>NW_003852416.1:18024636-18030486 GCF_000181295.1 Otolemur garnettii
ACCTTAGGTGTATGTGGCTGGCACCTTAGCCACTTGAGCCACAGACGCTGACCCAGGATAGATAAATTGAACTTCATCAAAATTAAAACCTTTTGTGTTGTAAACAATACCATCAAGAAGATGAAAAGAAATGCAAATCGAAACCACTTTTGAGATACTACTTTATACTCATTAGGATGATTATTATAAAAAATAATAATATAAGTAGAACATAACAAGTGTTGGTGAGGAAGCAGAGAAACTGGAACTCTTGTCCATTGCTGGTGGAATGTGAAATGGTTTAGCTGCTGTGTAAAACTGTATGGAGGTTTCTCAAAAAATTACACATAGAATTACCATATGATACAGCTATCTCACTTCTGGGTATACAGCCAAAGGAATTAAAAGCAGTGTCTCAAGCAGATATTTGTATACCAATGTTCATAACAGCATTATTTACAATAGGCAAAAGATAAAAACAACCCAAATGTCCATCAACATGTAAACAGATTAACAAATGTAGTACTTGGCTTGGCGGCGCCTATGGCTCAAGCGGCTAAGGCCCTGGACAAAAAAAAAAAAAAAAAAGACTGCAAAAGAAAAAAAGCCGGGCCTTGTGGCAGGTGCCTGTGGTCCCAGCTACTTGGGAGGCTGAGGCAAGAGAATTGCTTAAGCCCAGGAGTTTGAGGTTGCTGTGAGCTGTGATGCCACAGCACTCTACCCAGGGCGACATAGTGAGACTCTGTCTCAAAAAAATGAAAATAGGGCGGCGCCTGTGGCTCAAAGGAGTAGGGCACTGACCCCATATACCCGAGGTGGTGGGTTCAAACCCAGCCCCGGCCAAAAACTGCAATAAATAAATAAATAAATAAAAATAAAAAAAGGAAGGTCCTTCTGACACAGGAATTAACACAGGTGAACCTTGAAGACATTATACTAAGTAAAATAGGCCAGACATAAAAGGACAAATACTGTATGATTCCACTTACATAAGATACCCACAGTAGCCAGATTCAGAGACAGAAAATAGAATGATAGTTGCCAGAGGCTGCCGAGGAGGTAAATGGGGAGTTATTCCTTAATGGGTACAGAATTTCACTTGAGGAAGATGAAAAAGTTCTAGAGATGGATGATGGTGATGGTTGAAAAACAATGTGTAACCTGCCAGGCATGGTGGCTCACCCTGTAATCCCAGCACACTGGGAGGCAGGTGGATTGCTTGAGCTCAGGAGTTTGAGATCGGCCTGAGCAAGAGCAAGACCACTCTCTACTAAAAATAGAAAAGCAGTGTGTGGTGGGCAGGGTGCCAGCCCCATATACTGAGGGTGACAAGTTCAAACCCGGCCCTGGCCAAACGGCAACAACAACAAAAAAATAGCCAGGCATTGTGGCTGGCTCCTGTAGTCCCAGCTACTCAGGAGGCTGAGGCAAGGGAATCGCCTAAGCCTAGGAGTTGGAGGTTGCTGTGAGCTGTGTGACACTATGGCACTCTACTGTGGGCAATAAAGTGAAACTCTGTCTCTACAAAAAAAAAAAAGCAATGTGTAAGAACATGTGAAAGAACACTTAAAAATGGTTAAAATAGGGTGGCGCCTGTGGCTCAAAGGAGTAAGACGCTGGTCCCATATGCTGGAGGTGGCAGGTTCAAACCCAGCCCTGGCCAAAAACTGCAAAAAAACCCAAAAGTTAAAATAGTAAATTTCATGTTATGTATATTTAACTACAAATTTAAAATGGAGAGAGAAAACATTTGTAATTATTTATCTGTTAAGAATATATTAAGTATTTTTATTCAAAATATATAAAGTACTCTTATAACTCAATAATAAAAGACAAATAATCCAATTAAAAGATAATCCAATAAAAAGATGCTTAAAATTTTAGTCATTAGGGAAATGTAAATCAAAACTACAATGAGATACCACCAGTTTAAACCCACTAGAATATTTAAAGTAAAAAAGGCTGGGCGTGGTGGCTCATGCTTATAATCCTAGCACTCTGGGAAGTTGAGGCGAGTGGATTGCTTGAGCTCAGGAGTTAGAGACCAGCCTGAGCAAGAGCAAGACCTTGTCTCTAAAAATAGCTGGGCGTGGTGGTGGGCACCTGTAGTCCCAGCTACTCAGAAGGCTGAGGAGCTATGACACCACAGCACTCTACTGAGGATAAAAAAGTGAGACTCTGTCTCAAAAAAAAAAAAAGAAAAGAAAAAACACAGCAATAACAAGGATTGTTTTTTTTTTTTTTTTGAGACAGAGCCTCAAGCTATCCCCCTGGGTAGAGTGCTGTAGCATCGCAGCTCACAGCAACCTCCAACGCCTGGGCTCAAGCTAGTCTACTGCCTCAGCCTCCCAAGTAGCTGGGACCACAGGCACCTGCCACAACGCCTGGCCATTTTTTGGTTGCAGCCATCATTGTTGTTTGGTAGGCCCGGGCTGAATTCGAACCCGCTACCTTAGGTGTATGTGGCTGGCGCCTTAGCCACTTCACTCAGCCACGTTATATTTCACTAATAATTTCACTCCTAAGTATATACCCAAGAGAAATGAGAATATGACTACATAGAGACTTGCATGTGAATGTTCACAGTAGCATTATTCATAACAGCCCAAAGGTGGAAACAACTCAAGAATTTATCAGCTGACAAGTGGATAAACAAAATGTGGTATAGCCATACTGTGAAATGTTACCTGGCAATTAAAAGGAATGAAGTACTAATATATGCTACAACATGAACCTTAAATCATGCTAAGTGAAAGACACTAATCACAGAAGACCATATATTAGATGATGCCATTTATTTGAAATGTACTGAATATACAAATCTATGGAGACAGATTTGGTTGTCCAGGGCTGGAGTGGCTAGTGGCAGGGAGATAGGGAGTCACCAGTATGGACTTTATTTTTTAGATAATAAAAATGTTCCAGAGTTCACTGCAATGATGGTTTTACAACTGTGAATTATATGTGAATAATATCTCAATAAGGCTGTTATGAAAAAAGAAAGACTGTACCTGTCAAAAGGAAAGAAAGAGCCTTGCAGGAGAGGCTAATTAGGGGAAGCAAGGCCATAGCCCTGGATTTCTTATTATCACCACCCCACGTTCATAAGCTTGGTCTAGGAAGAACCTAAGTCATAATGCCAGGACATTGCTGCATTTTACAGGTCTGTATGACCTAAACAATCCGCTACCAACATTTTCTTTTCTATAACTGAGGAAAGGATCCCTGACATTGCCTAAGATCATGTGCATGTCTGACGGGCACAGACCAACATTTCCCAAACTTTTGAGTTATCCATCACACCATTAGGATTTTTGCCATATCTGTGTTACATTATTTAACTTGTATTTTGTTACCTTAAAACTAACTTGCTTTTAAGAATCTAAACAAACTTTTAAGCCGTAACTTCGTATTACTATACTAAATAAGAAAAACAGACAAATCAGTTAGCTAATCATTAAGAGGAAGATACTTTAGTAATTTTAAAATAATACAATGAAAATAAAATGTTATTCATTTCTAGCTGATACTGTTACCTATCTGAAAATGTTAAAAACTTGGCAGTGGATTCCCAGCAAAATTAGAGAAGGATGTAGGACCCAGATCTTTTAGAACTTCAACCCATGATGGCAGCCCCATACCATGGTGTGAGTTCCAGCAGTGACTACCCAAAGACCCAAAGCTATGGGCCCGGAAGCCAACTGAGAATTATCTTAGTGGGTAAAATTGGAGCAGGAAAAAGTGCAACAGGGAACAGCATCCTTGGAGAGAAGGTATTTGATTCTTGCATGGCACCAAAATCCATTTCGAAGACCTATAAGAAAGGGAGCAGGATGTGGGAGCAAACAGAACTTGTTGTGGTTGACACACCCGGCATTTTTGACACTGAGGTGCCAGATGATGACACATGCAAGGAGATTGCTCACTGCATGGTTCTGACCTCCCCAGGGCCTCATGCTCTACTCATGGTAGTTCCACTGGGCCATTACACGGAGGAAGAGCATGAGGCCACAGAGAAGATCCTGAAGATGTTTGGACACAGGGCTAGAAAATTCATGATTCTCTTATTCACCCAGAAAGATGACTTGGAGGGTATCAGTTTCTGTGATTACCTAAGCACATTCAAGAGTTGATGGCCAAGTTTGGTGATCGCTACTGTGTGTTCAACAACAGAGCAACAGGTGCTGAGCAGGAGGCCCAGAGGAAGGAGTTGTTGACCCTGGTCGAGTGCATCGTGAGGGAGAATGAGGGAGGATGCTACACTAATAAGAGGCACGAAAGGGCTGAGCAGGAGATTCAGAAACAAACCCAGGTGCTGCAAGAACATTACAGAGAAGAGCTGGAAAAGGAGAAAGCCCATATCCGAGAGGAATATGAAGAAAAAATCAGAAATCTGGAGGACGAACTGGAGCAGGAGAAAAGGTAGGCACAAATGGAGAGGAAATTAGCAGAAAAGGAGGCTCTCTACATTGTAAAGCAGCAAGATGCTAGAAGGGAGGTTGAAAGTCAGAGTTGGATAGTTGAATTAATCTTGAAGGTATTGAATATTGCTTCCTTTGTTTTCTCATGGTTGTTTAGGGAAGATTAAATTTAATAAAAAATTGTATTTTCTGCATATTCTCTGCAAACCTTGCCCCATTCTACTCATTTGTCAAGGTCAGGGTGCTCTGATTTCTATCTCTCAGGCTCTCAGGACTAAGGTTTGCAGTAAATTTCACTACTGGAAATTGGTAGATGTTTGGTTGACTTAACAGGAGAGAGACTAATTCTCAACTTATCAAACTCCAAAGTAGTATGTGTTGGTGCTCACTACTTTCTAGTTTCTAGTTTCTAACTCAGACTCACAGAAAAGGAAGGCAAGAGACCAAAGAAGACGACCACATGTTGCAACCTTTTTTCCTTGGCTAACATTTCTCTTCTAGATTCTGTCTAGTTTGGCAGAGTGTCTCTCCTTGTAGCTTCTATTCATATTTGCCTTCAGGACCCTATTATCACAAGGATCAATTCTTTGCATTAGGTAAACCTATAGATGGAAATGCTTGTAAGATTATTTCTAGATAAATGTCAATTTGTCTAATTACATTTTCATATAAGGACTCAAGTTGTTCCTTGCTATCTGCTCACTGAAGAACAAAGACTTGTCTGGGAAACAGACCTCTCCAAACTCAACTTAGTAGGAATCCCCAAATACCAGAAAGGGTGAAAGGGCAATTCAACAAATAACCGAACAATGTTTGGTGTATTTGGGTGTATCTGCAGAAACTCTTTGACTAACCTCAATTTAACCAATTTGATAACTGACTAGTTTTTTCCTTTTCTTGCTAGACAAACCTCTGGTTGTGACCCCAAATCCCTCACTTTGAGCACTGATTGCCTGGCAGCTCATCTGCACACTTCTGCCTTACCCAGGTGAGTGTTTGTTTATTGTTGTTATAATAAAACTTTTCAGTTTTCTCATAAAAAAAAAAAACTTGGCAGTGCCCATAGCTTGGTGGGTAGGGTGCCAGCTACATACACTAGAGCTGGTGAGTTCGAACCTAGCCTGAGGCAGGTAAAACAACAATGACAACTACAACAAAAATAAAATAGCCAGGCACTGTGGCAAGTCCCTGTAGTCCCAGCTACTTGGGAGGCTGAGGCAAGAGAATCACTTAAGCCCAAGAGTCTAAGGTTGTTGTGAGCTGTGATGCCACAGCACTTTACCTGGGGAAACAGCTTGAGACTTTGTCTCAAAAAAAAAAAAAATATATATATATATATACACACACACAAATAAAAATGTTGGCTCCGTGCCTGTGGCTCAAGTGGCTAAGGCACTAGCCACATACACCTAAGGTGGTGGGTTTGAATCCAGCCTGGGCCTGCCAAAAA
>NW_003852416.1:18030591-18039285 GCF_000181295.1 Otolemur garnettii
TGCTTGAGCCCAGAAGTTGGAGGTTGCTGTGAGCTGTGATGCCACGGCACTCTACCCAGGGGGATAGCTTGACGCTCTGTCTCAAAAAAAAAAAAAAAATAGTTGTGACTCTGAGCTCGGCACCTATGACTCAAGCGGCTAAGGCTGGTGGGTTCGAATTCAGCCCAGCCCATCAAACCACAATGAGGGCTGCAACCAAAAAATAGCCGGGCATTGTGGCAGACACCTGTACTCCCCAGTTACTAGGGAGGTGGAGGCAGGAGAATTGCTTGAGCCCAGGAGTTGGAGGTTGCTGTGAGCTGTGATGCCACAGCACTCTACCCAGAGTGACAGCTTGAGACTGTCTCAAAAAAAAAAGTTGTGATTCTGAGAAACCTATCCAATCACAATATCCAAGCCTGTTTCTTCAAGAAATAGTGCTCTCTACTGCTATATGTTACTTCTGTACTGGAATACAGTAAGGACGCTCTCACCCAAGAAAACAGGCCCTGCCACAGAACCTGTAGCTAACAGCAAGTGCCCAGTAGATGGCACCATTGCTCCTGTTAAGAAACAGATGGCTTTGCTGGCATTTCTGCTACCTGTTGTCTGTTGAAATATTGTATACCCCCTATCAGTAAAGGATTTAGGCTGGAAACAGAAAAAAAGGCTGAGAAGGTCTTGAGCCATGGCCTTTACTGACCAGAACTGACAATAATTTAAAATTAATGTTGTATAAATCAAACTGTTAAAATGAAGTAAGAATGACCCGGCCAGAAGAAGTAGCTCATATCTGTAATCCTAACATTTGGGGAGGGTTGACTCTGGAGGATTGCTTGGGCCCAGAAGCTGGAAGCTGCAGTGGCATCCTCACAGCCCACTGCAGCTATGATGACATCACTGCAATCTAGCCCAGGCAACAGAGTGAGACTGTCACAAACAAACAAACAAACAAACAAACAAAAAAACCCCAAAGGCACATTGTATAGGCTTAATTTGGGAAGGGACTTAATTTTAAGAAGTTGGAAAGGGAGACTCTAATATAAAAAAAAGGAGTCAGGTCAAATTGCTGCTCCAGGACCAACACATTCCACCCTGAGCATGTATGATCAAGATTTGGCAAAAGGGGCTCGGCGCCTATAGCTCAACCGGCTAAGGCGCCAGCCACGTACACCTAAGGTGGCGGGTTGGAATCCCCAGCCCAGACCCACCAAAACAACGATGGCTGCAACCAAAAAAAAAATAGCCGGGCGTTCTGGCGGGTGCCTGTGGTCCCAGCTACTTGGGAGGCGGAGGCAGGAGACTCTCTTGAGCCCAGGAGTTGGAGGTTGCTGTGAGCTGTGATGCCACGGCACTCTACCCAGGGGGACAGCTTGAGGCTCTGTCTCAAAAAAAAAAAAAAAAGATTTGGCAAAAGGTAAGTAGGAAAGAGAAAGTTCAACTTTTTACAGAAATGTTAGGAGAGGACAATGATGCTAACAGAACTTTCTAGCAAGGGATGGGGTATTTCCCAGCCTTGCCTGGTGAGGGAACTAGACTTGCTGTGGCCAAGAACAGTCTTTCTTAACAAAGAAAGAGTCCTAGTCACAGTTTTCAAGCCTGGAACAAAGCCACAATGGGCTCATTCTTGAGTTGGGTCTAGTCTTTATGCCCTGGATGCTCCGCCCCGTTATGTGAGAGCCACCGCAGGTCTCAGCACTCAGGCCCCTACCCCAGGAAGCTCTAGGCCCCTTCAGAGGGGTTTTCAAATGTTAATAACCCCGCCCTCAGAGGCCCAGCTGTTCCCTCCAGTGGTTAGAGAAGCTCTCTGAGCTCATTTCCTCTCTATGGCTCCCTGAAGAATCCTCACCAAGAAGTTAGAAAGAAAATCCCTGGGACCTCAACTTAAACCACACAGCAGAGGAGTCACCTGGTATTGGAAAGAAGGCCATTCCAAGTGAGGGCTGGATAATCATTTTCTGTTCCCTTCCCTCTACTGAGCTTTGCCCTCAAGTACCATCAGAAACCTCCCTCAGCTATCCCATTTTTATGCTGTTTGGCAAATTTGCCAGAAGGTTAAGTACCACTCCAGGGTGGCAAAGAAAGTCCCTCAAAGGGCTAGTTATAGTTCTTCACCTTGCTTGAGAGAAAGATTTCATTCTCTCAATTCTCTCAAATAGCTCCCTGGTAAGAATTTAAAAGTTGGGGAGTGAGGCTCAACAGTTGTGTAGATTCTAACTGGCTCCACAAACTAGCCACCATCCCACCCCTACCCGACCCTCCACATCCAGCTTTAGTCATAGTGGTTTGAAGTTAGACTGGCTTGGATGTAATAAGTTAGCAAAATCTAGAAAAATGGGTTGCAGAAGAAAACAGCTATTGTTTGTATAATAATTAGTGCTGCTTTTGAAACACTGAGAAACAAATACATTCTTCAAGAGTTCTTAATTTATCCCAATTTTGGAGATTGCCAGTCTGTCTCTTCTGTGTGAAAGTACAGTATTAGTGATGTTTTACATAACAGCTTAGAAAGTAATGCCTCACCCCAGCAGTCAGAATTAATATACTTGGTCTGTGGAGAGGAGGCTAATGTTCCCTTTTGGAGCTCAGGAGTGTGAGTTTCTCATCGCTGAAGCCTGGAGCCTGAAGTCAGATGCCCCTTTTCCTAGGTACTCTTTTGAATGCTCTGAGAAGCTCCAGGGAGAGAGATCAAGGGCAGGAAATGCAGATGGACTATGCTAGGTATAAAGGAGTGGGTTGTCTGTGAAAAGTGTTTTAGAGAACAGGAAAATGGGAGGTGCCCCTAAGCAGGCTGGCAGACTCAGGTCCGTCAACTTTGAGGTCAAACTTTTTTGTTGTTGTTGTTGTTGTTGTTTGAGACAGAGCCTCAAGCTGTCCCCGTGGGTAGAGTGCTGTGACATCACAGCTCACAGCAACCTCCAACTCCTGGGCTCAAGCGAGTCTCCTGCCTCAGCCTCCCAAGTAGCTAGGACCATAGGCACCCGCCACAATGCCCGGCTAGTTTTTGGTTGCAGCCGTTGTTGTTTGGCAGGCCCGGGCTGGATTTGAACCCACCACCTTAGGTGTATGTGACTGGTGCCTTAGCCACTTGAGCCATAGGCGCTGAGCCTGAGGTCAAACTTCTGAACAACGGTGCAGCCATCACACCCTCACAAGAAAAAGTCTCCACTCCTCTCGCTTTCTTGGTGTTTACAAATCATTCTGACAAGCAGGGTCCAGGTACTGTACAGAGGGCACTGTTTTTACTATCCCAGCACTCTAAGACCCAGAGCCTCCTATGGGCACACTCTACCTTCACCTAATAGTACCCACACACCAAAGGAAGGGCAACAGACCTTCTTCTTGCTAGGGAAGAAAGATCAAAACTCACCCTTTCCTGGTAACAACTCTCTTTCCTCCAGGGATCCAAATAAAGCTGTAAGTGAGAATCTACCTCTACTTCCCTGCCTGTCTGCCCTTACTCCTCACCCCTAAGCTAAGAGCCTTGAAGCAGAACCATGAGGCAAAGCCCACCCTGGGAACTCTGGACAATAATTCAATGCAATAACATACAGTACCCCACAGCAGCAAAAAACAAATGTTCTAGATAATTCCCCTTTAACACTTCACCTCCTTCAGGGAGAGGAAAAGATGGAATACCCTGGAGCTCAGAAGCTTCAGTTGGTATAAAACAACAGAATTTGGCACCCTTAGGCAGCCCTGTGGCTCAGGGAGTAGGGCACCAGTCCCATATACTGAGGGTAGTGGATTCAAACCCAGCCCTGGCCAAAACTGCAACCAACAATAATATATATATATATATATATATATGAAGAAAAAAAAAGAATTTGGCACCCTTGCTTCTCTCCACACACCTGCATAGCAAACTGATGGCTGAAAGAGAAGGAAATCCCAGAAGCATGATTGCACAAGAGATCCCCTGCAGGGTTTCAAATCAAACCCCTCCAAAGAAGGGCCAAGACAGAAACTTTTCTTTAAGAAAGAAAAAAAAAAAAAAACCAACAGAACAAACAAACAAACTGGGCAAGGAAACCAAAAATTCATTTCCTATCAGTGTAGTTAATGACCTTTTGTAGCTAAGAGGCAAAGTTCTTCATAGCTGGATAGATGGTGTAGATCAGGCGTCCTCAAACTATGGCCCACGGGCCACATGCAGCCTGCCTAGGACATTTATCCGGCCCGCCGGCTGTTTATGCCACCGCTGCCTGTCCTGCTTAGCAGCTGACTCATCCCGGGGCCTGCAGTCCAGCCCTCCAATGGTCTGAGGGACAATGAACTGGCCCCCTGGTGTAGATGGTGACCAGTTGCAAAGTTTTCCCAAGTGGTTAAGCAGTGAAAGCAAGAATTAAGACCTGTCCCAACTTACCCAGCTTTAAAAAATTCTGAATGCAGGCAGGGTACAGTGGCTCATGCCTGTAATCCCAGCACTCTGGGATGCAAAGGTGGGTGGATTGCCTGGGCTCACAAGTTCACGACCAGCCTGAGCTGGAGCAAGACCCTGTCTCTACTAAAAATAGAAAACTAGGTAAGCATCTGTAGTCTCAGCTACTTGGAAGGCTGAACCAAGAGGATCACTTGAGCCCAAGACTTTAGAGTTGCTGAGAGATAAAGATGCCATGATACTCTACTGAGGGGGACCACTCTTGTATCAAAGAAAAAAAAAAGTTGGCTCGGCGACTATAGCTCAACCGGCTAAGGCGCCAGCCACGTACACCTAAGGTGGCGGGTTCGAATCCCTAGCCCAGACCCGCCAAACAACAATGACGGCTGCAACCAAAAAATAGCCGGGCGTTGTGGCGGGCGCCTGTGGTCCCAGCTACTTGGGAGGCGGAGGCAGGAGACTCGCTTGAGCCCAGGAGTTGGAGGTTGCTGTGAGCTGTAATGCCACGGTACTCTGCCCAGGGGGACAGCTTGAGGCTCTGTCTCAAAAAAAAAAAAGTTCTGAATGCAGTTTTATGACTTCAAAGTTTCACATTGATGTTTTGTTAGAGAGCTTCTTTCAACTAGTTCTATCCAATGTTAATTTGGCTAAATGTGGTTGAAAAACACTGTGAGGGAAAATCAATGTGTAGTACCACTTCCCTAAATAAAAAAGAGTGAGAGGAGACATACTTGCTCTTATAAAACTGAAAAGAAATGTAAAGGATATTCCTTCTAGGTTTTGTCTAGAATCAAAGGAATCGCAGTGCCAGTCAAAGGAAGACTTAAAATTGTTTCCCTATGAATTTTCTCAAAAACCTCTATTCTTCAGCTTCCTTCCTCTCCCTCAAAGCCACAATCATAAAGGCAAATAGTTAAGTGTAAGGAAAATCCCCTTTAAGCAGAGCTCAGAAAACTGGAATATAGGTCACAGCAGGGGAGGCAGGAGGCTGAGGGCTGGGGGCTGATGGTGCTCCTGTAGGCTCTCCACCCCAAAGCAAGTCTAGACGGCTGCCAACTTTTCAGGACTGGATGGACATGGCTATGCCCAGAGACAGACTGCGGACCCTTGACATTCACCTTGTGCCTGAATACACAGAGCCCATAGCAGGACAACCTTATTCTCTCCATGGTGAGGGTCTATACTTCAACTGCCAACAGAGCTCCATAGGGGTTTACCTGGCCACAGCTCAAAGCTGGCACTAGTAAAATTGCATTTATTGATCTGCTATGAGCCTGGCTCATCTGTCAAGAATACAGGTTTTTGCTCACCGGTTAGAGCCTCAAGTCCTAATCTAGCAGATGCTTTTACTTCATTTTAAGCAGCTCCATCTGTTTAGACACCTGCCAGGGTGAGAAGGAAGAATCTGCCCAAAGGGTTGTAACTGAGAAAACCTGCCCTCACTCTTCTCACTCTCCTTCACTGGCACAGAAGGACACTACCTACTTACAAATCAGAGTCCAGCCTTACCCCATCCCCTTTTTTAGAGTGGTGTCTCACTCTATTGCCTGGGCTAGAATGCACGCGCTTCATCATGGCTCATAGCAACCTCAATCTCCAGGGCTCAAGCAATCCTCCTGCCTCTGCCTTTTGAGTACCTTGCGACTATAGGCAAGTACCACCATGTCTAGGAAATTTTTTTTTTTTTTGTAGAGATGGGATCTCATTATGTTGCTCAAGCTGGTCTCAAACTCCTAGCCTCAAGCAATCCCTCCCACCTTGACTTCCTAAAGGGCTAGGATTACAGGTGTGGGCCTCTACACCTGGCCCCAAACTCCTTTATTCTTATACCCAAAGGAACTAAAGGAGTTTTAAAATTGTAGTCCCATATACACTTCAAACAATAAAAATTTTTAAAAAGGGCAAGGACCCTTTGAAGCTTTAAAATCAAACATATGGGCTAGGTGAGATGGCTCACACCTGTAATCCTAGCACTCTGGGAGGCCAAGATGGGTGGATTGCTTGAGCTTAAGAGTTCAAGACCAGCCTGAGCAAAAGCAAGACCCTCTCTCTACTAAAAATAGAAAAACTAGCCAGGTGTGGTAGTGCACGTCTGCAGTCCCACTTACTTGGGAGGATGAATCAAGAGGATAGCTCAAGACCAAGAGTTTGTGGTTGCTGTGAGCTATGATGCCACAGTACTCTACCTAGGGCACAGAGTAAGACTCTGTCTCAATAAATAAATAAACAGGCTTGGAGCCTATGCTCAGTGGCTAGGGCGTTGGCCACATACACCAGTGCTGGCAGGTTCAAACCCAGCCCAGGCCTGCCAAACAACAAGGACAACAACAAAAAATAGCCAAGCGTTGTGGTGGGCGTCTGTAGTCCCATCTACTTGGGAGGCTGAGGCAAGAGAATCGCTTAAGTCCAAGAATTTGAGGTTACTATGAGCTATGACCCCATAGGACTCTACCAAGGGCGACAAAGTGAGACTGTCTCAAAAAATAAAAGATAGGCTCGGCACCTGTGGCTCAAGTGGCTAAGGCACCAGCCACGTACACCCAAGGTGGCGGGTTTGAATCCAGCCCAGGCCCACCAAACAACAATGACGGCTGGGCCGTCAACCACAAAAAATAGCCGGGCGTTGTGCCGGGAGCCTGTGGTCCCAGCTACTCAGGAGGCTGAGGCAGGAGACTCACTTGAGCCCAGGAGTTGGAGGTTGCCTGTGATGCCACAGCACTCTACCCAGGGGGACAGCTTGAGGCTCCTGTCTAAAAATAAATAAAAGATAAATAAATAAACAAACAATCAAATCAAATATATGCTTCCACTCCTTCCATCTTTTTCTTGAAGAGACCAATTATATTCAGAATGAAAATCCATTTAATTGCTAGAGCCCTATAAACTAGTACAGTAACACTGAAAGACCAAATGAGCCGGATGTGGTGGCTCACACCTGTAATCCTAGCACTCTGGGAGGCTAAGGTGAGTGGATTGCCTGAGTTCACGAATTTGAGACCAGCCTCAACAAAAGTAAGACCTCATCTCTAACAATAGCTGGCCATTGTGATGGGCTCCTGAAGTCCCAGCAACATGGGAGGCTGAGGCAAGAGTATCACTTATGCCCAAGAGTTTGCGGTTGTTGGAAGCTACTGGAATATAGGTCACAGCAGGGGAGGCGGTAACCTTTTTTCTGAGACTCCCAGCAATGACTCAGGAAAAAAAAAGACCAAATCACAGATTCTATTAATATAAAAGGTAACTTCCCTTTGACCTACTCATTCCACTTCTAAGTATATATTCCAGAGCAAAACCTGCTGGCAAGGAGGCAAGAACAAGGATGGTCACTGTATCTGTACACTGTTTGTAATAGTGGAAAACTGGCAATAACCTAATGTGCATCACCAGGGAAATGGTTAAATTATGATTGATCCATACAATAAAATCACAGGCAAAAAAAAAAAAAAATCACAGGCAACAGTGAAAAAAATTAGATAAATAAAAATCTCCATGACATAATATTAATTGAAAAATCCAATTATGAAAAGCAATATAGTTTCACTTAAAGAAAGGAAAAAACCATACAAACATAAACCATTTCATAGGTACCCAGAAGAAGGTAACAAAAGTCTGGAAGGATGTAAGGATAAAATGGGTCCAAACGAATGAGATGGGTCCCTTTAGGGAAGTGCCTAAGATTGGGTGGTATGGTCACAGACGACATTGACTTAATCTGTAGAATCTGAATTTTTAACCTGTGAAATATATTTGCTGATATGTATTATCTGTAAACTTAATGTTAGAAAGAAGAGTCTCCTTAACACCTCTGCTGGGCAGCACCAGCAGCCATCACAGTGTCTGCCACAGCATGACTCTGAGTGCAGTAATACTGTTTTGGATGGGCCAGGAATCTAGGTGCTATGGTTTCAATGTCTGTCCCTCTGAAACTCATGCTGAAACTCAATCCCCAGTGTGGCAGTATCCAGCAGTAGAGTCTTTGAGAGGTAACTGGATCATAAGGGCTTTTGCCTCATGAATGGGATGGTTAATGAATTAGTGAGCTAGCACAGGATTGGTGTAGCTCCTGGGAGTTGGTGGCTTTATATGAAAAGAGATCTCCATTAGCATGCTCAGCCTCTTGTCACGTGATGCCTGTGCCACTCTGAGACTCTGCAGAGTCTCCATCACAAGAAGACCCTTAGGCTTGGCACCTGTGGCTCAAGTGGCTAAGGCGCCAGCCACATACACCCAAGGTGGTGGGTTCAAATCCAGCCTGGGCCCGCCAAACAACAATGACGGCTGCAACCAAAAAATAGCCGGGCGTTGTGGTGGGCACCTGTGGTCCCAGCTCCTTG
>NW_003852416.1:18039917-18041061 GCF_000181295.1 Otolemur garnettii
GGGCCCGGGCTGGGGATTCGAACCCGCCATCTTAGGTGTATGTGGCTGGCGCCTTAGCCGCTTGAGCCACAGGCGCCGAGCCAACCTAGGGCTTTTTTAGCCTCCAGAACTATAAGAAATAAATTGCTTTTCTTTATAAATCACTCAATTTCAGGTATTCTGTTACAAGCAACAGAAAAGAGACTAAAACACTAGGGAACCATCCTTGTTCACAACTAAAAGGGCACCAGTGGCATTTTTACTAGCTTAGCTTTTAAGTTCTTTTTTTTTTTTAAGCCAGAGCCTCAAGCCCTGGGTAGAGTGCCATTGCATCACAGCTCACAGCAACCTCCAACTCCTGGGCTCAGGGGATTCTCCTGCCTCTACCTCTTAAGTAGCTGGGACTACAGGCACCCACCACAAAACCTGGTTATGTTTTGGTTGCAGCCATCATTGTTTGGTGGGCCTGGGCTGGATTCAAACCCACCACCTTAGGTGCCACAACGCCTGGCTATTTTTTGGTTGCAGCCATCATTGTTGTTTGGTGGATCCAGGCTGGATTTGAACCCGCCAGCTCAGGTCTATGCAGCTGGCACCTTAGCCAGTTGAGCCACAAGCGCCGAGCCAGCTTTTAAGTTCTTGAACAAACTCTTCACCTTCTCCTAAATTAACCAGATTAATGATGCTGATCCTCTTGCCACAGTCTTCAAACTTTCCCTGTTTCTTTCTTTTTCCTCTTCTCTTGCTGGTTATTTTCAGTTACATAAAAACAGTCCCCCCCCCTTTTATTTAGTCCTATTTCTGTTTCTGTATTTCATTTCTTTTTTATATTTACTTATTTATTTATTTTGAGACAGAGTCTCACTATCTTGCCCTCACTAGAGTACCGTTACGTCACAGCTCCCAGCAACCTCAAACTCTTGGGCTCAAGCGATTCTCTTGCCTCAGCCTCCCAAAAAGCGGGGACTACAGACACCTGCCACAATGCCTGGCTATTTTTGTTGTTGTTGCATTTGTCATTGTTGTTTAGCAGGCCTAGGCTGGGTTTGTACCTGCCAGGCTTGGTATGTGTGGCTGGAGCCCTACCCACTAAGCTAGGGGCGCTGCCTTTTTATTACTTTTTTTGAGACAGAGTCTTACTCTGTCACCCTGGGTAGAGTGCCAT
>NW_003852416.1:18041461-18046162 GCF_000181295.1 Otolemur garnettii
TTTTTTGGTTGCAGCTGTCATTGTTGTTTGGCGGGCCCAGGCTGGATTCAAACCCACCACCTTGCGTGTACGTGGCTGGTGCCTGAGCCACTTGAGCTACAGGCACTGAGCCTATTTCATTTCTTATTAGCACTTTAACATTCTTATTGCTTTACAACTCAGAATAACAATGCCCTTAAGAGCTCCTAAATTCTAAAATCAAAATGACAGGCTCAGTGCCTGTAGCTCAAGGTGTAAGGTGCCAACCACATATACCAGAGCTGGCAGGTTTGAATCCAGCCCAGGCCTGCCAAACAACAATGACAACTACAACCAAAAAATAGCCAGGCATTTTGGTTTGGTGGGAGCCTGTAGTCCCAGCTACGTGGGAGGCTGAGGCAAGAGAATCGCTTAAGCCAGGACTTGGAGGTTGCTGTGAGCCATGGCACTCTACCCAGGAAGACAGCTTAAAGCTCTGTATCAATGAAAAAAGAAAATCAAAATGATAGTTTGATGGAAGTGTTTCGGATTGTGTGTGAAAACACCACACTGTACCCCAGAAGTACATTAATGTACACAGTTACCATTCAATTAAAAAAAAAAAAAAAGAAAATCAAAATGATAAACACATCTGTAGACCAACAACAGGACAGGCCCAGGTAAAGATGGCTGCACATGCCTCCTACCAGTCCATTTGTTAGGAGTGGATGGAGCTAATGCACTTTTGCTCTGAAACAAAGCTACATCTTATCCATGAATGGTTCTAAGCTCCTAAGTTTAGCATAGTCCTTGTTTTGCCTAAATTTCAAAGAGGAAGGTCATTGTGCCCCTTTGCAATCTGGCTCCACAGATGTCTGGAAATCTGGAGAGACACATTACTCTGGGATAAATGTTTTTGCTTTGTTGTTTTACATTTGTTCTGAGAGTTGGAAGAGTTATGTTCTTGGCACTTCTAGGCTAGAGAGATAAGACAAAATAAGTATCTTTGGTTTCCCTTCAGGGGAGAGGATGATGAGGACAGAATGTGGTTTGGGCATCTTTCAGGAGAAGACTCTGATTCTGCCCCAGCCCTATGTATAGAAAACATTTGGTTTCCAGCTTTGTTTGTTTATTTGTTTTGAGACAGTCTTACTTTCTTGCCCTCAGTAGCATGTTGTGGCATCATAGTTCACAGCAAACTCAAACTCTTTGGGCTCAAGTTATCCTCCAGCCTCCCAAGTAGCTGGGACTGTAGACACCACCACAACGCCCAGCTATGTTTTAGAGATGGGGTCTCACTCTTGCTCAGGCTGGTCTTGAACTCATGAGCTAAAGGGATCTACTCAACTCGGCCTCCTAGTGCTAGGATTACAGCTGCACCCAGCCCTTTGGTTTCCAGTTATTTTTATTTTTATTTTTTTTGAGACAGAGCCTCAAGCTATTCCCCTGGGTAGAGTGCTGTGGCATCATAGCTCACAGCAACCTCCAACTCCTGGGCTCAAGCGAGTCTCCTGCCTCAGCCTCCCAAGCAGCTGGGACCACAGGCACCTGCTACAATGCCTGGCTATTTTATGGTTGCAGTCATCATTGTGTTTGGCGGGCCCAGCCTGGATTTGAACCCGCCACCTTAGGGGTATGTGGCTGGTGCCTTAGCCACTTGAGCCACAGGCACCAAGCCATATTTGCCAGTTTTCAGTATAATAAACTAACATCTCTTCTAAAGATGATCATTCAGGTTTTTTATTTTGTTTTCCTTATTAAGTATTATGGACTGGGCGTGGTGGCTCACATCTGTAATCCTAGCACTCTGGGAGGCTGAGATAGGTGGATTCAGAAGTTCGAGACTAGCCTGAGCAAAACTGAGTCCCCATCTCTACTAAAAAATAGAAAAACTAGCAGGGTATTGTGGTGGGCACCTTATAGTTCCACCTACTCAGGAGGCTCAGGCTAGGGGATCACTTGAGCCCAAGAGTTTAAGGTTGCTATGAGCTATGACACCCTGGCACTCTACCCAAGGCACAGAGTAAGATTCTTTGGCTAGTGGGAGTGTCTACCCCAGACTCCTGGGTCTGTTGTCAGGACCCTCATAATCTTTAATTACTTCTTTGCTTCCTGGTATGATAAGATACTGTAGGCTCATCTTGTATATTTTCTGCCCCACACTTGGAATCAGCTATTTCTCTAAAATCTCTGTTTGTTTTAGTAGGAAATCTCTGATTTGTTTTAGTGGGAAACGTAGATAGTGACCACAATCTGGATCTAGGCATTCCTACTGATACTGAATTGACTATTACAATTTTTAAGACTTTGTAAATTGGGTGGCACCTGTGGCTCAGTGAGTAGAGGACCTGCCCCATATACTGAGGGTGGCAGGTTTGAACCTGGCCCCAGCCAAACTGCAACAAAAAATAGCCGGGCGTTGTGGCGGATGCCTGTAGTCCCAGCTACTTGGGATGCTGAGGTAAGAGAATCGCTTAAGCCCAAGAATTTGAGGTTGCTGTGAGCTGTGACACCACAACACTCTACCAAGGGTGACATAATGAGACTCGGTCTCAAAAAAAAAAAAAAAGGAATGATAATAATAGGGAAGGAAGGAAAGACACCAGAGCCTCTGGCAGAGGGGGGAGACCAAGTGGGAAATTCCCTGAGTGAATCTTTCATATAGGAGCTTTATACTGTTTTTCCAGAACTTTTTTCTTCTTCCCAAATTGAAACCCTGTACTCATTAAACAATAACCCCATTCCCCACTTCTAGCCCCTGGCAACCACCATTTCATTTTCTGTCTCTATGAATCAGTTGACTACTCTTGGTACCTCATCTAAGTGGAATCACATAGGATTGGTCCTTTTGTGTTTGGCTTGTTTCACTTGCCATGTCTTCAAGGTTCATCCAAGTTGTAGCATGTGCCAGAATTTTCCTTTCCACTTCTAAGGCTGAATAATATTCCATCACATGTATATATCACATTTTGTTTACCCATTCATCTTTGATGGACACTTGGGTTACTTCTACTTTTTTTGGCTATTGTGAATAATACTGCAGTGAACATTAGGGTACAAATATCTGTTCAGGTTCTTGCTTTTAATTATTTTGGGCATGTGCTGAAGTGAGATTGCTGGATCATATGGTAATTCCATTTTTAATTTTCTGAGAAATCCTCATTCTGCTTTCCATAGCAGCTACACCATTCTACATTCCCATTAACAGTGTACAAGGATTCCGATTTTTCCACATCTTTACCAACACTTTGCTAACAGTATTTTTTTTTATAGTAGCCATCTTAATGGGTATGAGGCTGACTCAGATAATTTTGCATTAATTAAAAGAGAGATTACCCTGGGTGGACTTAACTGAATCAGGTGAAAGCCCTTAAAAAGGGGACTGTAGGGCGGTGCCTGTGGCTCAAAGGAGTGAGGTGCTGGCCCAATATGCTGGAGGTAGGGGGTTCAAACTCAACCCTGGCCAAAAACTGCAAAAAAAAAAAGGGGGGGGGGTAAGAGGACTGTAGTGCCACTACATAGGTCAGAAACTTTCTCCATTGCTGGCTTTGAAGAAGCAAGCTAACTTTTTTTTTTTTTTTGGAGATAGAATCTCATGCTGTTACCCTGGGTAGAGTGCCATGGTGTTACAGCTCACAGCAACCTCAAACTCTTGGGCTTAAGTGATTCTCTTACGTCAGCCTCCCAAGTAGCTGGGACTATAGGCACCTGCCACAACACCAGGCTACTTTTTTGTTGCAGTTGTCATTATTGTTTTAGCTGGCCTGGGCCAGGTTCAAACCCACCAGCCTTGGTGTATGTGGCTGGCACCCTACCCACTGAGCTATGGGTACTGTCAAAGCAAGCTAACTTGAATAGTTAAAGTCAAAAGAAAGGAATTCTGTCAACAATCTGTCTTGGCATCCATAGCTCAGTGAGTAAGGGTGCCAGCCACATACACCAAAGCTGGCGGGTTCAAGCCCAGCCCAGGCCTGCTAAACAGCAATGACAACTGCAACCAAAAATAGCCAGGCGCTGTGGCAGGCACCTATAGTCCCAGCTGCTCGGGAGGCTGAGGCAAGAGAATCACTTAAGCCCAAGAGTTGGAGGTTGCTCTGAGCTGTGATGCCACGGCACTCTACCAAGGGTGACATAATGAGACTCTATCTCCCCTCACCAAAAAAAAAATATTTTTTTGAGGGAACCTAGAAGTAGATTCTTCCCCAGTGGAGCCTCCAAATGAGAATGTCCACCTTAATTGTAGCTTTGCAAGGACCCATGCAAAGTCTGTAGATCCACAGTATCAATGAGGTCATAAATGTGTGTTGTAAAATAAAACCACTAATTTTGTGATAACTTATTATATAGTACAGAACACTAACACAGAAGAATATTTTCTTTTTTTTTTTGGAGACAGAGTCTTAAACTGTTGCCCTGGGTAGAGTGCTATGTCATCATAGCTCACAGTAACCTCCAACCCTTGGGCTCAAGTGATCCTCTTACCTCAGGTTTTCTATTTTTAGTAGAGACAGGGTCTTGCTTTTGCTCAGGCTGGTCTTGAACTCAAGCAATCCACCCACCTTGGCCTCCCAGAGTGCTAGGATTATAGGTGTGAGTCACCTTGCCTGGACAAAAAATTTTAATTTTAATTTTGTTTAATAATATCTACAAAATTTTACATCTTCACAAATTTCACCCATCTACAAACCAGGTAAATTCAGAGAATTCTGGCTTTCTGTCCTCTCCATTCTTTTTTTTTTTTTT
>NW_003852416.1:18046525-18048408 GCF_000181295.1 Otolemur garnettii
GCTTCACTGCTCACAGCAACCTCCAACTCCTGGGCTCAAGCGAGTCTCCTGCCTCAGCCTCCCAAGTAGCTGGGACCACAGGCGCCCGCCACAATGCCCAGCCATTTTTTGGTTGCAGCCATAATTGTTGTTTGGCGGGCCCAGGCTGGGGATTCAAACCCGCCACCTTAGGTGTACATGGCTGCCGTCTTTATTTATTTATTTTTTGAGGCAGAGTCTTACTTTATTGCCCTCGGTAGAGTGCTGTGATGTCACAGCTCACAGCAACCTCTAGCTTCTAGGGTTAGGCAATTCTCTTGCCTCAGCTTCCCGAGTAGCTGGGACTACATGCGCCTGCCACAATGCCCAGCTAGTTTTTGTTGTTGTTGTTGTTTCAGTTTGGCCAGGGCTGGGTTTGAACCCACCACCCTCAGTATATGGGTCTGGTGCCCTACTCACTGAGCCACAGGCGCCGTCCTCTTTTTTTTTTTTTTTAAAAGTAAGACATAGTCTTGCTCTGTTACACTGGCTAGAGTGCAATGGCATCATGATAGCTCACTGCACCCTCAAATTCCTGCCTCAGCCTTCTAAGTAGCTGGGACTAGAGGCATTTGTCACCATGCCCACTAATTTTTCTATTTTTGTAGAGAGGGGGCATCACTCTTGGTCACGTTGGGCTCAAACTCCCAAACTCAAGGAATCCTCCTGTCTTGGCCTCCTTAAGTGTTAGGATTATAGGCCTGAGCCACTGTACCCAATCTGTCCTTCTGTTCTGTTCTTTCCCTCCCTTATTGGTCACCATTTAAAAAATGTTGTTTATCTTCCCATGTATAAAGAAAAAACGATATGTTTTTTAAATAAGTGATAACTAACTACACATACTCATCTCTTATTTTTATCTTTAAAGAGTGCAATGGCTATAATTTTATACACTCATAATACAGCCATGTCTGATTTTATCCTTGAATATTTAAGAACTTTCTAGGCTATATGAAAAAGAAAACTTGGCTTGGCGCCTGTAGCTCAGCGGTTAGGGCGCCAGCCATATATACTGGAGTTGGCGGGTTCAAACCCGGACCGGGTCTGCCAAACAACAATGACAACTGCAACCAAAAAATAGCTGGGCATTGTGGCGGGTGCCTGTAGTCCCAGCTACTTGGGAGGCTGAGGCAAGAGAATTGCTTAAGCCCAAGAGTTTGAGATTGCTGTGAGCTGTGACACCACGGCACTCTACCAAGGGTAACATAGGGAGACTCGGTCTCAAAAAAAAAAAAAAAAACAAAGAAAACTTTTGCAGGCTAGTCTCTTTATGATGAGGTCATAAATGTGTGTTGTAAAACCACTAAACATAGAAAAGAAAAGAAAACTTTGGCTGGCTGGGTGCAGTGGCTCATACCTGTAATCCCAGCACTTGGGAGGCCAAGGCAGGTAGACTGCCTGAGCTCACGAGTTTGATACCAGCCTGAGCCAGAGTGAGACCCTGTCTCTAAAAATAGCCAGTCGTAGTGGTGGGCACCCCTAGCACCAGCTACTTGAGAGGCTGAGGCAACAGAATTACTTAAGCCCAAGAGTTTGAGCTTGCTGTGAGCTGTGATGCCATTGTACTCTACTGAGGGTGACAAAATGAGACTCTGTCAAAAAAAAAATAAAAAGGGCAGTGCCTGTGGCTCAGTAGGTAGGGCACTGGCCCCATATACTGAGGGTGGAGGGTTCAAACCCAGCCCCAGCCAAATGGTAACAAAAAAATAGCCAGGCGTTGTGGTGGGCGCCTGTAGTCCCAGCTACTCGGGAGGCTGAGGCAAGAGAATCACTTAAACCCAGGAGTTGGAGGTCGCTATGAGCTGTGTGATGCCACGGCACTCTACTGAGAGCGATAAAGTGAGTCTCTATCTCTATAAAAAAAA
>NW_003852416.1:18048691-18056026 GCF_000181295.1 Otolemur garnettii
CAAAAAAAAAAAAAATTTACTTTGCGTATTTAAAGTACAAATTAAGCAGTTCTTTTTCTTTCTTTTTTATTTTGAGACAGAGTCTCAAGCCATTGCCCTGGGTAGAGTGCCATGGCGTCATAGCTCACAGCAACTTCAAACTCTTGGGCTTAAGTGATTCTCTTGTGTCAGCTTCCCAAGTAGCTGGGACTACAGGTGCCCACCACAATGCCTGGATTTTTTTTTTTTTTTGGTTGTAGTTGTCATTGTTGTTTGGCAGGCCCAGGGTGGATTCGAATCCGCCAGCTCCAGTGTATGTGACTGGTACCCTAGCCACTGAGCTATAGGCACTGAGCCAAAGCAGTTATTTTTCATTCAAAGATTCAACCACTGGAAAAGATGGCCACTATTTACATAAAAAGGAATGAAGACAGAAGGATCCAGTGGGAACTACAATGTAAGACACAGAACCCATCCACTGTGGCAGAGCTATGATTTTAACTTTTTGTTGAGGAAACTAACCCCCTCTCTTCCTGGCTTAGTTTACATTAAGAAACACAGCTAGAGTATTTATGGGTGTTCTCAGAGATCACCCAGCTGGAGTGATCAGACCTAGGGTCAGACTTGGAGGCCTGGAAAGCACTGACAAGAGGAATGGGGTAAGGCGGTTTGCAGGAAATCAGACTAAGCACGAAAGAAGTGATCTGGTGGCATGTGTGGCTCAAAGGAGTAGGGCACCAGCCCCGTATACAGGAGGTAGTGGGTTCAAACCCAACTCTGTCCAAAAATTGCACCAAAAAAAAAAAAGTGATCACAAGAATGCTGGATTGGAAGAAAAACCAGCATTATTAGGTGGCCTCTGGTTTCAGTAGTCTGAATTCCCAAACCAACTTCACACTCAGAGTTTAAATGCCCTCTACAAAGGCCTTGTAAACATTGCCCAGACTTTAATAGGACAACTTCAGAGATGGTGAGTTTACTGCTTCCACACCCTGAAAGAACAGTTAACAGCATTCTAATTCTCTATTCTCAGTAACAAAGGAAAAGTCAAACCCCTTTACCATATGTGAGACTGCACATATTTTAAAACACCTGTGTGGGTCACAGATCAACCCCCTACACACTCCACCCCAAAGCCTTTGCTTCTTCAAACTAAAATGTTCAGCTCAGCACCTGTGGGTCAAGCGGCTAAGGCACCAGCCACATACACCTAAGGTGGCGGGTTCAAATCCAGCCCAGGCCCGCCAAACAATGATGGCTGCAACCAAAAGAAAAAAATAGCCAGGCGTTGTGGCGGGCGCCTGTGGTCCCAGCTACTTGGGAGGCTGAGACAGGAGACTCGCTTGAGCCCAGGAGATGGAGGTTACTGTGAGCTGTGATGCCACATCACTCTACCCAGGGGGACAGCTTGAGGTTCTGTCTCAAAAACAAACAAACAAACAAACAAAAAACTAAAATGTTCTCAGTCTCCTTACTTCTGTGTACATTCCTTACAGACCTTATAGTTTAGAGAGGTTTTACCAGTCTGAAAGCCACTCTTTCTGAATATATTTTGGAGGGGATTTTGGTCAGAGGGGGGACATGAAGCAGGGACTTACTTTTTTGGGGGGGGTTGCCAAATGATCCTTTTTTGAAACATTTTCCTTTGTACTTTTTAACCAGCAGGGCATATGTCATCAGGGTGGCAGGCATCAACATTGCAGCCCACCAAGCAGGCCATCCCCAGGATCTCTTTAATGGTTTCAGAGAGTTCTCTGGCTAAAGATTGGTGCCTTATCTGTCAGGCAATGTTAACAATCTCATCAAAAGTGATATTTCCATTCTGTTAAATGTTTTTCTGTTTCTTTCTGTCTCTCAGTGGCTCCTTGAGGGCTTTGATGATGAAGGCTGAGGCAGAAGGTACCACTTTAATCGGGGCCTGTCTGTTCTGGATAGTCAGTTTCACTGTAATCCTCCACCTTTCCAGTCATCACCAACCTTTTTTGGATACAAACCCAAGGGGCCAATCTTGGGAGCCAGGGCAGACATGACACTGACTTTGCCACTGGCGAGCCTCAAGTATACAACTTTGATTTCACTGGGGTCAAATTTAGGCAGTTGGTGTTGGATGATCCCAGATTCAGGACGAATGAAGAAAGTTGCACCTTGGCCTCCTCTGAGCCAAAAGCTAAAAGCACTTACTTCTGAGTATACATGTAAAGGTCAGACCCTCAGCTGTCTATGCACCTGCCCTATGTAATTCCAAAGTTTCTCTACCAACCAGATCGGGGGGAAGGGTCTTAGATAACCAATTTAGGGTGACCTGATTATAGAAAAAGGCAACAATTATTAGAAAAAACCTTTTGGTGTTTAGTAGACCAGACGCCTTTCTAGGATATTTCTTCTTGTTTGAAGAGACAGAGTAAGGACTGAGTCATGAGGGTAAATTCATATAGTGTATTTAGTAGGACTTGCTGAGAGCCACAAAGTCTGCTTAGCCTGGTCCTCAACCTGCAAGGAGCAGATACTGCTCCTCTTAGGAACTAGGCTACATAGCAGGAGGTAAGCAGCAAGTGAGCAAGCCAAGCTCCATCTGAATTTACAGGCACTCCCCATGAATCGCATCACTGCCTGAGGTCCAGCTCTTGTCAGACCAGCAGCAGTATTAGACTCCCATGGGAACTCAAACCTACTATAAATTGCATGTGCAAGGGCTCTTGGTTGCGTGTTCCTTATGAGAATCTAATGTTTGATGATCAGAGGTGGCGCTGAGGCAGTGATGCTAGTGCCTAGACTACCTCATTGCAGGAAAACAAGGTCAGAGCTCCCACTGATTCTGTATTATGGTGAATTCTGCATTACACATAGAAATAAAGTGCACGATAAAAGTAATGTGCTCAAATCATCCTAAATCCATCTCCCCACCCAGTCCATGGAAAAACTGTCTTCCATGAAACTAGTCCCTGATGCCAAAAAGGTTGGGGACCGCTGGCTTAACTGACATGACTTTGGCCTCAAAGAACTTCCTTAACACTAGAATATAACTAGCTGTGATGCTACCAGAAGACTCCTACAACTGATTTTATTAACTTGAAAGGCTACACGTGCTTTCTTGGTTCCTAGGCTGCTGATCGGCCAGGACTACAGGCGACAGTACAGCAGCAGTCATGGCAGGGGCCACCCTATCTGGTGGAATCACCTTCACAGAGGACAGGAGGCATGTGTGCCAAACTGTGAAATGTGCGGACCCCATAGAAGGCAAGAAGATAGGCCTGGCTGTGGAGACTTACTCCGAGGGGAGCTTAAGCAGTATTGTATTGTCTCAGAGGCACTAGTCATTTTCCACTGAGAAAGCGATGAAGAAAATCAGAAAGAAAGCAGGTCACAGTATCTTATCCAAAGCTGTCCCAATAAACACATCTTCCTTAGTACCCTGAGGTGGAAACCTGTTCTCACCAGCACCTGTGATATTGGCCTGGGGCTGCCAAGGCTCACTGTCCCTGTCCTCTGAGAAGTTCTTTTAAAAATTCAGTCATGGGGGTAGTGCCTGTGGCTCAGTGAGTAGGGCGCCGGCTCCATATACCGAGAGTGGCGGGTTCAAACCCGACCCTGGCCCAACTGCAACAAAAAAATAGCCGGGTGTTGTGGCGGACACCTGTAATACCAGCTACTCAGGAGGCTGAAGCAAGAGAATCACCTAAACCCAGGAGTTGGAGGTTGCTGTGAGCTGTGTGACGTCACAGCACTCTACTGAGGGCAATAAAGTGAGACTTTGTCTCTACAAAATAAATAAATAAATAAATAAACATACATATATATATATATATATATATATTCAGTCATGGTTTTCTTTTTCTGGTAATAAAATCCATGTTGCATGCGGAAAACTTCAAAATGGCAGGAAGGTGCAAAAAGATATTAATGACTCATAATGCCATTACCCTAAGATGGCCTTATGGCTGGGTACAGTAGCTTGAGCCTGTAATCCCACACTGTAGGAGGCTGAGGCAGGAGAATTGCTTAAGCTCAGGAGTTCGAGACTGTTCTGAGCAAGAGTACAACCCTGAATCATTAAAAAAAATGAAATACCCAGCCGGGCGCTGTGGCAAGTGCCTGTAATCCCAGTGGCTTCCAGAGGCTAAGGCAGCAGGATGCCCATAGCCTGAGTCTGAGGTTGCAGTGAGCTATGATGCCACTGCACTCTGCTCATAGGGTGCGATTCTTGTCTCAACAACAAAAAAGATGGCCTCTATGAATATCTTCATGTATGTCTTCCAGTAATCTATGTGGGTATGTACATACTGTTATTGTACAGAATTGGAACCCAACTCTATACAACGTTACAATATGCTTCCTTTTTCTTTTAGGCTTGTTGCAATGTGCTTCTTAAATAGCAACATGTATTAATTGCTTCTATGTATAATGCCAGGTACTAAACTAGGAATATTACATATATTATAAAGTAAAAATCGTGATTGCCTATGTTTCACAGATGAAGAAACCAAGCCTTGGAGATGTTCAACTTTGACCCTAGTTGACCAAGAGTCCCACATGGCCCAACTCAGATTTTAACCCAGGCAGCCTGCCACTTGGGTACTGCTCCCAGTCGTACTGTTCTCCAGTCCTCTTCACAGAACATTCTATTCTACCACGAGTGTTTTCCCATTGCCAAAGAGCTTTACCTTCTGCAGAGATGCTGCGTCTACCATCCTAACTCTAGCTGCTCTGCTTTGCTTGCCAGTGGCCTTCACTGCCCCCTGCAGGGAGCATCTTTGAAATTCAGGTGCTAGAGACAAAGGATTCTGCTGAAAGAGACAACCAATTAAGACTCCACAGGGGAGCAGAGAGAATAAAACTAGTCTGAGGGTGAATTATCATAGCTTAAAGACTGTTTCAAATAGCCTCTTTCTACTAAGTAGCTCAAAGCATTTAAAGTAGTTCCTCAAGTAGATACAGACCCATGGAAGCTAAAGAAATTTGCTTCAAATCCCAGAGCAGCTCAGCAGGAGCTTCATTTCCCTCTCCCCAATAAACTCTCCACAGTGGTTCTCAACTTTCCTAATGCCTCCTAATGCCATGACCCTTTAATACAGTTTCTCATGTTGTAGTGACCCCCAACCATAAAATTATTTTCGTTGCTACTTCATAACTGTAATTTTGCTATTGTTATGAATCGTAATGTAAATATCTGATATGCAGGATGTATTTTCATTGTTACAAAGAGGTCATGACCCACAGGTTGAGAACTCCTGCTCTAGGGACTGTGACTGAGAGCTCTATCATGGGCTGGGGCACAAGACCAAGCTAAGGCAATTCATTTCACACAGCCTCTGGAATCTCACAGAAATTTAAAGATGCCCACTTCTCCACTTCAGTTGTTATCAGAAGTGAAAAACATTCTTAGTCAGAGGTCAGCAGATTTTTTCCAGTAAATAGCCAGATATCAAATATTTTGGACTTTGAGGGCCATATAGTTCTTGTCATACCTACTCAACTCTGTTGTTACAGCACAAAAGAAGCCACAGTTAATACTGTAATGGGCATGGCTATGATCCAACAAAATTTTACTTATAAAAACAGGTGGCCGTCAGGATTTGGCCTGCAGACTGTACTTGCCAACCCCTGTTCATAGGGTTTAGTTTTCCCTAAAAATACTGAGATTTATAATATATGTTGGCTAAATCATTTACATTTTAGGATACAAACTCGTTTCTGTGGGAATGACCTATTTTTCTTCCGTGGAATAGGAACATGGTCTTTCAATTATTAATCTAAAATCTTTGGAAAACACAAGAAATCAGGGGTCGTTTTGCCTTATAGTTGGTCAGTATTACTAAAAGATGAAAGGGAAAATATTTTGCAGATCCATGACAACCAGAAAAGAGGATAAATCAAGCTGAGGGAAAGTAAATGTCAGAAAAATCAAAAAGAATATGAGGAAGAAAAATGATATTAATATAATCAGGCAGGTCCATTTGGCTTTAGTTAGCTGACTGGGACAATGGGCAGCTTATCCAAACCAGGAAACAAGAGAACTTGACAGCTCTCATTGGTAATGATGGAGCATCTCCATTCAGAAAGCTTTACTTGAGGCAAAGATACTAAGGCCACATATGCTTGGGACACCAGAGAGAAGAACACCAGGTGAGCGGTAGATGAGAAGCTGAACTGCAGCCTAGCAATGTCTTCCTTGGGGATGTACTCTAAGTTCTATCTTCCTGATTTACCTGCAAGGCAGGGATGAGGAAGCAAAGTCTGATTTACCTCTTGGATCTGGGAAGAGAACCCTTTGTGCGCTGTTTATCATAGTAATGCTGAGATTGCTAATACCCCCCAAAGAGAAGACAGGTTCCCTCCTTAGGCTGGAGAACCTCAGGGAACTGCAGGCTTGGAATAGGATTATCCTGTATTCAAGGACCCAAGGATTAGAATGGCAGAGCTGAGAAGGATCCATGACCCTGACTACTGTGCTCCAAAATGCTACAGCAGTCCCTGGACCCTCTAAGCATGAGCCACACTCAAAATGCAAGCAGAAAGCCTCAAAAACTTCACATCCAAGTACATCTTAATTTAAAAAAAAAAAAAAAAAAAGGGAATTTCACTCCCTAATCTGGTCATTTCACCTGTCTCCATAACTTACTTGCATAGCTTTCCACTGCCCTTAAATCATATCTAGACTTACTGAAGGCCTAGCA
This sequence comes from Otolemur garnettii, assembly GCF_000181295.1. Taxonomy (NCBI): domain Eukaryota; kingdom Metazoa; phylum Chordata; class Mammalia; order Primates; family Galagidae; genus Otolemur; species Otolemur garnettii. Next base: position 18,055,345 of record NW_003852416.1, read on the forward strand.
CTTCTGCTTCCCTGCTGAGCCTCCAGCTTTTCCTGAGCCCTTTCTCCCTCACCCCCTCCAGTCACAGAAGCTTCTTTTAGTTCCTCATCTTTCCCTAAATCTTATGGAATCAAATATTTATTTGCCTATTTTTGCAATGTCTATCTCTACTACCTAAGGACAGTGGAAAGTTCATTCTACATAACTTACCTAGCTTCTAAAAGAGCCCTTAGTATATAGCAGGCACTTAAATAAAATAAATACACCTGATGAAAAGAGTTTTCCACCACATCTTTGCTCTTTGTTAAAAATGGATCCTTGGACTGGGTACAGTGGTTCACACCTATAATCCTAGCATTCTATGAGACTGAAGCATGTAGACTGATTGAGCTCAGGAGTTCGAGACCAGCCTGAGCAAGAGTAAGACCCCGTCCCTACTAAAAAAAATATAAAAACTAGCTGGCCATCATGGTGAGTGTCTGTTTTTGCATTTTTAGTAGAGACGGGGTCTTGCTCTTCCTCAGGAGGTTGAGGCAAGAGGCTTGCTTGAATCCAGGAGTTTGAGGTTACTGTGAGCTATGATGCTATGGCACTCTACCCAGGGTAAAGTGTCTCCAAAAAACAAACAAACAAACAACAACAAAAAACAGTAGCTAGTATTTCACTTACTTTTAACTAGAAAAAAGCCAAGTTAAAAAAAAAA
>NW_003852416.1:18056277-18079281 GCF_000181295.1 Otolemur garnettii
TCAAAAAAAAAAAAAAAAAAAAAAAGATCTCCTCTGGAAAAAACTGAACTACATGCATTAACTTTAGGGGAAGTAGAAAGAGGCCCACAAGAAAAGCCCACACATCATTGAGGTTCCATATGTATGTATCTAAAAATTGACCTGCTATCTGGAAAAGTCTCTCTGACTTCACCAGGCAGGCCATGTCCCTTCGCACTTCCAACTTCAAAGACAAGAAGCATGATGAATGGATTCCTGGGCAGATCTAAACTGTACCATACACTGCATAAGAGCTTACTGATCTTTCCTAATCCCAAATATATGTCATTTAGCATGTATTAACCAATCTCTCAAGCCAAGTAACCTAAGAAAGGGGACTGACTCTCAAGGGCTCAGTCAAGTTCTTTGTTTTTTTGATACAGAAATGCTTTTTTTTTAGACACAGAGTCTCACTTTGTCACCCTCGGTAGAATGCCATGGCATCACAGCTCACAGCAACCTCCAGCTCTTGGGCTTAGGTGATTCTCCTGCCTCGGCCTCCCGAGTAGCTGGGACTATAGGTGCCTGCCACAATGCCCAGCTATTTTTTTGTTGCAGTTTGGCCAGGGCAGGTGAACCCACCATCTGATGAACCCACCATCCTCAGTATATGGGGCCAGTGCCCTGCTCACTGAGCCACAGGAGTCGCCCAGAAATACTTTTATATAGCAATCATTCTATTGTTTGTTGAAAACTATTAGGACATTTATTGGTTAGAACAATATTACTTTAATAATATATTCCCTCATCTAATTCCCCCCCACTTTAAAAAATCCTTCACGAGGCCAGGCACGGTGGCTCACACCTATAATCCTAGCACTCTGGTAGCCGAGGAGGGTGGATTGCCTGAGCTCACAGGCTTGAAACCAGCCTTAGCAAGAGTGAGACCCCCATCTCTAAAAATAGCCAGGCACTGTGCCAAGCACCTGTAGTTCACTACTTGGGAGGCTGAGGCAAGAGAATCACTTCAGCCCAAGTGTTTGAGGTTGCTGTGAGCTGTGATGCAATAGCACTCCACCAAGGGTGACAAAGTGAGACTCTGTTTCAAAAAAAAAAAAATCCTTCAGGAATGTCAATGGCAATTAACTTATAAAAATGGTCATTTCTCTTAATCTAGTGATCCCATTTCCAGGAATTTATCCCACAAAAATAATTAGGCAAGAATACAAAGACAGCCAGATGCAGTGTCTCATGCCTATAATCCCAGCACTTGGGAGGCCAAGGTGGGTGGATTGCCTGAGCTCATGGGTTTGAGACCAGCCTAAGCCAGAGACCCCGTCTCTAAAAAAATAGTCAGGTGTTGTGGCGGATGCCTGTAGTCCCACTATTCAGGAGGCTGAGGCAAGAGGATTACTTGAACCCAAGAATTTGAGGTTGCTGTGAGCTAAGATGTCACAGCACTCTATCAATGGTGACCAAGTGAGATTCTGTTTAAAAAAAAAAAAAAGAGAGAAGAATACAAAGATATACATATCCAAGGATGCTCACTGAAGCTTTGTGGTAGGGAAAAAAATAGAAAAAACCCAAATGCCCAACAATAGAAGACTGGTTAAATAAAGTGCAGTATATCTAGATACTAAAAAAGTATAGAGTTAAAAAGAACACACCAACATGGAAAGATGTCCAAGAGACATTACATAAAAAAGGCAAGCTGAAATAAAGTATAGAAAGTAATGGTAATTCTATCTAGAAAAGAAAACTTGGAAATAGGAACATCAAAGTTTTCTCAGTGAGAGAATGAATTATGAAGGCTTTTCATCATCTATGTCATATATTTCTTTTTTGGGGCTGGAGGCTGGGTTTGAACCCTCCACCTCCGGTATATGGGGCTGGTGCCCTACTCCTTTGAGCCACAGGTGCTTCCCCTGTGTCATATATTTCTAAGTTGCAAATATAGTATTTATTTTATAAAGGTGGAAGGAAAGAAGATTTTTTTTTTTTTCATTTTAAATCTCAATTGGCACTAGAGTCTGTCAGTATCACAGAGTTCAATCATTCATGACCTCTGACAGCTCAGGAGAGGTCCCTGCTCAGACAGTGCCATCCTGTCTTTCTTGGGGGCAACTCAGACTCAGCCCATCATGAAGTTGCCATTAAATAGCAGCAAGGGAAGGCACTTGAATTTCCACTGTGTCAGTTACACGGTTAGGGGGCCATGTTTCTCCTAAAAACTCATATGAAATTGCCTTGGAATTTGTAGTTAAGGCCTACCAATGGCAGAACTGAGAGCAATCAGCCTCTCCCACAGAATTCTAAAGCACCCCTCAGAAATCTAGCTCTGCTGGGTTGGAGAATGGTTTCTATCTAATGAAACCCAGAGGATGGGGGGTAGGGGAGCAGTCACTGACAATCTAAGGAGAGAGAAGAAACTGATCATAAAATTAAAAGGGAATATAATTATAAAATTAAAAGAGAAACTAAGAAGTAGGAAAGACAGACAATGAAGCATCTACTTATGAAGTTACTAATGCATATTTATTGCAGAACTTTCTATATGATTCACACTAGAGGCTAGACTAAGTTCTGAATCTGCCATACCAGGTAAAATGACAGTAATTCTGTCCCCTTGGAACATTCTCTTTCCACATGATATTTCTGTACTGGCCCAGAGTCCTGACCAATATGCAAGGCTCCTCAGATCCCAGGCAGGAGGCTGACCTTCCTAGGTGGGAGTGGCAGACACTCTTTTGCCCACCTGATGGCCAGTCCCCTCCTTAGCAAGGAGAACCCCAATTTTGTTTTTCTGCCTTTCCTTGGCCATGTCCTTCAGGGAGCTAGACCCATTTCCAGCCAACACGTCATTTCAGTTTTGTTTTGTTTTGTTTTGAGACAATCTCAAGCTGTCGCCCTGGGTAAAGCGCTGTGGTGTTGCAGCTCACAGCAACCTCATACTCTTGGGCTTAAGTGATTCTCTTGCCTCAGCCTCCCAAGTAGCTGGGACCACAGGCACCCGCCACAGTGCCCAGCCATTTTTTTGGTTGCAGTTGTCATTGTTGTTTGGCGGGCCTGGGCTGGATTTGAATGCCAGCTCCAGTGTATGTATGTGGCTGGCACCCTAGCCGCTTGAGCTACAGGCGCTGAGCCTCATTTCAGTTTTCAATGAGATGTAATGAGGGGAGTCCTGTAGAGGTTTTGATGGATTTTTTTTAAAAGAGGCACAGGACAGAATGTCTTTCTTACTGTTTCTGAACTCTGCCATGAGGAAATGCAATATGAAGAAACCAGTTTAAATAGCCAAAGTGCTGATGTAGACAAAGCAGAGAATTAAAAAGAACCCAGTTCCTTGACTATTATTGAACAGATGACGACCAATGCTGGAACTGCTCCTCCTTCACATCACTTCCTGTGAAAGATAAGTACCTGGCTTGGCGCCTGTGGCTCAAGTGGCTAAGGCGCCTGCCACATACACCTATGGTGGCAGGTGCGAATCCAGCCTGGCCCGCCAAACAACAATGACGGCTGGAACCAAAAAAAAAGCTGGGCGTTGTGGAGGGCACCTGTGGTCCCAGTTACTTGGGAGGCTGAAGCAGGAGACTCACTTGAGCCCAAGAGTTGGAGGTTGCTGTGAGCTATGATGCCATGGCACTCTACCTAGGGTGACAGCTTGAGGCTCTGTCTCAAAAAAAAAAGATAAGTACCTTATGGTTAGGCCATTCTAATCAGGGTGCTCTATTAAAACCATCCCAACAGATACAACAAGACAGAACAAAAGTTACCCACTTCATATATACTTCCTCTAATGATTTGACTGTCAGGTATAACTGCACACCAAAGTTACTGGGGTAACTTACACTCTTGTGGTGGCAACTGATTTTGCCCACCAAGAGCCATAACTATTCATTTTCTATCAGGGGTTTGCCCTTTGTGTTAGAGGACTTCTCTCTCACTCCATGTGCCTGGAAGCAGGAGCACAGAGGACTTTAAATGTAAATCCTAGTGTTTCACCTGGATCACCACCAACCATCACGGTGGTCACATGGCCCAGGCAGAACTAATCTGAGTCTTTCCCCAGTGACTGATGTAGGAATGTTGAAAGCAAAAAGCCTCTACTGGTCTATAAACAGAGAGAACCTGAAACTAGGGATGATGGTGCTTATTTTTCCTGGCACAAGGGGAGAGTCAGTCTGTAGTGCAAGACCAATATGCAGAGAGTCACAGCTATAGTCATAGCCCTGAGGACACAGTTTAAACATATTAATCAAGCCACACCAGAAACCCTGGCTGAGTTCTCCCAGTTTTCTGAGCCAATAAAGTCTGTTATTGTTTAACGTAGTTTGAGTTGGGTTCCTGCCGTTTTCTAGTTATAAGAAGATTCCCAACTAAAATAAAACCATAACCTATCCACTCCCACATCTGGAAGCCTCCACTGCCTCTGGATGTTCTTCTGTCCTACATCTCTTGTGGGGAGGGGATTGTGGGCGGCAGGGCCCCCGCAACCTGGGGAAACACTCAGGGAGCAACCCCCAACCACTTCTCTTTTAACATTCTTTTCACCTACCAAAAGTCACAAAGCTCATGCATACTTTCCTTATTATCAGCAAGTACACAGTTTTTCCTCTTTAAGGATGATCTTTATCCCGTGTATTAAGATTTATGCAACCTTGTTAAGATACTGTATAAATAAAGCTGTTTTCCATGGTTCAGGTGCTAGCTGCAGCCATCAGCTGCGTCAGTCCTCCCGAGGCCATCCTCTCTTGACGCCATCCTATCTCTTGTCTCCCATCTTTCTTTGCCTCTCCCTATCTTTCTTGGCTTTATTTCACCATTTCCCACCATTTCCACTCAGGTCAACTCTCCCTCCCCACACTGGATTGCAAGAGTCGCTGTCATTTCTGCTTCTTTTCTCTCCAGCTCAGCTTCTAACCTCTGAGCAAACCTACCAAAGGGTAACTGTCCTCCAGGAGGTCAGGGCAAAGGCCCAGGGCCTGTCTGGGTCATTCTACAGAGCACGTTTCTGAGGCTGTCTTGCACAGCCCCACAACTGGCTGTGGGCATTGCCATCCCTATGCCTGAGCACACCCCTGTATCCCATCACTCCTCTTTCTTTGCCTCCTCTGCCTTGATGCTATTTCTAAGCCTGGATGGTAAAACTGTGGATGCTATTTAGATCTGGAAAAGCAGGTCTAAACCTTCCACTTACTTGATTATACTGCTCAGCATGTTCTCACATGCACAGGGGTGGGCAGAGTACTCCACATAAAGTCACTAGGCTTAAGGTAGATGGCACAAGCAAGGCAAGATTATCACACAGAATTACAATGTTATGTACACATGCAGGAATATCTGTATACATCAAACACAAAGTATGCGTGTTCTGTGTAATATGTACATGTGTAAACCTTGTTAAGTGTAACCATACATGGTAATGTCTAGAGGTCACAAGGAGGTTCTCTATAGCATCAGTTGAGTATGCCCTGCTCTGAGAAAGCCTGCTAGGCCTAAACTCAATCTTACAAAACATTTACAATGAGGGGTAATAATTCACACTATAAAAAGATTCTTTACCTTATTGATGGATATACTCACAAGGCTTCATTAAAATACATGGGCTTTACTGCATTTAGAATAGTGTTTTATTTGCAAACGACTTCACAAGAAACTACATAAATCAACTACATAAAACTAAGGAGGCACACCTGAACCAATGTGGTTTGGGTTGTATAATGTGATATACAAAACAAAGTAATTATTTTTGTATCACTATTACCAATTTTCTGCATGTGGGCAAGTGGATGACACCAAATGTTATCATGTCAGATGAGGTAAGTATCTGATTTAAGGAAAGCAAGGTATTTCCTAATAGGGGTTTGCTGTTAAATGGGGTTATTAAATGGGGTGGTCTTTACTGTTGCTGCAAGGAAGGAAGGAAGGGACAGAGGGTGAGAGGGAGGGAGGGGAAGAAACCTTAGCTTTTCAATCCATACTTTTTTTTTTTTTTTTTTGAGACAGTCTCACTGTGTTGCCCTTGGTAGAGTGCTATGGCATCATAGCTCACAGCAATCTCAACCCCCTGGGCTTAAGCAATTGTCTTGCCTCAGGCCCCCGCCACAATGCCCAGTTATTTTTAGAGATGAAGTCTCCCTCTAGCTCAGGCTGATCTCAAACCTATGAGCTCTGGCAATCCACCTGCCTCTGCCTCCCAAGTGCTGGGATTACAGGAGTGAGCCACTGAGTCCAACCATACAAAGTTTTTAAGACTCAATTATAGTACCAACTGTGTACCAGTAAGTAAAACACTTAAGTCCTAAATGTTTTATAGGTATTAACTCATTTCATCCTTTCAATAACTTTATGTACAGTTACTATTATCCCTGCTTTATTTTATTTATTTTATTTATTTATTTTTTTAGAGACAGAGTCTCACTTTATCGCCCTTGGTAGAGTGCTGTGGCATCATAGCTAGCAGCAACCTCCAACTCCTGAGCTTAGGCAATTCTCTTGCTTCAGCCTCCCGAGTAACTGGGACTACAAGTGCCCGCCACAACGCCTGGCTATTACCCCTGCTTTATAGATGAGCAAATGGATGTACGTATTGCCCAAGGAGGCAGTAACTGGCAGAGATATGAACATAAGAGGGTCTGGGTCCAGAGGTCACACTGTTCAATCACCAGACCATGTTGCCAACGTGTCATGTGCAGGATGGAGACAGTGCAGGGGAGAGAAGTAGAGATGGGGGCCTACTTAGACTATTAGCGACAAGTTCAGACACATGGTGTTGAGGACCTGACTATGCAGTGAAATAGGAAAAAAATATATAGATGTTGCTGCTGGAAGAGAGGATAGTGCAGGATTACTAACTAAAAGGAGATACAAGGGAGGTTTCTGGAGAAGTAGTCTGTTTCTCAATTTGGGTGCTAGTTTCATGGGTGCATTTGGTTTGTACAAACTCATCAAGCTCTACCATTATACGTATACTTTTCTTTTTTTTGTTGCTGAGACAGAGTCTCACTATGTTGCCCTTGGTACAGTGCTGTGGCGTCACAGCTCACAGCAACCTCAAACTCTTGGCTCAAGTGATTCTCTTACCTCAGCCTCCCAAGTAGCTGGGACTACAGGCACCTGCCACTGTGCTGGGCTATTTTTTGTTGCAGTTGTCACTGTTGTTTAGCTAGCCCAGGCCGGGTTCAAACCCACCAGCCTCGGTGTATGTGGCTGGCGCTGTAACCACTGTGCTACGGGCGCTGAGCCTGTATACGTACTTTTCATATATGTTTTTTTGTGACTAAATGTTAAAAGGTGAAAGGATGAATTTAAGAAGTTTTAGTAATATTATAAATGGCATTTTCCCTCTTCTATTTTGCAAATTTTCCAGGACGTCATTACTTTAAGCATCAGCAGTATGTCTAATACTAAGGGAGGCACCATGGAGCACCATGTAAGCCAGCAGCAATCATCATCACCTGTGTGGATGATTCTCATACGTTTCCTTGTCCAGCCTGAGAAATCTAGCAGACCAGAAGTCAGCTGAGTCATAGGCAATATAGCAGCATGGAAGAAAGAGCTACACTACCTGGGTTCAAATCCTATCTTTGTACTTACTAAATGTGTGATCTTGAATACGCTGCTTACCCTCTTACTATCTTGCTTTCAACAACTGTAAAGCTGGTATAGCAATGCCTAACTCACAGAGCTTGTCTGCAGGTTAAATGAGCAGTTATTATCATGCAAGGCACACAGAACACACTACTAAATGTTAGCTCTCATCCTCATCAAAATGTAGGCCCATAACTACTGTGTTTCCCTGAAAATAAGACACTGTCTTATATTTATTTTTTTCTCAAGAACACACACTAGGGCTTATTTTCAGGGAATGTCTTTTTTTTTTTTTTTCAGTTTTTGGCCAGGGCTGGGTTTGAACCCGCCACCTCCAGCATATGGGGCTGGCACCCTACTCCTTTGAGCCATAGGCACCGCCGGGGATGTCTTACTTTTATTAAGTATAATACAATAATCTACATTTATTCAAACACAGTTAAGTCATCTTCTTCTGGAACCTGACAAGGGGGAGCTGACCTTGTTGGTGGGGCTGGTGGTAGTGATGTGTGAACTCCTTTCCCCTAGCTATTCACACATGCACAATAGGATGCCTGCGACGGACCGACCGCAGTTACCACATGCATACTCGTGCAAGTGCCAAAGGCTCGGAGAAAGGAGCTGTGGCAGATAAAAGGTATTCTAGTCTTCCTTACCATTCCACCCCGAAATGTGGGTAGGTCTTATTTTCAGGGAACCATGGTATGGTCTCCTATCTTCTTTTTTTTTTTAAGCAAGAAAAGGAAGGTTTATTAACTATGTTGAGGGATACTAGCTAATTCTTGGAAATCTAAAATGTTGGGCTTCAGGGGAGCTCCCTGTCTCCTAAAATGTCAGGGTTTCAGGCAGTTGCCTGGGTCCTCGGTTCTTATAGTACTCTTGGTCAAAAACTGACCAGACACCCCAAAGTAAGGCAAGTATGAAACAAAGTTTATTTATTTAATTTTTTTGAGACAGAGTTTTACTTTGTCCCCCTGGGTAGAGTGCCATGGCATCACAGCTCACAACAACCTCAAGCTCTTGGGCTTAAGCAATTCTCTTGCCTCAATCTCCCAAGTAGATAGGACTACAGGCACCTGCAACAACACTTGGCAATTTTTAAAGTGGCTCAGGGTGGTCTCCAACCTGTGAGCTCAGGTGATCCACTCACCTCGGCCTCCCAGAATGCTAGGATTACAGGTGAGAGCCACTGCACCCAGCCCCTACTCAAGGCTTTTTTAAAAAGTCATTGCACCTAGAGAAGCTACCATATCTACGGTTTTTCAAATTTACTCTCTATCTAGTTTCCAAATTTAGTCTTTATCAGAAGCACAACACTGACCCCAAAGATTCTAAGTAGAGTCCTCAATGGGGCCCAGGAACATATGTTTATTTTATTTTATTTTTTTATTTTTCTTTCTTTCTTTTTAGAGACAGAGTCTTACTTTATTGCCCTCAGTAGAGTGCCGTGATGTCATAGGTCACAGCCACTTCCAACTCCAGGCTTTGGCGATTCTCTTGCCTCAGCCTCCCGAGTAGCTGGAACTACAGGCACCCGGCTATTTTTTTGTTGCAGGTTGGCTGAGGCTGGGTTTGAACCCACCACCCTCAGTATATGGGGCCAGCACCCTAACCAGTGAGCCATGGGCGCTGCCCCAGGAATATATGTTTACAACAAGCTTTCTAGGTGCTTCAGATATGGGTGGTCTAAGGACCAGACTTAGAAAGACCTTGGCCTAGAAGCTGCTCTGCACTTAGTTATGATGGTCAAAGAGCAAAAGAGGTAATGCCAGGGATGGTGGTTCATGCCTGTAATTCCAGCACTCTGGGAGGCCGAGGCGGGTGGATTGCTTGAGCTCACAGGTTCAAGACCAGCCTAAGCAAGAGTGAGACCGTGTCTCTACTAAAATTAGAAACACTGAAGCAAGAAGACTGATTCAGCCCAAGAGGTTGAGGTTGCTGTGAGCTATGATGACACCATGGCACTCTACTCAGGGTGACAGCTTGAGACTCTGTCTCCAAAAACAAACAAACAAACAAACAAAAAAGAACAAAAGAGGTGTGAAAAAGTGTCTCAGACTTTATTTGAAGGCTACTGATAGAACAAAAGAAACAAAATCTGAGATCATATGGGGAATGTTTCTGAGCAAGTAGCCACACAGAAACATTCAGATGATACAAAAGAAACCCTCCATGACACACACTAAATTTCACTCACTTGGAGGTCCAAAGGCAGGATGAGCAGAAAGAGACAAAGGCTCCTGGTACAATGATCCCACTTCAGGTTCCATATTAGAAGTCTCCAGAGGGTACCAGGAGTAAAGGACAATTCCCTGGAGGGCATGTGAATCATCTGAATCAAACACAGTATTTCTCTTTCTTTTCTTGTCGGGGGATAGGAGCAAAATGTCAACTCAAAGCCTGCTCTGTCACCCAGGCTGGAGTTCAGTGGCATGATCATAGCTCATGGTAACCTTGAATTCCTGGGCTCAAGTGATCTTCCTGACTTCTAATATGGAACCTGAAGTGGGGACTTTGTACCAGAAGCCTTTGTCTCTCTCTGCTCATCCAAGATAGCTTTCTACCCAAGAAACACCAGGCAAAACAAGACCTCATGGTACAACTGGGATATAGGGATCCAAGGAAAGGTCAGTCCATAGACATCAAAATATACTTGAGAGTTCATAAAGCTAACCACACTTATGGCAAAAGGACCAAACATACCAGTCAGCTCCTACCTGACTGAAACACATATCTGGCCAAGCCCTGCATTAGCTCTGCTGGCCATGTTGGTGGGGCAGACTCCCCTGTTTCTCTCTTCAGACGAAATGTCAACTCAAAGCCAAAACCACTAGGTCCATCTGTTCCTGTAAACCTGAAAGAAATAAAAAGCAAATGTTTTAGGTTCAATTACCACCCTGAAGTCTAAAGTCATCCACCCCCCCCCCACCACCACTTTTTTGTGGCCTCAGCATGTACGCCCTGGGAAAAGAAAGAACGTCAAAAGCCCGTAAGGATCCAGAATTCCTGCCTGGCCTTCCTGCCACTTAGAGGTATATTTTTATATGACCTTGGCCTGGCCAAATCACCCTGCTGGCACTCTGAATTATGAGTTCCAAATTTTGTGGCTCCAGAATATTCATCCTAGTATGACTGAGGTAACAGTGCTGAAAATCTTCCACATTTATGCTTTTTTGTTTTTGAGACAGAGTCTCACTTTGTCACCCTAGGTAGAGTGAAAACCCTGGCATCACAGCTCATAGCAACCTCAAACTCCTGGGTTCAGGCAATCTCCTTGCTTCAGCCTCCCAAGTAGCTGGGCCTATAGGCACCTGCCACAACACCCTGGTATTTTTAGAGATGGGGTCTCGCTCTTGCTCAGGTTGGTCTTGAACTCATGAGCTCAAGCAATCCACCCACCTCAGCCTCCCAGAGTGCTAAGATTACAAGCGAGAGCTAACATGCCTAGCCCATGTTTATGCTTCTTGTTCTCACAAGTGTTAGTAAGCACTACTTTGTTTGCTAAGGATACATACCCTGTGAGCAACCAACAAGACTATGTGGTCTAGGAGAAGAAAACCCTTTCTCCACCAATACCTCCACTCTGCCCCACGAGGTACAACCTTCCTAAAACCCAGCACCCTACACATACTCCTCAATCAGCACATGCTCATCCTGAAACCTGGCACCCACTGTGTACTCTTCGCTCACTGGAACCCTAGAAAAGGACAGTTTGCCCTCCCTTCTCAGCCCTCAGTGACCCAGAAAGATGAGGCTTATGTGGCTGTGGCCACAACTCATTAAAATGACAATGAGACCAGGCACGAATCTCTGCCTCCCTGTCTGTAGGAAACACTCAGGAGCCCCAAGCCACAGGGAAGTCCCTGAAATGGACTTCTGCCAGAGAAGGCAATGATGTGGGTCAGAGAGTAGGACCTGACTGGCAGGTGCCACACCTCCTCAGGGTAGGGAAGAATCTAGGGAAGGGTTTCCTAAGAGCTACACAAGGCTTGCCAGCAGGGGAAGAGTTAAAAATTAAAACACACTCATGATATAATTATTTTCTGGTAATTATATCTTGTACAAACATGAACCACAATGATTACTGATACGTAAACTCCTCAGCATACAAACACAAACCATAAACTAGGATGACAGTTGACACCAACTTCACTAGCCAAGCTCCTAGAACAGGAGATCAGGGCTGAAAAGGGCTGATGATGCAGTCAATGGCCAGCCCTGGCATTTCATGAAGCGTCTTTCCTTCATCATTATCACCCCCACGAGACCAGGCCATGAGACTGCAAAAAAGAGATTCCAAAGTCTCAAAAGCTCATATCAGAGCATCTGGGTGAACCCAATCCTTCTGCACTTTGCAAGGGAAATAACCTCTGAGAAACTAAGTTCTCCTGTGGAATGAAGAGGAATCTTTAGAAATTACCATGATAGGGGCAGCGCCTATGGCTAAGTGGGTAGGGCACCAGCCCCATATACTGAGAGTGGTGGGTTCAAACCCAGCCCAAGCCAAACTGCAACAAAAAAATAGCTGGGCATTGTGGCAGGCGCCTATCAGTCCCAGCTATTCTCTTGAGGCAAGAGAATCGTCTAAGCCCAGGAGTTGGAGGTTGCTATGAGCTGTGTGACGCCAGGGCACTCTACTGAGGGTGATAAAGTGAGACTCTGTCTCTACAAAAAAAAAAAGACAGAAATTATCACGATCAATTGGCTCAGCGCCTGTAGCTCAAGTGTCTAAGGTGCCAGCCACATACACCAGAGCTGGTTGGTCTGAATCCAGCCCGGGCCTGCCAAACAACAATGATAACTACAACCAAAAAATAGCTGGGCATTGTGGTGGGCGCCTGTAGTCCCAGCTACTTGGGAGGCTGAGGCAAGAGAATCGCTTAAGCCCAGGAGTTGGAGGCTGCTGTGAGCTGTGATGCCACAGCACTCTACCCAGGGTGACAGCTTGAGGCTCTGTCTTAAAAAAAAAAAAAAAAGAAAATAGAAATTACTGTGATTGGTTTGGTGCCCGTAGCTCAGTGGTTAGGACGCTGGCCACATACACCAGGGCTGGCAAGTTCAAACCCAGCCTGAGTCTGCTAAACAACAATGACAACTACAACAAAAAAAATAGCCAGGCGTTGTGGCGGGTGCCTGTAGTCCCATCTACTTGGGAGGCTGAGGCAAGAGAATTGCTTAAGCCCAAGAGTTCGAGGTTGCTATGAGCTGTGATGTCAAAGCACTTCACTGAGGGTGACATAGTGAGATTCTGTCTCAAAAAAAAGAAAAAAAGGAAGCTACCATGATCAAACCCAATTATGTTTAGAGGAAGTATCTGTGGTTTGCATTTTCCCTGGGTATCTAGCAGTGTGGGAAAGTAAAATCCCACTTTGGGAAAGCAAAATCCATTTTCAGGGAACATACTGGAATCCTGGAGGCAAGGCTATAAGATGGTAGGACAGATACACATAAGCTATTTTATTTCCTTGATGAGTTGCCCTGGATGGGGTAAACTCAGTGCAGGGAGGCTGAGAGAAGTTACGCAAACTGAGGCTGAAGGGTTGCCTCCCTGAGGCTGCAGGTTTGGGAGGAGTGTGAAAACCTAGGGAAATGCAAGATTGATGTGAGTTAAAACTCTTTAAAAAGAGATGGGTCACTAGGGCAAAGGGAAGATTTCAAGCAGCCACCAATTAGAAGCGGCTTTGTAAAATATTAGACCATTACTCCAGGGCTTTCATCTTGGGCCAAGAAAAATACATGATTTCTAACCACAAAAACTTGAGAAACAGACTAAAAGAAACATGTTCCTCTTGGGATGCACAATGGGGAGAAGGCTCAAATAGAGAGAGAAATCGCTGGATCCTACGCATCCACACAGCTCCATCTCACTGAGGGCTGTGTGCACACACGCGTCAGTGTGCATGTGCACACACACATTTACACCATTTGTCTGCACACAAGGTGCTTTCTGGGACAGATCTGGGGTGGGCAAGCCAGCCCTCACTTGGCTGGGTGGGAGGGACAGGCCCAGCCAGATGGTCTCCACCTGCATTTGATTACCACCCACAGGCTAGCTGGACTCAACCTCTAAACTCTGAAACATGAATTTGGAATGGCCCAGCCTTAGAGTAAGCACACAACCTGAAGCCTGTCAGAAAGTCTCTTTTTCAAAGCAGGCTGCCCAGGCGATAGCCAAGTGACAAGGTCAAACAGTCTTTAGACTCCTGGAGGGGCCTGGCTTGGTCTGGACTTCCTCATGAGAGGGCTTCTCCAGACAAAGTGGTTTTGTCTAACCAGGGAATGAAACCCCTCTTAGGGAGCAGCTGTCGCTCACATCTTCCAAGAAAGGAAAGCATGAGGGAAAATTGGCATGTGCTACAGAAGGTGGGATCTGGGTCAAAGCAAAGAATTTCTAACACAGAAGTCTGCTAAAATACTGGCTGGGAGCAAGTGAGGCCAATAGAATTTCTTTCTAGAGAGATTAAAAAATATATTTTCCTCAGTCTGATAGAGTGGGAGTGAAGGGTTCTAACTGTCTTACTGAAGAAAGATGGATGAAGTGGCCTTTCAAGATTGTTTCCAACTCAAGAACCCCTGGATCCTGCTTACTGGTTGTCCAGGAAAGAGGCTGGCTTTGTCCTAGGAGTTTGGTGAGCTTAGACAATGGCTGTGCCAGCCTCAAGAGTAACACTGAACCTGCTGACACGAACACGTGCTTGAATCCTAGATATACAGCTGCCCCACCATTGGAAGCTGCCCAAAGGTCTCCCTAAAAACAACTTCCTAAGAAGGTATCCATTAGCATGCAAGAGGCTAAAATGACTGCTAACTCTAGGCAAGAGATGAACAGAAACCCAAGAGAGACTTTCTGGAGGAAAGATACAGCTGGGAGTGTCAAGAGAGCTAACCTAAATGTTGGCATCTCATGTTCAACACCATTAGTTATCATTATTAAGGAAATACAAATCAAAGCCACAGTGAGATACTACTCTACACCTCTATTATGGCTACAAAGAAAAAAAAAAGACTGATAACAAATGTTGGAGAGGATGTAAAGAAATGGAAATACTTGTATACCGTTGATTCTTTGGAAAACAGTTTGGCAATTTCTCAAAAAGTTAAAACAGAGGCCACGTGCATTGTCTCATGCCTGTAATCCCAGCACTGAGAAGGAAGGTGGGAGGATCGCTTGAACTCAGGAGTTCCAGATCAGCCTGAGCAACAGCGACATCCCATCTCTACTAAAAATAGAAAAACTAGCAAGGAGTTGTGGCAGACACCTGTAATCCTAGCTAACTGAGAGCCTGAGACAAGAGGATCACCTGAACCCAGGAGTGTGAGGTTACTGTGAGCTAGCTGACACCATGGCACTCTAGGCTGGGACAAAAGAGTGAGACTCTGTCTCAAAAAGAGAAAAAAAAAAAAAAAGTTAAACAGAGTAGCCATGTAACTCAGTAGTTCTACTCCTAGGTATATACCTAAGAGAACTGAAAACATGTTCACACAAAAACCTGTATACCAATGTCTGTAGCAGCATTGTTTATAATAGCTAAAAAGTAGAAACAACCCAAATGTCCATCAATTGAGGAATAGGTAAACAAAATATGCTATACCCATATAATGAAAACTTACATGGTAACGAAAAGGAATGAAGTACTGATATATGCCACATCACAGATGAACCTTGAAAACATGTTAAGTAAAAGAAGCCAGATACAAAATACTGTATCTTATATGATTCAAATGAAATGTCCAAAATAGATAAATCTGTAATACAGAGGTAGATGAGTGATTGTCAGGAACTGGGGTGAGAAAGGAATGGGAATGACTGCTAATGGGTATGGAACTTCTTTTGGGGATGATGAAAATGTTCTTGAACTAGATAGTGATGATGGTTGTACAACCTTGTGAATAAAGGGTGAATTTCACCCAGGCACAGTGGCTCATTCCCATATCCCAGCACGCTGGGAGACTGAAGTAGGAGGATCGCTTTGAGGCTAGGAGTTTGAGATCAGCCTAGACAACGTAGTGAGACTTTATCTCTACTTCAAAAAAAAAATTTTTTTTTTCTGAGACAGAGTCTCACTTTGCTGTGGCACCATAGCTCATAGCAACCTCAAACTCCTGGGCTCAAGTGATTCTCTTGCTTCAGTCTCCTGAGTAGCAGGGACCACAGGTGCCAACCACAAGGCCTCCTATTTTTAGACAGGGTCTCACTGGTCTTGAACCTATGAGCTCAGGCAATCTACCCGCCTAGGCCTCCCAGAGTGCTAGTATTACAGGCGTGAGCCACCACACCCAGCCCTTTTAATAACTATTAAAATTCACTGAGCATTAAAGTTTGAGGCCTTGGACCAAGCACTTTTCCCAGGTCATCATCATTTAACTCTCTAACAACTCTGTGCCTCTGCTACAGTTATCCTCATTTAACCAATATATGAGAAATATTGAAGGACTTTAAGTAATATTCCATAAGGCACAAAGCAAGCAAGTGATGGAGCTCAGACTTAAGGTCTGTCTGACTCCAAAGCTCATCTTCTTACTGCTATGTGACCACAGACAAGATATTTAGCTTCCCCATGACTCAGTTTCCTCATCTATAAAATGGGAATAACAACAGTAACTATTTCTTAAGAGTTGTTCTGAGGATTCAGTGTTTAGGAATGATGCCTATAACACTGTTAGCATTATATCACTTACAATAAGTGAAGGAAGCCAGTCATAAAAGACCATATATTATATGATTCCACTATATTATGTGATAGATAGCATAATTTATAATATATAATATAAATTATACCACATGTCCAGAATAGGCTGGACATAAATCTACAGAGACAGGAGATTAGTGGTTGACTAGTACTAGAGGAGTGGGGGCAGATGGGGAGTAACTGCTAATGGGGTACGGAGTTTCTTTTTAGGGTCATGAAAAATTCTATAATTAGATTCTGGTGATAGTTACGTGACTATAAATATACTAAAAACCATTAAGCCAGTTAAAATAGGTGAACTGTGTCATATGTGAATTATAGCTCAATAAATATTTTATTCATTTTTTTAATTTGAAAAAAAAACCCGATAGAAAAAAATTCACAAACTAGAAATAGATATAAGATAGATACAAAGACATATATATACACATATACATATATACACATATATAAAATCCCTTAAGCAAAAGACAAGATGTTCAACCTCACTCATAGTAAGAGCATTGCAAATTAAATGCAAATTAAAACAATGAGATAACCATTCACATCTATCATATTAGCAAAAGTTAAAAAGTATGATATTACATTCTGTTCCTGAGGTTGTGGGGAAAAAGTAACCCAAGTAACTTTTGCACATAATATGTTGACCATGTATCTTCAAGCTAAAGACAGATAGGAGTAAACAGATATTGAACTCTGGTTAACAGGTTTATTTTTGGCAGTAGTACATATGGGTTAGTTATTTGGTATAAACGTATTGTGGATAATGGGAGACAGGTTTCTCTCATTGTTAGGAAAGCTAAAAATAGGTAAATATATATCAGAATGAGAAATATATAAAAATGCCAGGCTAGACTAAACCCTATAGGTATGGTTTTAGAATTATAGGTATCAGTATGAACTTGTGGTACTTAATAGACACCTACAGAAATAGAGAAGTGTGTGTGTGTGTGCATTTCCTAGTTCTTGCCACTGAGAGTAGTGACACCCCAATATCAATGTTAATACCTAGCACACCCAAATCTTGGTTTCTAAAAACCATTCTCCACTAAAAGAAATGAGGGCACTCTAGAGAAATAGCTGTTACCAGGGCCAGGCAAATACAATCTGACCCTGGAACTTTTCATGGTCCTAGAAAATAAGAAAATACACAAAGAATGCTGGGAACATGCCAAAAGTAGGGAGACGCTAAACTGAAGAGCTCTCACTATCCAAATAGGATAATCTGGCTCAGCGCCCGGAGCACAGTAGTTACAGTGCCAGCCACATACACTGAGGCTGGCAGGTTTGAACCCAGCCTGGGCCAGCTAAACAACAATGACAACTGCAACAAAAAATAGCTGGGTGTTGTGGCGGGTGTCTGTAGTCCCAGCTACATGGAAGGCTGAGGCAAGAGAATCACTTAAGCCCAAGAGTTGGGGCAAATGCTCATATCAGGCAAATGTGAGCTGTGATGCCACAGCACTCTACCGAGGGCCACATAGTGAGTCTCTATCGTAAAAAAAAAAAAAAGAACATCAAATTAAAAAATACTAACACATGATAATCTATTAATTAAAATGAAAATCTGTGAAAATAAAATAAAATAAAATAATAATCTGTGAGTCCACATAAACTGCAATGGACCTAAAGACATTAACTCTATAGATTTTGGACTTGACACTCTCCATAACTACATGAACTAATTCTTATTATAAATATTTTTATATATCTGGGTGGCACCTGTGGCTCAGTGAGCAGGGCACTGGCCCCATATACTGAGGGTGGTAGGTTCAAACCTGGCCCTGGCCAAACTGCAACAAGAGAATAGCCAGGCATTGTGGCAGGTGCTTGTAGTCCCAGCTACTTGGGAGGCTGAGGCAAGAGAATCACCTAAGCCCAAGAGCTGGAAGTTGCTGTGATGCCACGGCACTCTACCAAGGGTGACAAAGCAAGACTCTGTCTCTTAAAATAATAATAACCAAAAAAAATGTTTTTAAAAATATATCTACATCTATATTATGTATATAGATACATATCACCTATCGGTTCTGTTTCTCTGCAGTACCCTAATACAGTGGTCCCAAACCTTTTCAGCAACAGGGACTGATTCATGGAAGATAATTTTTCCACAGACCGGGTGTGGGGTGGGGGTAGAGGGAGCAAAGGGGGAGGGTGGAACAGGAGGTGGAGCTTAGGCAGTGATGCTGTGTGGCCCAGACAGACCAGTACTGGTCCATGGCCTGGGGGTTGAGGACCCCAGACCTAATACACTGACACAAATAAAAGAACAGATTAGTAAATGTGGAGGAAAAAGGCTCTTCCTTATAGCAAAATCTCAATTTCTATTAATAAATGTAGAAGCATAATGGAATTAGAAATCACCATTAAAGCCAGGCGCATGGCTCATGCCTACAATCCTAGCATTTTGGGAGGCCAAGGCAGGTGGATTGCTGGAGCTCACAGGTTTAAAAGCAGCCTGAGCAAGACTGAGATCTTGTCTCTACTAAAAATGAAAAACTGAGGCTAGAGGATTCCTTGAGCCCCAGAGTTTGAGGTTGCTGCAAGCTATGATGCCAAGGCACTTTATCAAGGATGACAAAATGAGACTTTGTCTAAAAAAGAAAGAAAGAAAGAAATCACCATTGACAACCATCATAATAACTGATTCAGGCAAGAATCATCAATAGATGTAAAAACTAGTGGGCAAAAAATCTGATGAGAAACAAGATATTGGCAAAGCCTCAAAATACCTTTCCACAAAATACTTATTAATTACCAATGGAAAGGCAGTAAATTTATAGAAGAGAAATCTGGTATACAATGCTTTAACAAAACAATCAAAGTAATTAGATGTCATCAACAGTAATTAGACAAGTTAACATCAAGTGCCTTTTGATATGGTCACTGTGAAGGGTACAATGCTTATGATACTGCTACCAAGAAATACATACCCTGACTCTAATCATGATGAAACATCAAGCAAATCTAAATTGAAGGACATTCTATTAAATAACTGACCTGTACTCTTCAAAAGGTCACGAAAGACAGAATGATTGAGGGACCATTTGAAGGAGTCGAAGAGACATGACAATTAAATTATTTTAAAAGACTTAATTCTGAGCCTCAGGACTCTAGAGTTGCTGAAGTAGGGTAACCAACTTGCCCTTGCTCTGTCAGAACGTTTCTGGCTTTAGAATTGAAAACCCTGCATCCCAGGAAAAGCCATTAGCCCCAGGCAAATTGGGGAAGCTCTTAAATGCCACTACCTGATCTACACAAAGCAAAATGTTGCCACATTTAAACAGATACTATGGGAGGCTGAGGTGGAAGGATTGTTTGAACACAGGAGTTCAAGACCACTCTGAGTGATTTAACAAGATTCCATTTCTTAGGAAAAATTAAAAAAAGACCAAGAGGCACCTGTGGCTCAAAAGGTAGGGCACCGGCCCCATATGCCAGAGATAGCAGGTTCAAACCTAGCACCGGCAAAAAAAAAAAAAAAAAAAAGACCCAAATATGCATCAAGAGCCACCAAAATGTCAGTAGTGCAGGACCACAATCTTTGGAGCCAGGCTTCCCATATCCAAGTCCCAATCCTAGCTCTGCCACCCCTCCTGGCTGTATGACCCTAGGCAAATCACTTATTGTCTCTGTGCCTCAGTTTTTTCATGTGTAAAATGTGAATATAATGAGTGAATTCTAATGAAAACTATGAACTTTGGGTGATAGCACTGTGTCAATTATAGAATCACTGACTGTAACAAATGTACCATTCTGGTACAGGATGCTGATAGTAAAAGAGACTGAGTATGTGTACGTGTGTATAGAAGGCAGTGTGTAACTTCTGATCAGTTTTGCTGAGAATCTAAAACTACTCTAAAAAATAAAGTCCACTTTAAAAATAGAAATAGTGGCTCAGGCCTGTAGCACAATGATTATGGTGCCAGCCACATATTCCCAAGCTGGCGAGTTTGAACCTGGCCTGGGCTAGCTAAACAACAATGACAACTACAACAAAAAAAGTAGCCGGGCGTTGTGGTGGGCACCTGTAGTCCTAGCTACCTGGGAGGCTGAGGCAAGAGAAACACTTAAGCCCAAGAGTTTGAGGTTGTTGTGAGCTGTGACATCACCACAACTCTACTGAGGATGACATAGTGAGACTCTGTCTCAAAAAAAAAAAAAAAAATTGTCTTGGCACCTATAGCACAGTGGTTAGGGAGCTAGCCACATACACTGAAGGTGGCAGGTTCAAACCCAGCCCCAGCCAACTAAACAAGGATGACAATTGTAACAAAAAATAGCTGGATGTTGTGGCAGGTGCCTGTGGTCCTAGCTCCTTGGGAGGCTGAGGCAAGAGAATCGCTTGAGCCTAAGAGTTTGAGGTTGCTGTGAGCTGTGATGCCATAGCACTCTACTGAGGGGGACATACTGAAACTCTGTCTCAAAAAAGAAAAAATTGGTTCGGCACCTATAACACAGAGGTTAGGGAGCCAGTCACATACACCGAAGGTGGCGGGTTCGAACCCAGCCCAGGCCAGCTAAACAAGGATGACAACTGTAACAAAAAATAGCCCAGTGTTGTGGCAGGTTCCTGTACTCCTAGCTACTTGGGAGGCTGAGGCAAGAGATTTGCTTGAGCCTAAGAGTTTGAGGTTGCTGTGAGCTGTGATGCCACAGCACTCTACTGAGGGGGACATCCTGAAACTGTCTCAAAAATAAATAAATAAATAAATAAATAAATAAAATAAAAATCGAGATATTAATAGCTACCAGTGCTTAACATTTGGTTAGAATAGTACTTGGGTCAGCTATTACTTACAGTAGTAGTTTCCAGTTCTGATAATTTACTCTAAGGGAATAATCTTGTATTTGGAAAAGCCTTTTTGCATAAATATATTCAATAGTAGGTACCGCCCCCATATACTGAAGGCGATGGGTTCAAACCCAGCCCCAGCCAAACTGCAACAGAAAACTGGCTGGGCGTTCTGGTGGGTACCTGTGGTCCCAGCTACTTGGGAGGCTGAGGCAAGAGAATCACCTAAGCCCAGGAGTTGGAGATTGCCATGAATTGTGTGATGCCACGGCACTCTACCGAGGGCAATAAAGACTCTGTCTCTACAAAAATAAATAAATGTTCTGCAAACAGAGGTATTATATAAGTTCTGGTACACTGTGTGATGGGACATTATACATTCACTAAAGACAAGGGTTCTGAAAGCAGGAGGACTGATTTTTGAGAAGCAAAGGATTCTATTTCCACTTCTAACTGGTAACGGGGAATGGGAAGTTTACATTAGAACACCACTCTATAGTTTCTACTGTTTTCTGTTCACCTGTTGTTAACTCCAGGATAAAAATTAAAATAACTCCCTTTAAAATGGTCATGGGAAAAAAAAAATGGTCATGGGGTTGGGTGTGATGGCTCACATTTATAATCCCAGACTTCTGGGAGGCTGAGGCAGGTAGATCACCAGACCATGTCTTTACTGAAAATATAAAAACTAGCCCAATGTTATGGCAGGTGTCTATAGTCCGAGCTACTCAGAAGGCTGAGGCAAAAGGATTGCTTGAGCCCAAGAATTTGAGGTTGCTGTGAGCTATGACGCCATGGCATGCTACCCAGAAAGACTAAGTTAGACTGATTAAAAAAAAAGACATTATGCTAAGTGAAGTACTTATATGACAGGTATCTAGAATAGTCAAATTTGTGGTGACAAAAAATAGAATGGTGATTGTTAGGGGTTGGTGGAAGTGAGGAATGGGGAGTTATTGTTTAATGGGTAAAGAAAGAGCTTCAGTTTGGGAAGATAAAAAAGTTCAGGAAATGGGCCACGCACAGTGGCTCACATCTGTAATCCCAGCATTCTGGGAGGCCAAGGTGGGTGAACTGCCTGAGCTCAGGAGTTCAAGATCACCTTGAGCAAGAGCAAGACCCCCTCTCTAAAGAAATAGTCCGGCATTGTAGCAGGCACCTGTAGTCTCAGCTACTTGGGAGGCTGAGATAAGAGAATCATCTGAGCCCAAGAGTTTGAGGCTCACTGATGATATGATCTTATATTTAGAGAATCCCAAAGACTCAACCAGAAGATTCCTGGAAGTGATCAAAAAATATAGCAATATTTCAGGATATAAAATCAATGTCCACAAGTCAGCAGCTTTGTATATGCTAATAACAGCCAAGATGAAAAGCTAATCAAGGACATAATTCCCTTCACAGTAGCTTCAAAAAAAAAAAGAAATACCTAGGAATATACATAACAAAAGAGGTAAAGGACTTCTACTAAGGAAATTATGAAACTCTAAGAAAAGAAGATATTAACAAGTGAAAGAACATACCATGCTCATGGCTGGGAAGAATTAACATTGTGAAAATGTTTAAAGACTCTGACACAAAGCAATCTATAGATTCAATGCAATCCCCATTAAAACACCATTATCATACTTTCAAGATTTGGAAAAAATAATTCCTTATTTTGTACGGAACCAGAAGAAACCCTGCATAGTCAAGGCAATTCTTAGTAATAAAAACAAAGCTGGGGTATCACCTTGCCAGACTTCCAGCTATATTACAAGGCCATAGTGATCAAAACAGCATGGTATTGGCACAAAAATAGAGACACAAACATCTGGAACTGAATAGAAAACCATGACATGAAGCTAACATCTTATAGCCACCTGATCTTCTTTTTTTTTTTTTTTTTTTTTTGAGACAGAGCCTCAAGCTGTCCCCCTGGGCAGAGTGCCGTGGCATTACAGTTCACAGCAACCTCCAACTCCTGGG
>NW_003852416.1:18079361-18081508 GCF_000181295.1 Otolemur garnettii
TCATTGTTGTTTGGCGGGTCCGGGCTGGGGATTCGAACCCGCCACCTTAGGTGTACGTGGCTGGCGCCTTAGCCGGTTGAGCTATAGGCGCCGAGCCTAGCCACCTGATCTTTGATAAACCAAACAAGAACATACACTGAGGAAAAGAATTAAATAAATGGTGTTGGGAGAACTGGATAACCACATGTAAAAGACTGAAACTGGACCTGTACATCTCACCACTTACAAAAATTGATTCAAGATGGATAAAAGGTTTAAGTCTAAGGCATGAAACAATAAAAGTCCTTGAAGAAAGTGTGGGGGAAACACTTGAAGATGATGGCCTGGGGAAAGATTTTATGAAGAAGACTTCCATGGCAATTGCAACAACAAAAATAAACAAATGGGACTTAATTAAACTGAAAAGGTTCTGTTTAGCTAAGGAAACGACCAGAACAAACAAGCAGGCTTCAGAATTGGAAAAGATATTTGCATATTATGAATTGGACAAAAGCTTTATAACTAGGATCTATAGAAAACTCAAATTAATCACCAGAAAAAGACCCAACTGATCACTGGGCAAGAGACATGAATAGAACCTTCTCTAAAGAAGATAGACAATGGCTAACAAACATATGAAAAAAAGCTCATTGTCCCTAATCATCAGAGAAATGCCAAATCAAAACTATGCTGAGATATCACCTAACCCCAGTGAGAATGGCCCACATCACAAAGTCTCGAAGCTTCAGATGCTGGCATGGATATGGAGAGAAGGGAATACTTTTACACTGTTGGTGGAACTGCTAATACAACCTTTTGGGAAGGGAGTATGGAGAACCCTCAAAGAACTCAAATTAGACCTCCCATTTGATCCTGTAATCCCATTATTAGGCATCTACCTGGAAGAAAAAAAATCCCTTTACCATAAGGACACTTATACTAGGTTTTTTATTACAGCTCAATTTACAATCGCCAAAATGTAGAAACAGCCTAAATGCCCACCAACCCAAGAATGGATTAACAAGCTGTGGTATATGTATACACAGAATACTATTCAGCCACTAAAAAAGATGGAGACTTTACATCTTTTGTATTAGCATGGATGGAGGTGGAACACATTCTTCTTAGTAAAGCATCACAAGAATGGAGAAGTAAGATTCCAACATACTCAATTCTAGTATGAAGGAGTAAAAGAGCTAATACAAGTAGAGGGTAAGTGAATGAGCAAGTTAGGAGAGGAGAGGAGGGATGAGGATAGGGGGTCACGGTGTATGGCATACCTCTTGGGGGGGGACACAATTACAGCAGGGACTTTATCTAACAAATGCAATCAGTGCAACCTAATTCTTTGTACCCTCAATAAATTCCAAACGATAAAAAAAAATTTAAAAACTTAAAAAAAGAGTTTGAGGTTGCTGCAAGCTATGATACCACAGCACTCTACCCAGGGGGACAGTGAGACTCTGTCTCAAAAAAAAAATTCAGGAAATAGAAAGTCGCTATGGTAGCACAAGAATGTAAATATACTTAATTCCACTGAACTGTAACCACTGTTAAAATGATAAATTTCATATTGTGTAAATTTGACCACAGTCATTAAAAAGTGAAAAATTAGCATAAAGTATGATTTAAAATATTTGTGTACACACAATGTAAAAATGTGAGTAAAATGTATATGGGAAAAGGAAAGAAAATGCAATATAGTATATAATTTTTCTTCTTCAAATTTCTTTGTATTTTCCAAATTTTCTATCATTTATAATCTCTAGCCTAGACTGTAAACCCCATGAAGGCAGGTTTGCTCGACTACTGAATCTGCAGGTCTAGCCTGAGAGGCTTCTCAAGGAATCTGCTGGTAAGTGTTCATACCAGTGAACCAAGAATATGGCAGGAGACCAGGGCCAGGCCCGTTTCTCTAGGGGTCGCTTGGACATTTGCACTGGTCTCTGGAGCAAGGAATGCCAGGACAGATAAGGATGCTGCTGACCCTGTGAAGGTGTCAATAACAAGCTCAATGCTGGTGCCAGAAGAACGGGAAGAGGGAACCATTTGCGTTAGGGAATAAGGCTAGCGAAGTCCAACTCTTCATCCATCTCCTACTCTTCATGCTGATGGTCCCAGGGAATGATATACCTTTTTCCTCCTTAAAATCTTTTTTTTTTTTTTTT
>NW_003852416.1:18081705-18088759 GCF_000181295.1 Otolemur garnettii
CCGGGCTGGGGATTCGAACCCGCCACCTAGCCGCTTGAGCCACAGGCACCGAGCCTCCTCCTTAAAATCTTCCAAAGCCCATCCACATCTCATACCTGCAGGACAAAGTCCAGACTTCTCAGTAAGTCTCACAGGCTGCCATGAACTGGGTGCCACTCACTTCCTCTGCCTTACATTCTAAGCTCTAGGCCCAGTAAATGGACTCGCAGACCTATGGACACATGAATGACTTCCTCAGCTCTTGAGACTCAGCACAGATTGTTCCTTTTTTCTTTGCTTTCTGCTAACCTTCAGGAAGGCTCAGGTGTCACCTTCTCTGAGCTGAGTGCCTGTGTGGAGTATCTTCTGTTTGCCCTTCTATTCCCCACTGTGGCAAACAGATCCTAAGATGGCCCCTACACCTGTAAGGAAAGGAATTTTGCCAACAACCTAAGGAACCTTGGAAGCAGATTCTTCCCCAGTGGAGCCTCAGATGAGCATGCAGCCAGCTGACAACTTGACTGCAGTCCTATGAGACTAAGCACAGCATGCAGCTAAGCTATGCCTGGACTTCTGACACAAAGAAGATGTGAGATAATAAATGTTTCTTATTTTAAGCTGCTGCTCTGCAGCAACCAGCATGTCTACTCCACTGCCTGTCCTGTAAGGCCAGCCTGGTTTCCAACTGGGTTCAGCCTTGGAGTTCTGACAGGAAATCAGGGAGAAGAAATAGAGAAAAGCCAGAGCTGCCTTCTTGTAAGATTGCCTCCTGAGGTTGGCTGCACCCCTCCACTGAAGGCCACTGCTAAAGGCCACTCTAAAGAACACTCTACACAACTCTCTCCTCTAGGTTCTGAAATCCCATGCCCTCTTCTAGTCCCTTCAACCTTAGGAGAGTAGCAGCCAGGCCAACCACACGCCCTGGGTCAATGCACTATCCCCCATGGTGCTGCTCCTTTATAAATACTCCTCCAATTGTCGGGTTTTGAAGGTGCCAATCTCTTGTTAGGATCCTAACCTAAGGCCAGGCATAGTGGCTCACACCTGTAATCCTAGCACTCTGGGAAGCCAAGGTGGGTGGATTGGTTGAGTTTAGGAGTTTGAGACCAGCCTGAGCAAGAGCAAGATCCCAACTCTACTAAAAATAAATAAAAAATTAGCTGGGTGTTGTGGCAGGCACCTGTAGTCCCAGCTACTTGGGAAGCTGAAGCAAGAGGATTGCTTGAGCCCAGGAGTCTGACATAGCTGCCAGTTATGATGCCATGGCACTACAGCCTATTCCTTCCTCCTGTACAAACTCAATCACAGGACTCTTCTTGACTGCTGTTTCTCCCATTAGGACTGGATTTACCCCTTTTGGATACCCCCAGTGACTGGCACAGGAGTGTCAGTAAAGGCATACTGAATAAGGCACTGGTCACTTGCCCAATGAGAAGGGTGACCAATTCAGCAAAGTCAGCTGCAACTACAAAGGTTGGGCAATGGCAATAATGAATCTGAGCCAGTTCCAGAATTTACAATTTCTGACACCAATTCTAGGGGTGCCTGGCACCTTGGTGAAGATTCAGATTTTTGATCTGTCCATTTACACAATGAAGAAATTATTATTTTCCTGGTTTGCAAATGTGAATAAAATTTTCACATTGGAATGTTTTGCCCATTATGAAAAGGCAACTATGATCTACAATAAAACCAGGAAAACCACATGTGGTTCCTTCCTTGAACACTGCTTTCTTGTTGGACATGAGGATGTTTCCAAAGCTATGTTCTTCTGTGCTTTGGCAAACATCTTTGTGCATATCCCTCTTCTTTCTCCCATATTTGAATGATTACACTGAGATTAAGAGTACCAAAATAAGATTTTAAAAATTAGTTTGTGGGCTCGGCACCTGTGGCTCAAGTGGCTAAGGCGCCAGCCACATACACCTAAGGTGGCGGGTTCAAAACCAGCCCAGGCCCGCCAAACAACAATGACGGCTGCAACCAAAAAAGAGGCGGGCATTGTGGCAGGTGCCTGTGGTCCCAGCTACTTGGGAGGTGGAGGCAGGAGACTCGCTTGAGCCCAGGAGTTAGAGGTTGCTGTGAGCTGTGATGCCACTGCACTCTACTCAGGGGAACAGCTTGAGGCTCTGTCTCAAAAAAAAAAAAAAAAATTGGTTTGTGAGCATTTAGGAAAGGAAGCATTGTATCACTGGGATCCAGATATATATATGTGTGTGTGTGTATGCATGTTATCAAGTCTGGCTAACTTTATTCTCTTTTTGGGGTAGAGTCATCAAACTGGTAAGTGAGGGAAATGAGGCAGGCCACAGGAGTTAGGTAGTATTTCCAATACTCACTGCCCTTCCACCATCAGGTGCCACTACACTCACACCATTACCAACCCTGGGCTGCAGAGACACTCTATTCCCCAAACGTGAGCCCACTCTTTGTCATAACCAATCCTGACTCCGTAGCCTGAAAAGCCCCTTTAGTCCAGCCTTATTATCTCCAGTCCTCTTGTCAAATAACATCATCATGTCTTGGGCGGCACCTGTGGCTCAAAGGAGTAGGGTGCCGGCCCCATATGCCGGAGGTGGCGGGTTCAAACCCAGCCCTAGCCAAAAACTGCAAAAAAAAAAAAAAAAAAAAATTAAAAAAACAAACAAAAAAACCACATCATCATGTCTTTAAGTAAAATTATGTTCTTTCCCACATCATGTTCTCTTCAAGTACACTTTTTCTCTAACATAGTACTACATGTGGTCTCCCCACAGTTTAAGCAAGGAATCTCTCCCATTATACTGGGGACTTCTGTCATTCTTCTCCTTACAAACACAGAACACAGAACAATGCTAGGCACCTAGTAGGTACTCAATACATATCAGTTGTCTGACCGCTGGTGATCATAAATGTTTACTACAGGGTGTCCCAAAAGTCACCCATAAAGTGACTTTTCCCTGCTAAACACAGGGAAAATGGGAACTTGTAGCTAAATGTACTTTTATTTATAAGATATTCATTAAAATTTTTTAAAAAGAGATAGCCAACATATAGAGAATATTTTGTAAAATTCTGTAATGAATATTTTCTAAGTAAAGGTACATTTAGCTACAAGTTCTCATTTTCCCTATGTATAGAGACTTTATGGGTGACTTTCGGGACACCCTATAATCAGACTGGATCTCAGACAAGAGGCAAAGTTTTACTAGATTTAATATAATGGAGAAGGGGTAATGAGGAACTAAATGCCAGTCTGAAGTTATGGGCTGAAGGGACTAGGCAGATCGATAAGCCTGTCCACGGTGACAAGGAAGGCGAAAAGTGAGGAAGGCAGACATCAAAGATTCTTAATCTTGGGCTCCGTGGACCCTCTGGAGGCATCAGGGTAGATTTAGCACAGAAATTGTATAAAATTATACTACTATATGATCCAAATAAAATACTAGAGAGAAGCCCAGCGAAGTGGGCAGGAATATAGGCTGTGGAGGCCAACTGAGCTGGCACAAAGCCCAGCTCCACCATTGCCTAACTTTCAAGTGCCCCAGGTTCCTCATCTGTAAAACTAGGATATGAAAGTTCACGCCTGGCCAGACACAGTGGCTCACACCTGTAATCCTAGCACTCAGGAGGCCGAGGTAAGTGGACTGCCTCAGCTCTGAAGTTTAAGACTAGCCTGAGCACAAGCGAGACCCCATCTCTAAAAAGCAGCCAGGTGTTGTGGCGGGCGCCTGTTGTCCCAGTAACTTGGGAGCCAGAGGCAAGAAGATCTCTTAAGCCCAAGAGTTTGAGGTTGCTGAGAGCTATGATGCCATGGCACTATACCTGAGGATAGAGTGAGACTGTGTCTCCCCCCACCAAAAAAGAAGAAAGTTTATCTCACGGAGCAATGAGAGACTTTAGTGGAACAGCTCAGTGCCTGGTCCCTATCAAGCACGCTTTCTTTTCTTAGAACTCACTATTAGAAATCCCTGCTCATCATTTCTCCCTTAAAATATCAGCAGCTGCCTCCAGCTTCCCTAACTTCAGCTTCCCTAACTTCTGGGCTCTAGAGTTCAACTAGCCTAGTCCCTTAAGAGCTGCCCCAGTCTTCCAGCTTTGCCCAACTTCCCGAGGTTGGATCCCTTCCAGATCCCTCAAATCCCAGGCCTAAGATTCTTCCTGATTGCTACTATGCTTCGAGTCACAGTCACCATAATAAAATTCTGAGATGATGTTTTTATTTTGAACAATTCACAATTACTGATACTTTATTAGCCATTTTAAAAGTATCTGGTGACAACACAAGTATTACACTAGGTCATAAAACCTTGTAAAATTATTTTGAAATATGTTTATATGGCTAATATTTTTTAAACTTCCAGATATATCAAATCAATTTTCTATGATCTTAAAAAAAGAGAAAGAAAAAACTTATCAGCCAACACGGTACACTCTCTGAGTGGGGAGTCTGATAAGACCACAATCCAGGAAGCCACCTTCAAGCTTTAACCAAGTTGCAGATGCTCTCTCTCCGTTAGACTCCAGCCAACCAGATTCATGAAACTGCCTCATGCAAGATGTTTCTTGATACCTCTTGCTGGGAGCCAAGGACTGTGTTCCCATAGCATTCCTCAAGTTTTAAAACAGTAGCTCCCAGGGGCTGATTCAGCTGAGAATCCAGCCAAATAAATTCTCCCCGTTCCCCAAACTTTAGGCAGCTTAACTCTGTCCTGGGCTTTTGGTGAGCAAACAGCTTTCTGGAATGAGACATAAATTTAAGAAAAACCCAACCCAGGAGAAACAGATCCTTTCACGTATGGTGGTAAAAACTCACAGACAACCATCCCCTGGTGGAGATCGACTACACCTCTTCCCTCTATTTCCAACCATACCCCAAAGACCTAAGAGTTAGTCCCCAGGGAGATCCCAAGCTAGCCTGGTGGGGTATAGGAACTCTGGGCTAAGGAAAAAACCTCGTGTGTGGATTTCTTTTCTTTTCTTTTTTTTTTTTTTTGAGACAGAGCCTCAAGCTGTCACCCTGGTTAGAGTGCTGTGGCATCACAGCTCACAGCTACCTCCAACTCCTGGGCTCAAGCAATTCTCCTGCCACCACCTCACAAGTAGATGGGACTATAGGCACCCACCACAACACCCAGCTATTTTTTGGTTGCAGTCATTGTTGTTTGGCGGGCCCAGGCTGGATTCGAACCCACCAGCTCAGGTGTATGTGGCTGGTGCCTTAGCAGCTTGAGCCATGGCGCCAAGCTGTGTGTGGATTTCTTGACATTATCATGACAGCTCCCACTCTTGGCTTTGGCTTAAAGAAGCACCTTTACAAAGTCTTTCTAAAATTAAAGACAGAGGCCGGGCATGGTGGCTCATGCCTGTAATCCTAGTGCTTGGGAGGCTGAAGCAGGTAGATTGCCTGAGCTCACAGGTTCGAGACCAGCCTGAGCCAGAGTGAGACCCCATCTCTAAAAATAGCCGGGCATTGTGGCGGGTGCCTATATAGTCCCAGCTACTTGGGAGGCTGAGGCAAGAGAATTGCTTGAGCCTGAAGTTTTTTTTTTTTTTTTTTTTTTGCAGTTTTTGGCCGGGGCTGGGTTTGAACCCACCACCTCCAGCATATGGGCCAGCACTTGACCCCTCTGAGCCACAGGCACTGCCCAGAGCCTGAAGTTTGAGGGTACCACAAGCTATGATGCCATGGCACTCTACCAAGGGTGACAAAGTGAGATTTTGTCTCAAAATAAATAAATAAAGTTTATATTAAAAAAAATAAAAACAAAGACAGGCTAAGTCAATGATAAAGATCATAGTCTTATTTGGGAAGTGAGGTGCCCTCTGCTTACAGGTGTGCAGCTTGGGGCTTCTTGTTGACACGTAATCAAGGGCCCTTTGTCCACCCACTAACCTTTAGAACTCTGGGAAGCCTGTCATCCAAGAAGTTCAAGATACCTGAATTAGGGTAATGGGAACAAAAAAATATTTTTAGCATTTCAGTTCCCCAAGGGCAAGAATTGTACTTTTTGTGTGTTCTGTACATGGGCACATCATGTCACAGCTGAGCAATGCTAAATGGTAATAATATTCCCATTCAAAGAGATAATCAGGCCAAGATACTCAACAAATGATATAAGACAATATTAAAAAGCAATAAGCCTCCCTCTTAGTCACTATCAAAGTCAGATTCAAATATCTTAATGGCATTTCCTTTGAGCCACTTTTGCTGCTGTTTCCTTTTTAGGGAAATAATATCATCACTCAGTTCAGTTCTCCTGCCTTCATACTAGTGCTGAGATCCCATGCTACTGGAAAAGCTTCCTAAAACTCTACTCCTGATCCTATCATATCATCCTTCTGTTTCCGTCCTTAGTCAATGAATAATCTGTTAAACGTAACATTCTTTCCATTGCTTTCAAGCTCTGTACCTCATCTTTCTCCAGTGTCCTCTTCTCTTACGAGCCCTGGATACACTGGCCTTCTTTCTTTTTCTTGAACATCTCAAGGTTCCTCCTGCCTCAGGGCCTTTACAGCAGCTGTTTTTACTGTTTGGATGACTAGGGCCCCCAGCATTATCTAACTCTAGGAACACCAACTACATGGAATAATATGAACAGTCTCCTAGCTGCCACCATATCACTGAGGTCTCAGTTTAGACTCTCAAGGAAGCCTTTACTGAGTATGACTAAATGCACCCTCTTTACCCATCTTAACCCCTACTTTTACATGGGTACACTCTATTACATCATTCCTGCTTTATTTTCAATACAGCACTTATATTTTTTAAAACTACATGTAATTTTTACATGTTTGTCCCATAAGAAAGTAAAATCCTTGAGAAAAGCTTGCCTGCCTTGTTCTCTAGGGTACCCCAAGCATATAACAAAGCACTGGACGCTTAGATAATGTGCTCTGAAACTTAAGAGAAATACACTTACAGATTCCTTTGTTCCTTTCTTCACTCCCACCCCTTCCCTTGACTAGCCTTAAAAATAAATAAATAGGCTCGGCGCCCGTAGCTCAAGCGGCTAAGGCACCTGCCACATACACCCGAGCTGGCGGGCGGGTTTGAATCCTGCCTGGGCCCACCAAACAACAATGATGGCTGCAA
>NW_003852416.1:18088779-18092437 GCF_000181295.1 Otolemur garnettii
AAAAAAACAGAAAAAATTAGCTGGGACTGGGCAAGGTGGCTCACACCTGTAATCCTAGCACTCTGGGAAGCCAAGGCGGGTGGATTGCCTGAGCTCACAAGGTTCAAGACCTGCCTGAGCAAGTGCAAGACCCTGGCTCTATAAAATAGCTGGGCATTGTAGCAGGCACCTATAGTCCCAGCTACTTGGGAGGCTGAAGACAAGTGAATCACTTAAGCCCAAGAGTTTGAGGTTGCTGTGAGCTGTGATTCTATAGCACTCTACCCAGACTGACAAAGTGAGACTCTGTCTCAAATAAAAAGAAAAGAAAAAAATTAGCTGGGTGTGGTGGTGGGCAACTGTAGTCCTAGCTACTTGGGAGGCTGAGGACAGGAGGAGCCCACAGGTTCAAGGTTGCCGTGAGCTGTAATGATGCCACTGCTTTAGCGCCAGTGACAGGGAAACACTATATGAAAAAGACCTGAACACTGTATTGTACTGGCGTATTTACTTGCCTGCTAATTATGCTGCATATTTCCATGTAGAGTTAGGAAGGGTTTTTTGTTTGTCTTTGGTTTTGTTGTAAGGCAGGGAAAAGAAAGGGCAGGGGGTTTGAGCTGCTGTCTGAACCATGAGAAAATTGGCTCCAATGTTTTTCTGCCATCTCAACTTTTTAAAACTAAGCTTTTTGTGTTATCCTCAGATCATAGGTATATTGAACTGTTCCTGAATTCATGTCCAAAAGGCAAATAAGAGTTCCAGGGGCTCCAAGTGATAAATTAAGGTAAATTTAAGAAGTGTACAACTGTGGAGATTATATTCAGTTGACAAATACAATTATCGACTAATTTGCAATTTGGTAGAAACTGCTCATTTTAGTAAAGGTCAGACTAATCATGATAATTGAAGCATTAATATAAGGAATGCAAATTCTCCTGGGAAATAGAACTCATTAAGATTGTGTAGTACCAGGTGGCACCTTTGGCTTAGTGAGTAGGGCGCCGGCCCCATATACCGAGGGTGGTGGGTTCAAACCCAGCCCTGGCCAAACTGCAACAAAAAATAGTTGGGCGTTGTGGCGGGCCCCTGTAGTCCCAGCTACTTGGGAGGCTGAGGGAGGAGAATTGCCTACGCCCAGGAGTTGGAGGTTGCTGTGAGTTGTGATGACATGGCACTCTACCCCACGTGACAGCTTGAGGCTCTGTCTCAAAAATAAAATAAAATAAAATAAATAAATAAATAAAACCTTACAGGAATAAATTAAATACTATCTACAAAGCACTGTGCCAGGTGCTGGGGTAGGAGTATTCCCTTACCTCCTAAAACAAGGTTCAGACATTTATACTCAACACATACCTCCTCCAAGAGAAAGGCTCTGACTCCTATAAAAACGCCCTTGGAGGTTCTTCCCTCTTATGGCAATAAGGGTTCAAACTGAAAGAATGCTCCCAAATGAGCTAAAAGTTCAGGCTTGGGGCTGGCGCCTGTGGCTCAAAGGAGTAGGGCGACAGCCCCAGGTGGCGGGTTCAAACCCAGCCCCAGCCAAAACCACAAAAAAAAAAAAAGAAAAAGAAATGCTCAGGTGTGGTACTGGGCCAGAATTCTTCACCTCTGGTAGTGAGAATGTTTTCCAATAGCCAGAGAAACCCCAAAGTGAGAGCTGCCTCAACCTCATTTATTCATTCAACGAGTATTTATTGGTGTACTGGAAAAATATCAAGGCATAAAACAGAGAGATCCATATCTGCAGGGAGCTTACATCTTACTGGGAGGGAGGATGACAGACAATAACAAGCCAAATAAGTGGTAATAAGAAAAGTTAGGGGCTCGGTGCCTGTGACTCAAGCAGCTAAGGTGCCAGCCACATACACCTGAGCTGGAGGGTTCGAATCCAGCCCAGGCCCACCAAACAATGACAGTTGCAACCAAAAATTAGCCAGGGAGTTGTGGCAGGCGCCTGTAATCCCA
The DNA here is from genome assembly GCF_000181295.1 of Otolemur garnettii. NCBI lineage: Eukaryota > Metazoa > Chordata > Mammalia > Primates > Galagidae > Otolemur > Otolemur garnettii. Next base: position 18,090,727 of record NW_003852416.1, read on the forward strand.
GCTACTCAGGAGGCGGAGGCAGAAGAATCACTTGAGCTCAAGAGTTAGAGGTTGCTGTGAGCTGTGATGCCACAGCACTCTACCCAGGGTGACAGCTTGAAGCTCTGTCTCAAAAAAAGAAAAGAAAAGAAAAGTTAGGGTGGCACCTGTAGCTCAAGCTGCTAGGTGCCAGCCATATACACCAGAGCTGGTGTGTTTAAATCTAGCCCAGGTCTGCCAAACAATGACAACTACAAACAAAAAATAGCTGGGTGTTATGGTGGGTGCCTGTAGTCCCAGCTACTTGGGAGGTTGAGGCAAGAGAATCACTTAAGCCCAGGAGTCTGAGGTTGCTATGAGCTGTGATGCCACAGCACTCTTCCCAGGGCAACAGCTTAAGGCTCTGTCTCCAAAAGAAAAAAGAAAGAAAAGTTAGGCAGGAAGTGGGGATACTGTTTCTTGCAGGTGGTGTAGGGATCCTATTTTAAAAAAAAAAATCAAGAGAAGTCCTAACAGAGAGAAGATGTTTGAGGAACGATCTAAAGAGGTGAGGGAGTTAAGTCATGCAGCTATCTACAGGTAGGGCTTTCCAGGCCTGGGAAAGGCAAGTGTAAAGGTCTGGAAGCAGAAGAGCACCTCGCCCTTCAGAGGAATAGTAAGGGAACAGGGTGGGTACTGCACAGTGAGGAAGTCTCAAGAGCAGGAGATGAGGCGGATTATAGTAGAGTGGGCAGGATCTTCAGGCTGTTCCATTTGGCTTCCACTGAAGTGGGATGGAAAGCCACTAAATGGTTCTGAGAGAAGATTGCATGAGGTGCCACTGACAGTGTTCCTGGCTGAAGAGCTAGTACAGAACTAAATGCGCATTTCAGCAATACTCCTGCAAGGCTCTAACTCTGAAGGCTCTCTAACAGCTACAGCCTCCCTTCTGGGCTCTTTCTCTACATAAAACCCATAGTTACAGGAATGAAAAATTGCCACACTGGCTCCAGGAGGGCAGGAATCAGCATGTCTGCAACCTGATACACTGGAAAAGCAAGAGTGGGAAGGAGAGAGGGTTAGGGCTAGCCATGGTGTCGCCTGTTGGTTTTCACTATGTTTTTTCCTCTAACCAACCAAGCTTTTCAGAAGTATTTAAGAGTCAAATCCATCACAAGCAGAAAGCACAGCCAGCTATCTTGACTCCCTGGGACCGGAAGCCTGGGCCAAATCCCATTTTCCAGCAGTTACTCCTCCTCACAGCTGTGACCTCTGAGCTTTTGACCTCATGTTGAAAGGTCTGAGGTCAGAGTGGAGGAAACCAATGGTCAGAAGCAGAGCTCCAAGTGGCCCCTGGTATCATGCCAAGGTCAGTACTGAAAACAGAAATATCTCCTTGACAGACTTCCTATGGCAAAGCTAATTCCAAGACCAGGAGCTCTGGGAGCATGAATAGTATGGGAAGAAATTGGGAGGAAAAGGGATCTTTGGGGGCCACTGTCTTTGACTAACATGCTCCAGGTTAAAGGCCTAGAGTCCACTCAACCACACCTCTCTTAAAAGCTGCTACTGACTCGGCGCCTGTGGCTCAAGTGGCTAAGGCACCAGCCACATACACCTAAGGTGGCGGGTTCGAATCCAGCCTGGGCCCACCAAATAACAATGACGGCTGCAACCAAAAAATAGTCAGGCGCTGTGGCGGGCGCCTGTGGTCCCAGCTACTTGGGAGGCTGAGGCAGGAGACTTGCTTGAG
>NW_003852416.1:18093140-18094974 GCF_000181295.1 Otolemur garnettii
AAAAAAAAAAAAAAAAAAAGAAGAGGAGGCCAGGAATTGCCAGGTGATGACCTAGGCTCTGAAGGTGTATCAGGCCCACCTCCAAACATGTTTTCAGTTCAAGGACACTTCAGCCAAAGACTGAAGGCTCTATGAGGACCAGGACCAGGTTTATGCTGTTCATTACTAAATACCTCATGCTCAGAACTGTGTCCCAACAGTGACAATCTGTGTAATGACTGAATGGCCCTCCAAAGAAGAGAAGCCAGTGAGATTAACACTGGATGGGAACCAAGTGTGCCTGCCTACCAGCCACCTGGTAGACTTAGTGCCTGGAAAGGAGGGCAGCCCCCCTTTCTCCTGATTTAGTCCTGCTACAAACATATAGTATTATTACATTATTTAATTTCCTACATGTGACAGAAAATCTCTCAAGCCCTAAATGGTAGCCCCATTATTTCACACAATTACTTGAAAAGGATCCCACCCATCCCTGGGCATTTGTGCTTATGCCTGTGAACCTTCTGTGTACCTTGAGTACAAGGAGCCTGAGGCACTCTGTAGGCTCGGTCTCAGTCTTCCGTATCCACTCACTCAACAAAGGGAGAAATAAGGAAGCTCGTAGTATTCATTTCCAGGTGACACTGATCACCAAATCTTGACTTTTCTAAGGGGAAAAACAACAATAGGAACAACACACACTCTGAGGACTATTACTACTGTGTGTGATAGTAAAGTGGTAATTTTTATTTAAAGGATTGTAGGTACTAATTGAGAGGTGGGCAAATAGAATAGTCAGTACATATATACCCAAACTCCTCTTCACTTCTTAAAAGAAGCCATGAGGACTCGGCACCTGAGGCTCAAGTGGCTAAGGTGCCAGCCACATACACCTGAGGTGGCAGATTCAAATCCAGCCCGGACCCACCAAACAACAATGATGGCTGCAACCAAAAAAAATAGCCAGGCATTGTGGCAGGCACCTGTGGTCCTAGCTACTTGGGAGGTGGAGGCAGGAGACTCGTTTGAGCACAGGAGTTGGAGGTTGCTGTGAGCTGTGATGTCACAGCACTCTACCCAACGGGACAGCTTGAGGCTCTGTCTCCAAAAAAAAAAAAAAAAGCAAAAAAAGAAGCCAATGAGGAAAAACATGAATTTAGTAATATAACATGACAACGGGAAAAAGTCATCTTCCCAAGCAAATGAATTGTTTTTGGAATCTAGAAACCCTAGCAGCAGTGGCTAAGTTGAACCTAGAAACCAACATAAGTGGGCCAGGCACAGTGGCTCACACCTGTAACCTTAGCACACTGGGCGTCCATCTCTTGAGCTCAGGAATTGCAGATAAGCCTGAGTAAGAGAGATACCCTACTTCTACTAAAAATATAAAAATCAGCCAGGTGTTGTGGTGGGTGCCCATAGTGCCAGCTATTCGGGAGACTGAGGCAGAAGTATTGCCTGAATCCAGGAGTTTGAAGTTGCTGTAAGTGAGACTCTTTAAAAAAAAAAAAAAAAAATGGTAGCTTGGCGCCCATAGCATAGTAGTTATGGTACTGGCCATATACACCAGGGCTAGTGGGTTCGAACCCAGTCCAGGACAGCTAAACAACAATGACAACTGCAACAAAAAAGAAAACAGCCAGACATTGTAGTGAACGCCTGTAGTCCCAGCGACTTGGAAGGCTGAGGCAAGAGAATTGCTTAAGCCCAAGAGTTTGAGGTTGCTGTAAGCTGTGATGCCAGGGCACTCCACCGAGGGCAAAAAAGTGAGACTCTGGGCTCGGCGCCTGTAGCTCAACCGGCTAGGGCGCCAGCCACGTACACCTAGGGTGGCGGGTTCGAATCCCCAGCCCGG
>NW_003852416.1:18095882-18102147 GCF_000181295.1 Otolemur garnettii
AAAAGAAAAAGAAAACACCATGAGGACAGATAGAGGACCAAAAACAAAAGGTGAGAGGATCGACTAATTTTTTTTCCTCCTTTCTCTAATTCCCAACATTTTTGGTAAGATGGTTCAATTATCTTTATAAATGAAAAAAGCAAATTTATCACTAAGAAGTTGGACAACAATAATAATGTAACAGACAAATTTTAGATTGTATCTTCTTGATGCTGGTTTGACTAGAGTTTGAGGTCTGATTGGGGCCTCAAAGAAGCATGGCATACTCATTTCTCACTTAAGGCAAGGTTAAGTCCCATAGGGTATGGAGTGGACAAGTTCACACACCAGTCTTTCTACAGTCTGTACTAGAGGGCACAATCAACCTCAAACCTTGGGGTTGAGGTTTAGATCCCAGCACCAGCTACAATTTATAGAAGACACATCCTTGGTTAAATAAATAAATAAATAAATAAATAAGGTGTAGAACTCATGAGCCAGCCCTAGTTAAAACCAACAAAGACTGAGGAACTTAGGGGTTGGACCAGCACCTACCTACTCAGGGGATCTAACTCATTTAATGGCTTTAGAAGTGACCAGAGGGAAAAAATATGCCAGAAAACATAATTAGCCCCACTATCTGAACCCATGATGTGAGAAAAAGGTATGCAGGGGCCTGGGTAGAGTGGGGAGTGAGAGAAGATTAAGAACCCAAACATATGTCACCACTGAAGATATGCAGATAACAGATAAGCATATGAAAAGATGTTCTAAAGCATGTATCATTAGGGAATTGCAAATTAAAACAATGTGATTCTGGTGGAGGTGGTGACTCATGCCTGTAATCCCAGCACTTGGAAGACGGAGGCGTGGATCTTCTGAGCTCACAGGTTAGAGATCAGCTTGAGCCAGAGAGAGACCTCATCTCTAACAATAGCCACGCATTGTGGCAGGCACCTGTAGTCCCAGCTACTTGGGAGGCTGAGGCAAGAGGATTGCTTAAGCCCAGGAGTTTAAGATTGCTGTGAGCTATGACACTACAGCACTCTACCAAGGGTGATAAAGTGAGACTGTCTCAAACAAACAAACAAACAAAAAAATGTGATTCCACTCCACGCCTATTAGAATGGCTAAAATCAAAAAAACAGACAAAACTAAATGCTACTGAAGACAAAGAACAACAGGAACTCTCACTCATTGCTGGTGGGTATGAAAAATAGTACAGCTACATTGGATGACAATTTGGTGGTTTCTTATAAAGCTAAACAGAGTCTTACCATACAATCCAGCAACTGCAGTCCTAATATTTATATCCAAATGAGATAAAAACTTATATCTATGCAAAAACTTACATACAAATATTTATAGCAGCTTAACTAAAAATCACCAAAAATTGGATGCAATCAAGATAACCCTCAACAGATGAAAGAATAAACTGAGGTACATACAAAATGGATTATTATTCAATGATAAAAGAAAATGAGCTGCCAACCAACAAAAAAGGGTGAAGAAACCTTAAATGCATATTGTTTAGTGAAAGAAGCCAGTCTTAAGAGGCTGAATATTATGTAATTTCACTCATATGACATTTTGGAAAAGGCAAAATGATAGAAATAATAAAACAACCAGTAATTCCTGGAGGTTAGGGGGAGGCATGAATAGATGGAACACACAGAATTTTTAGGGCAGTGAAACTATTTGGTTTGGTACTGTGATGGTGGCTACATGACATGCATTTGTCAAAACCCAAAGAATTGTATAAGACAAAATGAACCTTAATGTAAACTATGGACTTAAGTTAATATACATCAACAATGGATCATCAATTGTGACAAATGTACCACACTAATGCAAGATGCTAATAGAGGGAACCATAAGCAGAGGAGAGAAGGAGACATCTGGAAATTTTGCACTATCTTCTCAGTTTTCTATAACCCTAAAACCGTTCTAAAGTCTATAGGTTTATTTATTTTATTTTTTTGAGACAGAGTCTTGCTTTGTTGCCCTTCATAGAGTGCTGTGGTGTCATAGCTCATAGCAACCTCAAGCTTGGGCTCAAGTGATTCTCTTGCCACAGCCTCCCAAGTAGCTGGGACTACAGGCATCCACCACAATGCCCAGCTATTTTTAGAGATGAGGTCTCGCTCTAGCTTAAGCTGGGCTCGAACTCACGAGCTCAAGCCATCCACCTGCCTCAGCCTTCCAGAGTGCTAGGATTACAGGTGTGAGCCACCCCATCTGGCCTAAAGTCTATAAATTTAAAATAAATCATTAAAGGAATTAAAATGTTTTTTACAAATGACTATCTGGGCTGAATACAGTGGCTCACACCTGTAATGCCAGCACTTTGGGAGGCTAGGAGTTTGAGACCAGCATGGGCAATATACCAAGACCCTGTCTCTACAAAAAATGAAAAAATTAGCCAGGTGTGATAGTATGCATCTGTAGTTCCAGCTATTCAGGAGGCTAAGGCAGGAGGTTTGCTTGAGCTCAGGAGTTTGAAGCTGCAGTGAGCTGCAATCACATGACTGTACTCCAGCCTAAGTGACAGAATAAGACTTACCTCTTAAAAAAAATATTTAAAAGACTATCTGCATTGATACAAGGACTACTGGAATGCCAGGCACCTTTCAGACCACGTAAGAACAAACATGACCATATGAGTTTGTCATCCAAGCTAGAAATCTTTGTATTTTTTTTAAACAGAGTCTCACTTATCACCCTCGGTCAAGTGTTGTGGTGTCATAGCTCACAGCAACCTCAAACTCTTGGGCTCAAGCAATTCTCTTGCCTCAGCCTCTCAAGTAGCTGGGACTACAGGTGCCTGCCACAATGCCTGGCTATTTTGCTGTTGTTGTCACTCACTGCTGTTTAGCAGGCCCCGACTTGGTTCAAACCCACCAGCCCTGGTGCATGTGGCTGGCGCCCTAACCACTGAGCTATGGGCACTGAGCCTTTAGCTCCTTTTTTTAAGGACAGGGGCAAAGTCTGACTTCTTTTTTTTTTTTTTTTTTTTGAGACAGAGCTTCAAGCTGTCCCCCTGGGTAGAGTGCTGTGGCACCACAGCTCACAGCAACCTCCAACTCCTGGGCTCAAGCGAGTCTCCTGCCTCCGCCTCCCAAGCAGCTGGGACCACAGGCGCCCGCCACAACGCCCGGCTATTTTTTGGTTGCAGCCGTCATTGTTGTTTGGCGGGTCCGGGCTGGGGATTCGAACCCGCCACCTTAGGTGTACGTGGCTGGCGCCTTAGCCAGTTGAGCTATAGGAGCTGAGCCAAAGTCTGACTTCTTATTGGCCCCCTACGCAAATATCTCACTTTGTCCAGTGTTCTGCCTGTACAGAAGATTCAACATAGCTTTGCTAGTGGGGTTGCACAGCCTAGCCCTCTATCTCATGATTTTGTGTCAGTGAGCTACAAACTTATTTGGAGATGTCAAGAGACCATTCCTCAGGGCTCAGGTCAGATATCAGAATTAGGCTGCTAAAACATGAAATGTACCTGAGTTGGATACCTCAGAGGAAAGATATACTCACAGGCATGTATTCAGGAGTCAAAGGCCAAAGGCCAGAGTTAGGACCTCTGAATCAGAATGCTGGATGAAGGAGATACTAGCCAGACCCAGAACATAAGAGGTATGAGGACCAGCATTCAATATTAAAAAAGGCATGACCTTGCTAGCAGGAGGACTGAGACTAACCTGGGCAACATAGCAAAACCTCAACTCTACAAAAAAAGAAAAAAGATAAAGCATTGCCTGGAAGATGGGAGCCCAGCAGGGTGAGCTGAACAGGAAGAATCCTAGGACTAAGAGATCAGATTGTGTCAAACTCACAATGGCTTTCAAGTCTCTTTAGGAAGAGAAGGAACTTTCCCAGTGTGACCAGCCTGGCACCATTCTGTCCTGGTAGTCACTTCTCAGTACCAGGCCACTTGGACTTTTTTAAAAGTAAGTTTAAGTGGGCCAACTAGAGGAAACTCTTCCCAGCTGTCTCCTTATTATTGAGGGATTCTATGAATTGGAGAATTTGGAATCCTTACCCCATGAAGATGCTGCAAGTGAAACGCTTTATAAAGGAAGAAGCCCACACAGATCTGCTGGGAAACCTCACAATGCCTATGTCTTCTTATGGCTATAAAAGAAACTCCCACCCCCAATATTTAAAAATTTAGAGATCTAGGGCCTGAAATTCAACCCAGAGTGGGAGCTTCAGCTGCAGGGAGACCTCTACCTCTCCTGCTACCCCTGCCCCAGACAAGTTAGGCCAAGACCAAGTGTATCCCACTCTCACTTAGGTGGCCCAGATTGCCTGTTCTTAGCAGAGAATTCCACCATTTCACACAGTTAGCCTGACAATAAATACCTCTGAGAGATCACGGCTTCAGGGAGGCCTGCCCTCCAGTGAGCCTGCAGAGTAGTTTTTCTAGCCTGCTGAATCCAGCTGGGGGTGGACCCAGGACCTGCCATCTGTAGGTGGCTCAGGGAGGCATTCTGCATGTCAGCTTCATAAGAGCTTTGGGAGGGAAGCAGAGGCGAAGCCAGGGGAGGGACCAAGCTCCTAAGATAGGTGTGTATGCCAAAGGCAGGATTTCTATCAAAAACCCCAGGGGATAAAATGGCATATTAACAAGTTTCTGCAAACCAAGCTTTGAGGAGGGAAAATTAGCATTTCTCAACTGCAGGGGACCAAGGCCATAACAAGTGGAAAAGTTAATCTGTATCCAGTGTTTTAATAAATAACTCCTGTGGGTACAGAGCCCAGCTAAGAACATGAAGAGAAAAAGAGCCTCTCCACTAGCAGGGTACAGGCAGCCACAGGAAGCCAGTCAGTAGCAATTCCATCACCCAAGGGAGGTAAGATCAGCTCCAAACTCCACTGGACATGGCTGCCAAGAAGTTAGCATTTGTGGTGGAGAAGGCTGGACTCTACTTATAGGGCTGTCAGCATTTGGGCCAACTCCACACAGAAGTCTTTGGAACCAGCCTGACATGGACAGAAGATGACCTGCTCCAGTAGAACCTCACCAGGAGAGTCTGCCTGAAGTCACCAAAACCCTCTCTCGCTAGCCAGCCTCTGGAGCCTCAGTTAGGCTCCTTGTAGTTTTTGTCCAGCCAGAACAGCTGGTGGTACCAGGAGCAGCCAGAAATCTTCACAGAGAGTGGTACTGAAGTCACCTCTTTCACAACCCCACAGAAGTCCACATTCCAGTCCACAGCTGCCTCGCCAGAGCTACAGGCTTCCAACAAGCACTTGGCAGCTGAAACTTAGCTGTCTTGACACCTTCCAAGTCTAGAAGAAGAGAGAAAGGACAGTCTCTCCTGATGAAGTCACTTGGGGGTCGGCATAGGGTCCCTAGAAAAGTGCTCTGTAGTTGCCCAGAGCTGAAACTTATACCATCTCTCCAACTTCAAAAATAGCCTCTTAAGAACCTTTTGATCTAAACAAGTGCTCTCTTGCCCTGTTTTCTTTAGTGAATGTGAATAGGGAAAGAACTTGGGTGAAAATGACCATCCAGGGCTCCTCCAATTAGCTTGCTCTTCAGCCATCCCAGGGTTACCATAGTGGGCTCCTCTCTTGCCTCTGATGCATGTGTGCCAAGAACAAGAAATACAGAGGAGCACATCCCTTCTGCTTATCCCTACCCTCAACAAGTTGTGAGACAAAAGATCCTAATAGGCAGTGGTACATAGTAGGCATTTAATAAATGCTATTGATTAAAATAGAAAGGCAAGGTCAGGTGTGTGGCTCCTGCCTGTAATCCCAGCACTCTGGGAGGCCAAGGTGGGTGGATCACCTGAGCTCATGAGTTCGAGACCAGCCTGACCTAGAGCGAAAAACCATCTCTAAAAACAGCTGGGTGTTGTGGGGGACACCTGTAGTCCCAGCTACTCAGGAGGCAATGGGATCACTTGAGCCCCAGAGTTAGAGGTTGCTGTGAGCTATGACACCATAGCACTCTATCAAAGGGTAACAAAGTGAGACTCTGTCGCAAAAACTATATACAAATATGGCTCAGTGCCTATAGCTCAAGCAGCTAAGGCACCAGCCATATACACCAGAGCTAGCGGGTTCAAATCCAGCCCAGGCCTACCAAACAACAATGACAACTAAACCAAAAAATAGCCAGGCGTTGTAGCAGGTGCCTGTAATCCCAGCTACTTGGGAGGCTGAGGCAAGAGAATCACTTAAGCCCAGGAGTTGGAGGTTGCTGTGAGTTGTGACGCCATGGCCCTCTACCCAAGGCAACAGCTTGAGGCGCTGGCTCAAAAAAAAAAAAAAAAAAAAA
>NW_003852416.1:18102186-18105348 GCF_000181295.1 Otolemur garnettii
ACATACACATATACATACATAAAAATAAAATAGAATGAAATGGAATGGAAATGGGGCAGCGCCTGTGGCTCAGTGAGTAGGGCACTGGCCCCATATACCTAGGGTGGCGGGTTCAAACCTGGCCCCAGGCAAAACTGCAACAAAGAAATAGCCAGGCTTAGGCACCTGTAGTCCTAGCTACTCGGGAGACTGAGGCAAGAGAATCACCTGAGCCCAAGAGCTGGAGGTTGCTGTGAACTATGATGCCATAGCACCCTACCTAGGGTGACAAAGTGAGACTCTGTCTCTAAAAAAATAGAATGGAAAGACACATATAGCACAGTGGCCAAGAATATAGGCTTTGTGAGTAGCTCTGTGAATAGGATGAGGTTGGAGGCTGGCAGGTTTGAGCCTGGCCTGGGACTGCTAAACAATGACAACTCCAACCAAAAAATAGCTGGGTGTTATGGCAGGCGCCTATAGTCCCAGTTACTTGGTAGGCTGAGGCAAGAGAATCACTTAAGCCCATGAGTTTAAGGTTGCTGTAGTGCCACAGCACTCTACCAAGAGTGACGTAGGGAAACTCTGTCTCAAAAAAAAAAAAAAAAAAAAATGTATGTGATATATATATATAGGTTTTGGGGTCACAGGATTTGTCACCACACCTGGCCCAACAGCAAGTCTTTTTATTTTTGTTTTGAAACAGTCTCACTCAGTTGCCCTGGGTAGAGTGCCGTGATGTCATAGCTCACAGCAACCTTAAATTCTTGGGTTTGAGTAACCCTTTTGCCTCAGCCTCTGGAGTAGCTGGGACTACAGGTACCCACCACAAGTTTTTCTCTTTTTAGTAGAGATGGTGTCTCACTCTTAGGAATGCTGGTCTTGAACTCCTGAGCTCAAATGATCCTCCTGCCTCAACCTCCCAAAGTGCTAGGATTACAGGTGTGAGCCACCAACGCTCTGCCAGCAAGTCTTTTTAAAACAGTTCCCATACTTGCTAATCTTTTGAACAAAGAAAAGGCTGGCCTCAGGCCTAGAACCTTCTGTAACAGGCCACAGAATTAAGCTAGAATGTAATAATGCTGTTTCATTGTGTTTCTTTCCATAATTACTTTTAAATTATGGCAAGTGGCCAGGCATGGTGGCTCACGCCTATAGTCCTAGTGCTGTGGGAGGCCGAGGTGGGTGGATTGCCTGAGCTCAGAGGTTCGAGACCAGCATGAGCCAGAGTGAGCCAGACTGAGACCCTGTCTTTGCCAAAAAAAAAAAAAAGCCAGGCTTTGTGGTGGGCACCTATAGTCCCTGCTACTTGGGAGGCAAAGGGCAAGAGAATCACTAAAGGAAGAATGGAAAAAATAAAATAAAAAAATAAAAACTTCAAACTAAGATGAGTGAAAGCCAGCTGAAATTGAAAGCAAAATGAAAAAAAAAAATTATGGCAAGTGATACTGATTTCCATATATGGTAGCAATGTAAAAATTCTTTTTAAATATTGGGGGTGGGGGAGTTGGGTGCAGTGCTCATGCCAGTAATCCCAGCATCTTGGGAGGCCAAGGCAGGAGGATCACTTGAAGCCAGGAGTTTGAGACTAGCCTGGGCAATATAGCAAGACCCTATCTCTACAGAAAAATTTTGGTGGCCCCCATCTGTAGTTCCAGCTACTCAGGATGCTGAGGTAGGAGGATCATTTGGAGTTTAAGGCTATAGTACGTTATGCACTGATCACTGCACTCTGGCCCAGGTGATAGAATGAGACCCTGTCTCAAATATGAAAGTGGCCCTTGAAGTTTTAGAAACAATGAACTAGAAAAATTTTTAAGTCCCTCTCAGTCCTAAAAGTGAATTTGGTTACCAAGAGTGTTAGGCTGCAGATTGCATCTCTCAGGCCCCTTTCCTCAAGGTTCCTCTCAAACTTTACCTCCTCTGAGAAACTTCTTCCAATCCAGTAGCCTGACTAAAATTTACTCTCTCCACTCTGCTCCCAGATCATACCCATAGATGGTAGCATTTATAATTCAATACTATAATTTATCTTTATGTTTATTTCCCCTCTAGAACATGAACCCCTTGAGAGACAGGAATTATGTCTTGCTATTTTATCCCCAAGACATCTATTATGATGCTTTTTGTCTAGTACAAAATAGGTGCTTGATGAATGTATGCCAGAAAAAATGAACCAATGCTTCTGCCCTTTTCTCACCGAATGAGAAGACAAAAGACAGTAGAAGAAGAATTATTGCCAGAGATTCTTTTACCATAATTCCAACCCAGCGCCTCTTAGCACTTAAGCTGGATGGCAGAATATACATCTTTCTGATCTCAGTTTCAAGTACTAAGTTAAATGAGAATTAATTAACCCATTTTTATTATTTTACTTCATTTTATTTTATATTTTAGAGACAGGGTCAAGCTACAGATAGATTCTTTTTTTTTTTTTTTCTTTCCAAAAGACAGAGCTTCACCCAGACTGGAGTATAGTGGTACAATCATAGCTCAATGAAGCCTCCAACTCCTGCGCTCAAGCCATCCTCCTGTCTCAGCCTCCCAAAGTGCTAGAACTATAGGCATGAGCCCCCATGCTAGCCACTAACTCATTTTAAAAAGGGTTCCTAAGCCGGGCGTGGTAGCCTGTAATCCTAGCATTCTGGAAGGCCGACACTGGTAGATTACTTGAGCCTGAGCAAGAGTGAGACCCCATCTCTACTAAAAATAGAAAAACTAGCTGGGCATTGTGGTGGGCACCTATAGTCCCAGCCACTCAGGAAGCCAAGGCAGAGGATCTGTAAGCCCAAGAGTTTGAGGTTGCTATGAGCTAAGATGACACCACAGCATTCTACCCAGGGTGACAGAGTGAGACTCTGTCTCAAAAAAATAAAAGATAAATAAAAAATAAAGAGAGGGCGGCGCCTGTGGCTCAAAGGAGTAGGGCGCTGGCCCCATATGCCGGAGGTGTGGATTCAAACCCAGCCGTGGCCAAAAACTGCAAAAAGTAAATAAATAAAAATAAAGAGGCTTCATCATGTGAAATGTGTGGAAAAGCAAACTTTTCTTTTTTTTTTTGAGACAGAGTCCCAAGCTGTCACTCTGGGTAGAATGCCATGGCGTCTCAGCTCACAGCAACCTCAAACTCTTGGGCTTAAGCAATTCTCTTGCCTCAGCCTCCCAAGTAGCTGGGACTACAGG
>NW_003852416.1:18106036-18107065 GCF_000181295.1 Otolemur garnettii
CCTGTCTCCAAAAAAAAAAAAAAAAAAGAAAAAGAAACTCACCAAGATCAAGAAGAAATCAGTTACAACAGCGTAAGACGAATTATAAAGGTATTTTTCACTTCTGCAACATAGACCAGAACTGGGTAAAAATCTGAGAACATTTGTTCCATGGCCTTCTAGTGGCACTCTACCCAGGGTAACAGAGTGAGACTCTGTCTCCAAACAAAAAAGAAAGAAATGTAAGGAAGTAGTATTAAATGGGAAAAAATAGTAAGAAAGTTCCCATTTCAAATTTAGATGTTGTCCCTCCCGAAATATGGTGCTTTCTTAATTATATTCTTCATATTATTTTGGGCCTTGGGCCTATACCTGATAAGCAGGTAGACTGGAAGAATCTTTAAGCCACATAGGAAATGGTATTCTTTTAAGTAGAATAAATCTGTCAACAAAAAGGTACAGGCTAGCTGCACTAAATACCCTCTACAGGTTCTTATTAAAAATATAAATTAAAATCCAGCACAGTCCCTTAACTTTCCACATCTGTTTGCTATTCTATCTCCATTATTAATACTGTAACGTAGGGCCCCCATTCAGGCAAGATTAATTCCCTGTTCCCAAAGCCTTCTGCTGACACTGCAATAAAAGCATTTGGAAGGCTGCAAAGGCAGGATCAGACATTGTTTTCAACTTGTGGCATGAGAGAAGCTTAACAGGAGAGAAGAAGTTAGGTTGGGCCTATGAGCTAAAAGGTAGTATGCCCAATGGTTAAGAGCCTAGACTTCAGACTCAGTCAGCCAATTCAATCCCAGTGATTTTCAGCAATTCATTTAACCTCACAAGAGACTCAGTTTCCTTACTTATAAAATAATAATAAGAGAACCAATAATATTATAAAGCATTGGCTCAGCGCCTGTGGGTCAAACAGCTAAGGTGCCAGCCACATATACCTGAGCTGGTGGGTTCGAATCCAGCCTGGACCCGCAAAACAACAATGATGGCTGCAACTGGAAAAAAAAAAAAAACCAACCAGGCATTGGGAGGCGGAGG
>NW_003852416.1:18107085-18108524 GCF_000181295.1 Otolemur garnettii
ACTCTACCCAGGGTGACAGCTTGAGGCTCTGTCTCAAAAAAATAAATAAATAAATAAAATAAAAAATATATATTATAAAGCATTTAACACAATGACATGGAAGATAGTAAGAACTAAAAGAAAAAGGGCTGGGTGCAGTGGCTCATACTTGTTATCCTATACTCTGGGAGGCCATGGCAGGTGGATCCCTTGAGCTCAGGAGTTTGAGACCAGCCTGAGTAAGAGCAAGACCTTGTCTCTACTAAAATAGAAAAAAAATTGGCTGGGCATTGACAGGTGCCTGCTACTTGAGAAGCTGAGGCATGAGGATCACTTGAGTCCACGAGTTTAAGATTGCTGTGAGCTATGATGATGCCACGCAGAGTGATAGAGTGAGACTCTGTCTCAAAATAAATAAATGAATAAATAAAATAAAGAAAAAGAACTCTACTGAAGTCTTCTTTATCATCATACCATTACCACGTCCAGAATCAGCCTCTATCCTGAAGCAGGAAAGGATGAGTCCTACTTCTACTCTTTCAACCTTCCCAAGCAAAACAACAACCGCCAAGATATAAAAAAGATGAAATAAGGGACAAAAAAATACAAAAAGCAAAAAAACCAAAGAAGCTATAACAATACAAATAAAATCAGCTCTTGATTAACCATAGTAATGAGGAAGAAAAAAGATTACATTTAAATTAAAGAAAATAAATCCTCCATCAAAACAATATAAATGGGGAAAAATGTTTTGTTTGTGTGTCTGTTTGTTTTTTGAGACAGAGTTTCACGATGTTGCCCTTAGTAGAGTACCATGGCGCCACAACTCACAGCAACCTCAAACTCTTAGGCTTAAGCAATTCTCTTGCTTCAGCCTCCCAAATAGCTGGGATTACAGGCGCTCACCACAACGCCCGGCTATTTTTCTTGTTGCAGTTGTCATTGTTGTTTAGCAGGCCCTGGCTGGGTTTAAACCCACCAGCCTCAGTGCAGGTGGTGGGCACGCTACCCACTGAGCTACGGGCACCACTAGGAAAAATAGTTTTTAAAACTATAGATGGTACCTTATGGGACTACCTAATACAATGGTGGTATAAGAGGCAATAAAGCACATAGTACGGACTCTGAAACCAGACTGTTCAAATCTCAGCTCTGCTACTTCTAAGCTTTTGACATTAGGCAAGTTATAGAATTATAGAATCTCTTTGTGTCTCAGTTTCCTCACCTGTAAAATGGGGCAAATTTTAGTACCTACAAGTATTATATAGGGTTGTTGTGAAAATTAAATTTGTTGGCTTGGCACCTGTGGCTCAAGTGGCTAAGGTGCCAGCCACATACACCTAAGGTGGTAGGTTCAAATCCAGCCTGAGCCCGCCAAACAATAATGACGGCTGCAACCAAAAAATAACCGGGCATTATGGCGGGCACCTGTGGTCCCAGCTACTTGGGAGGCTGAGGCA
>NW_003852416.1:18109054-18111478 GCF_000181295.1 Otolemur garnettii
AAAAAAAAAAAAAAAAGAGAAATGCACAGGCTTAGCCAAGCATTGTGGCAGGCGACTATAGTCCCAGCTACTCAGTCAGGAGGCTGAGGCAAGAGAATCGCCTATGCCCAGGAGTTAGAGGTTGCTATGAGTTGTATGACGCCATGGCACTCTACCAAGGGCAATAAAATGAGACTGTCTCTACCAAAAAAAAAAAAAAGTGCACAAGGCAACAAATGGAAGTGGGCTAGGATAAAAAATGTGCCATGGATAATGTAAGCAAAGATAAATGCAAGTTAAAAGGAAGTAGGTAAGATGGATAAAGGGATACAGAGCTGAACAGATTTGTGATAAAGCAAGTAAAGTAAACATTAACAGTAGAAACTGGGGCTCTGTGCCTGCAGCTCAATATTTAGGGCACTGGCTACATACACAACCCACCTGGGCCAACTAAACAACAATGACAACTGCAACAAAAAAATAGCCCGGCGTTGTGGCAGGCGCCTATAATCCCAGCTGCTTGGGAGGCTGAGGCAAGAGAATTGCTTAAACCCAAGAGTTTGAGGTTGCTGTGAACTGTGACACTATAGCACTCTACTGAGGGCAACATAGTGAGACTCTGTCTCAAAAAATAAAAAAAGAAAGAAAGAAAGAAACTGGGTTGTGGGTATATGAGTATGCACAGTAAAATTCTTCTAACTTTGCTTTATGTTTAAAAATGTTCATAATCAGCTGGGGAGAGGGGATAAAAAGAAGCAGACTTAGAGGCATCAGCCCAAGTTCTAGGCATAGCTATGCTACCTACCCTCTGAGCCCAAACTCAAGAGCAAGCTTGGAAAAACATGGTGGTTTTGGAACTCTTGCTCATCACTGACACTTTCCCATACCATATGAACAGAAATCAGGTTCCGTATCTTGGCACAAGATATAGGCAGAAGACAGAAACCCAGAGGTACCACCTGAGAAGTACCAACACTTCTGTGAGGCACTGTGAGTGCCAACCTCACAAAACTATTACAATTATCACCCCTGCTCAGGAAAACCTCAGAAATAAGGTTCAAGGCTAAGGAACTGGCAAGTGGAAGGAGAACAGGTACTCACTCATGGACTCTGTTGTCACCATAGAGATCACTCA
Source organism: Otolemur garnettii (assembly GCF_000181295.1). Classification (NCBI taxonomy): domain Eukaryota; kingdom Metazoa; phylum Chordata; class Mammalia; order Primates; family Galagidae; genus Otolemur; species Otolemur garnettii. The sequence goes on from NW_003852416.1 coordinate 18,110,169, forward strand.
GGCCAAAGCTGATGTAGTGCCAGTGCTCGGGGATGTTGGTAGTAGGGCTTCCCATGTTCCTGTACATGCTAACGTAGTCCAAAGGGTCTGGGCCACCCAACCTGCAAAAGACCAAACAGGAATGTCAATGTAAGCCTGGAAACCAAACAATGTCAAGTTAAAGAGTCTGCCTTGCAAACCTAAAGACCCCATCTTGGAGGGGCCCGGGGCGAAAGAAAATTAAAGAGCGGCTACAGCTCTCTAAGATGAGACTGGGCTGCCCAACTCTACAAGCACAAGAGGCCCCCTTCTCCTACCCCCAACAGGCAGGGCCCCTTTTAGAAACAAAATAGACTAGTAGTTGCCTATTTTGCTTTCTCCTGTTTCAAATTACTGATCTTAAATGGGATTGGCAGGGATTATCTCTCCTCTATGGTGCATTTATACACGCCAACTTTCATGGCAAGAGGTGCATCAGTCAATCAATTGGCCTCTGTTGAAAGACCATCCAGAGCATCCCCAGTGGGCATTGTTTCTGGAAGCAGAGGCTCTGCTTCACTCCTGCCTCTTAGACAGCTAATTCCTGAAAGCCTATATTGTGCCCTATGTTAATTACAGCTTGTTCTAAACAAACCCAAAGCCTATAGTCTATGCAGACCCCAGTCTGCACCCCATGGACCAAAGCCAATCTTTTATCATTGCTAGTGACAAAGGCCAAACTTAGGCTAGCTCAGCTCTGCAAAGAGAACTGCAGAAGGAGCAAAACAAACCCTGTGAACATCTGCATCCAAAAGATATTCCCAAGAGATTGTCACCTCAAAGGTAGAGTTGGAACATTAAATGGTTTGAGCCTCTGAGGACCACATTAAATTTCCCCCACAATTCAGCAAAGAAGCAGCTGAGGAACAGATTTAGTTATTATTTCACTCTGAGGATTTAATTCAATGAGTTCCCTTTAGTAATTAGTGCTTTTTAAAAAAGATTCTGCTTTTCTTCAGAATGGATAGAAAAACTTGGTAAACCTGAGAAACAGACTAAATAGACACCATTAGCAGAAGAAAGTCTGCATTTAGACCCCAAACACTGCATTTGAGCTAGCTCAAACATCCAACCATTACACACACTGCAAAAACTTTGCCTGGCCCAAGACACTGAAGAAATATAACCTGCAATGGTCATAGTGTGCTGATGGAAAGCTAACAACAAAATAAAACACATATTACATGTGATCCCAGCTAGTGTGCCAGTAACATTTAATTGAAACACTATTTAAAACCAACAGGGGGGCTCAGCGCCTGTGGCTCAAGTGGCTAAGGCGCCAGCCACATACA
>NW_003852416.1:18111674-18126441 GCF_000181295.1 Otolemur garnettii
AAAAAAAAAAAAAACCAACAGGGGTTCAGTGCCCATAGATCAGTGGTTAGGGCACCAGCCACATGCACCAGGGCTAATGGATTTGAACCTGGCCTGGACCTGCTAAACAGCAATGAGAAAAAAAAACAGCCAGCGTTGTGGCAGGCGTCTATAGTCGCAGCTACTTGGGAGGCTGAGGGAAGAGAATTGCTTAAGCCCAAGAGTTTGAGGTTGCTATGAGCTGTAATGCCACAGCACTCTACTGAGGGTAACATAATAAAACTCTGTCTCAAAAAAATTAAAAATTAAAAATTAAATAAAACCAATTGGTCTGGCTTCATTGACTCTTTTGCCAGGATATTATTTGCCATTGTAGAAATCCTTATTCTCTGCTAGGAAATGCTAAGTTATTTCTAGAACTTGTAAGAAAGTTGCTGCAAATAGTTTAGAATCTCAGCTAAGGAAAAGGGACGAACCTCCATGTCTGCTCTTAACTTTAATTTTGCCAAATCATTTGATTAATACCACAACCAACTACATTAAGTTTGTGAAGGAATGGAGGAAAGAAAATGGTAGAAATTGCTGGAAAGACCCCATTATAGCTGCAGAACCCCAGAACATACAGAAGTGACTACAGGCCCCATCTCTGCTACAATAAACTGCCACAAATTGCCAACCTTGCCCCTCCTACGGCCTAGGTCCATACAGCAATAAGCAGGAAAACTGTATTCACCATTCTCTGCTCCATCTGCCATAGCACTGCAGCCCTCCTCTGACCAAGTCTTGCAGGAGGTATCACATCAAAGACACAGACATTACCTTAAAACACCAACTACAGAGAATAACCAAGAATCGGGCAAAATTAACCTTGCCCACAAGCATGGAGTGTTCTGCTCTACTACTCAGAGACCAGATGAGTATGTGGGGAAAAAAAATCATATTTTATACTTAGAAGAAGATGTTATCCAATGTCTCATCCCTCAACTTAATTCCTCAAACATCTAACTTCTCTACACAGGGCATCTGAAGGACTGGAGTGGGCTTAGGGCACTGGGTCTGCCTCTCTGCTTTGATCCTTGCTCATCAAACTCTCAGCTTTCAGCCAGAATGTCTCTGCTGCACAGGGACTACTGGTCAAAAAGCCACCCTTGTACTACAAAAGGAATCCCATGGAATCCTAGGCCACAGCCAAACCCAGGTAGCCCAGCTAAGTTATGAGCATATGGGATCCCAAATGTGAGGGATATAAATGAATTTCAGGATCTTAATTTTGTAAATCCCTCTGAATCTAAGAACCAGTCACTGAGCTGCCCCCCTTACATTTTCTTGCATCTAGGTAGCATTTCTGATTTCACAAAGTGCTATATAAGCCTCTTCATTTGTCATTAGATGCTGGGCCATCTATGAAAATGTGGCCTGGTTAACAGCTTGCTCTAGGCTGGAAAAAAAATTGCCCAAACCAGTCTTAGTCCTTTGCTAGTGCTTTGATATCTTTACATACAACTCTATCCTTTATAGCCACTTGGGTGACATAAAAAGCAGTTGGCTGGGCTCGGCGCCTGTGGCTCAAGCGGCTAAGGCGCCAGCCACATACACCTAAGGTGGCGGGTTCGAATCCCTAGCCCGGGCCCACCAAACAACAATGATGGCTGCAACCAAAAAATGGCCAGGCATTGTGGCGGGCGCCTGTAGTCCCAGCTACTTGGGAGGCTGAGGCAGGAGACTCGCTTGAGCCCAGGAGTTGGAGGTTGCTGTGAGCTGTAATGCCACGGCACTCTACCCAGGGGGACAGCTTGAGGCTCCGTCTCAAAAAAAAAAAAAAAAGCAGTTGGCTGAATCTGTGCAGGGATTTCTCCTCATACTCAAGTAATGCCTGAACAAACAACATGGCAGAGTCAGGCCAACTTTTCTCATGACACATGACAAAAAGTTCTACACAACACATGGTTCCATATAGAGGCACAATTGGAACAGGTGATAAGGTTAGCAAGAGCTGCTTTCCACTCAGAAGCATTCTTCAAAAACTCCTCTCTACCAAAGAACTTTCTGCCTGCCAGACAGGAACATAACTCCTCCTGGCTATCCAGACAGAGGAGGGTGCTCCACATGGCCCTCCTTAGAGAGTAAGTGGCTAGACCCTAGGCCCTCTACACTGTCAGCCTCTTTGTATCCTCCCACTGACACAGGGAGCTGGCCTCAGCCTGCACAGCCTTGAGACTGCCATCTCCAGAGGAAGATGAGGCTGTCATAAGGAGAAAGATTTAATCCTAAAGGGAGCGCTAACCAGCAAAGACAAGACCTCCACTTCTGCCTTCGGATCTACCGTTTGGCCACACTGCAAAGCAGCTGCCAAACTGTCTTTCAGGACTCTCTGAGGGGGATCAGCTAATACGGTGCCTATATGAATGTGATCATGGACAGATTCAACCAGTACTTCAGTCAGCTTTTGATTCAGGAAGATCATGAAGACAGGCTCTTTTCCAGAGTCCCCATAATACTTTTTTGCCCAAAGCCTGTAGGGAGAAGGATTGCAAATAGAAATGGGCTCATCAGTAAGGTATCAAAAGGAGACCTCTTCATCCCTCCATCAGCACAAGGCTCTCATCTGGCGCCTCCCAACCCAAGGAAATGAGGAACTGGAAAAGACCATTCTCACCCCAGGGCTATTAAAGGGTTACCCTCAGCTTCCCAGCAAAAAGGCAGCTAGTGGCCAGGAAGTTCTTCTTCTTCTTCTTCTTTTTTTTTTTTTTTTGAGACAGAGCCTCAAGCTGTCACCCTGGGTAGAGTGCCAGGGCATCACAGCTCACAGCAACCTCAAACTCCTGGGCTTAAGAGATTCTCCTGCCTCAGCTTCCCAGGCAGCCAGGACCACAGGCTCCTGCCACAATGGCCGGCTATTTTTTGGTTGTAGTTGTCATTGTTTGGCGGGTCCGGGCTGGATTCAAACCCACCAGCACTGGTGTATGTGGCTGGCACTTTAGCCGCTTGAGCCACAGGCGCCAAACCCAGGAAGCTCTTCTTAATGTCCAACTGTACTCTCCTCCCTGCTGGGGTCCCAAGTCTCCATCAATTACTGCCCACTGGAAGTAGGAAGCTATGGTCCCCTTCCATCTGAACTAAACCATGGATCTCCCCGCCCCTGTTCTTAATGTACTAAAGCAAAGCTGCTGCCAAGCCAGAAGGAAGCTCTGCACCGAGACAGAACTGTGCAGAGTAAGCAAAAAGTTTATCAGTAAGAGTTGCTCTGTCAAACTTCAAAAGCAAAAGCTTTGCACTGATAGGGCGCCTGAGCTCATCAATAAGGTATCAAAAGACCTCCCCATCCCTCCACGAGCACAAGGCTCTCATCTCATGCCTCCCACCCACAGAAGAGCCCCGGGCCCCCAAGCCCGCCCCTATCCCCTGCAGTCCGGTGCCCTCTGAGCTTCTCCAGCCTCGCTCCTCCAAAGCCCTCTCATATGCTTCCCAGGCCCCGCCGCGCCTCCCCCATCCCACTTCAGCCTCTTCCCACTTGGCTTGCCCTCACCCACTAATGACCCCCTACAGGCGCCCCTCCTTTCACCACGTTTACAGTTCCCTCTCTCATACCGTTCCCCACTCTGCTCCTACACACACCCCTAGTCCTCCCTCACTCTTATTCTCCTAATCCCGGTTAACTCTTCGCTACCCATGGGCTCCGTTAACCCCTTTGTCCCCATTCCTAACTAGAGCCTTAACTTCTTCCCTAGCAGCAGGAAGCCCTCCTTCCAAGTGCTTTAACCATTCCCCTCCTCCTCCTTCCCCTCCCACAAATTACTTAGCCCCCAGCGCTTTAACCCTTCCCAGCTCGCCCCTGTCCGTTCTCCCCCCGCCTCCGCCGCGGCCCAGGGCATACCAGTACTTGACGATAGCGGTAACCTGGAGCGGGTTCGGCTGGTCAGGGTAAAGACGGCGGCACTCTCCGTAGATGGCGTGCAGTCCCGGGGGAAAAAGCGAGGCGAAGGCCGGGGGGGCAGTAGGGCCAGGGGCCGGGGGCGCGGTAGGGCTGGGGGCGCCGCTAGGCCGCAGCTCCGCCATCGGGGTGTGTAGGGCGCTGAGGGAACCGGCGAGGGCAGACGAGGAGGAAAGCACTGACGCGCCAGTGGACCCACTCCGTGGGTGCGACTTCCCGAGGCGAGGGGGGCTGCAGCGAGGTCTAGCTCCGCGCCTGCGCACGGCGCACAGTCCGCCCAGGCCGTCGCCGTCGCTGAGTCTGCCAGAGGGTGCCTCGGGGCCGCGGGGCGCTTAGGGGGGGCGGGGCACCGGCGCGCCCCATCCCGGCATCTATTGGTTAACTTCTGTGCCAGTCACAAATAAGGAAGGCGTGACTTGACGATGGACCCCCCCCACCTCGCCTCCTCAGCCTGGTATGGGAGTGTTCCAAGGCTCTAGGTCTCCCTCTAGTGTTAGGAGGAACCCAGCTTTAATAGAGATGTTGAGGTATCTTTCGGAGGTGCTAGGGTCCCACGAAAACACTGAGAAATGCGCCCACAAAGAGTTTGTCACTATTTTGTTAACACACTGCTAACAACGATTTAACCCTAAATCTTACAATGTTTTGATTCATTCATCCGTTTGGCATTAGTCTTAATAGATTATATATCTAATATGTCCTAGTGCTATTGACAGACAAAAGGGCCCTTGCAACTTGAAGCTGGGCGGAGGAGGAAATAATCCAAAGAAAAATGAACTGGGCTCCTTTGAAAGCAGTGACACATAACCTCTCTTCGCCTCCGTTTTCTTGCCCATCAATGTCGATTCTAGTTCTTCATGAAAATTAAAGATATACTAGAGCAGTTCTTGAACCCTTTAGATGATGTTTTAATGAGCAAAAGATCACTTATACTAATAGTTCCAAATGTCAATCTTCAGACCAATGTTACCCTGTTGCAAAGTTTACACTTACCCAGAAACAAACGCAAAAAGCAATGACAATGTACAGCTTTTTCTCCCTTTAAAGCTAATTTTATTTATTTGTTTGTTTGAGGAATATGTTCTTCGGGTGATTGTGTGCGTGTGTGTGTGTGAAAATTTCCTTGCTATTAGAATGTGAAGTGCTACTCTTACAGTCCCAATTAAAACATAGCAACCTGGCTCAGCACCTGTGGCTCAAGTGGCTAAGGCACCAGCCACATACACCTAAGGTGGCGGGTTCGAATCCAGCCTGGGCCCGCCAAACAACAATGACGGCTGCAGCCAAAAAATAGCCAGGCGTTGTGGCGGGTGCCTGTGGTCCCAGCTACTTGGGAGGCTGAGGCAGGAGACTCGCTTGAGCCCAGGAGTTGAAGGTTGCTGTGAGCTGTGATGCCACGGCACTCTACTCAGGGTGACAGCTTGAGGCTCTGTCTCAAAAAAGAAAAAGAAAAAAAAAACATAGCAACTTTATATCGTGCAAGGGAACGGAGTGGGTTGGGAGTGGTAGGCCTGATCTGCAAAATCCAAACGTCCACGAATTACTGACCAATCCAAATAGACTACAGTCAAGTACTCAAAAAGACTACATACTTCAGCATGCATTGCGAACCCCTTTAAAGGGAATACAGATCCAAGGCATGCAACACAACTATTAATATATGTCTCCCTCAATTTACTCTGTGCAGCCTACAACCCCCAGAGTACTGTGCATCGGAAATGCGAAACCAAGTCTCCAATTAGGCGGAGCTCTGCAGCAGGACACAAGGCTTACCCAGAGCAAAGCATGCTGGGGATTGTAGTTCTTCAGTGGCGAAGTCAGGCCGCTCCCTGGCCTCCCAGAGCCGGCGGGTAGACTGCGCATGCGTGTCAGTGGTGCTAGCTGCGGATCCGGCTAGCAGTTCCTTCCTCGGAAGGAGAGATTCCTCTGCCATGGAGTCGTACGATGTGATCGCTAACCAGCCTGTCGTGATCGATAACGTGAGTTGCGTCTTTACTATATCTAAATGGATTTGGACTCTTTTCCTTGAAAGGCTCGCTTTCGGGGTTTCTCCCTGGGCCGCCGGCTCTTTGTCACTGGCCCGGCCTGTCAGGAGGGTTCAGTCGCCGCCGCCTCCGTCTCCTCCCCACCCATCAGCAGGTAGAGCGGCCGGCCAGCAACTGCAAGGTGGGGAACTTTGGGGTGCATAAAGGGACACTGAGTGGCTCCTTGGGCCCTTGGCTCTAGGGGCCTTAACCGGTCTGTGAGAACCTGTCGTCCGCCCTCTCCCCAGTTTCCGATCACTCTATTGGCTTTCCTGGCTGTCCGTCTTGGCTGCCGACCCCGCCTCTGGGCCTTGCCGGATGAGGGCAGTGATTGGTTCATGCCCCTGCCGTTCTTCCGGGCACCACAGTGTTTCCCCTCTCTAAGGGGCGGTGCGGTGCACGGAGGCTGTGGGGATTGGCTTCCAGAACTCTCAGTCGGGGGGCTTGAAGATGAGGTCCTGTCCGCGGCTGGAAGGGGGCTAAGTTTCCTTTCATCTGGGCCGGCGCGGTAGTTTGGTGGTGTGTTTCTAGGTGGGGCCGGAGAAAGAGCCATAGGATTTCAGTTATTTCTGTGATTATAAGCTTCAAAGTTAATAAAGGTCGAGGACAAAGGAGAGTGACAGAGCAAGCAGGAAGGTGGCTTTCCTCTTCGGAACGCCTATTTGTTAGGTGGAAACAAATATTTGCCAGGTACTCTAGCGCTTCCAGGGCGCTTTTACATACTTTCGAGTTGGATTCCTACAAAAACTGGGTTGATAGTTACTATGGAGTAGGTTTGATCATCGTAATACACCTGAGAAAACTGAAGCGGGAATAGGTAAAATGAACCCAAGGTCACACAGTGGAGATGCCCTAAATCCAGTGCTTTATCGATCGTTCCTTTTGCCAGGACCCTCACACAAATGCATCAATAGTGTCAAATAGAACGAATCTAAATACTGCACTTATTTTGGAGAGAAAGGGAACATTATAAAACGACTGCGTTTTTTTTTTTTTTTTTTTTTTTTTTTTTGGCGGCGCCCGTAGCTCAGTGGATAGGGCTCTAAGCCACATGTACCGAGGCTGGCAGATTCGAATACGACCTGGGCCAGGTAAACAACAATAACAACTGCAACAAAAAAAAACAGCCGGGCGTTGCCGCAGGGGCCTATAATCCCAGCTACTTGGGAGGCTGAGGCAAGAGAATTGCTTAAGCCCAAGAGTTGAGGTTGCTGTGAGCTCTGACACTACAGCACTCTACTGAGGGCGACAACCTGAGACTCTGTCTCAAAAAAAAAAAAAAACAAAACTGCATTTTTGTCTCCAAAGAGTGGTTCATACCTTTCTGTGCACCTTTTAGTTTTCTTCATTGAGACAAAACTAACAATTCCTTCTGTCCTAAACTGTCAGATTCTCTGTATTGGCCCAGCTCTTAGGCCGTTGTACTTATTACAATGTCCTTTCTCTTTAAGCTTTAGCTCTGTTAGGTAGACAGGAGTTACCATCCCCAGTTCATGCAGAAGAGGTTAAGTAACAGTATGCATACCACCCAGTTTAGGAGATGAGGAGCCAATAATCAGACTGAGATCCAATTCCAAGTTCCTCACTTTCTCCAAGAAAAGGTGTTTTTTCCGTGGTTAGCTTTCCTTCTTACCATAGGGTATGACTTCTTCCTTGACATAGGCAAGGTTGAGCTCATTTTTTTCTAGAATTAATATTAAACTAGAGACACCTAGTCTAGAGGATATTTTTTTGTCTTTCTCACTAGACTGTGAAATCCTTGTGGGAAAAGACGGTCGTCTTTCATTTTTTTATTCATCTCTCTTTATTCACCTCCATCCACACACACAGTATCTAGGGCCTGGCACCATTGTGTGCTCAGTAAATGTTTTTTCATTGGATTAATGGGTGAGTGAATAAATAACTGAATCTCTCTATCATAGTATTACAGTCCCTAAGTTTTGTTTTGTTTTGTTTTTTGAGACAAAATCTCACTTTGTATCCCTTAGTAGAGCGCGATGGCATCACAGCAACATCAAATGCTTGGATTCAAGTGATCCCCTTGCCTCATCCTCCCCAGTAGCTGGGAGTACAAGCTGCCAGCCACAATGCCTGGCCATTTTTAGAGATGAAGTCTTGCTCTGGCTCAGGCTGGTCTGGAACCTGTGAGCTCAAGCAATCCATCCACCTCAGCCTCCCAGAGTGCTAGGATTATGGGCGTGAGCCACTGCACTTGGCTCTTACAGTCCCTAAGTGAAGAAAGCATGAGGCATTTACCCTAGTAAGTTACTGCAGAAAATTGAGTAGGGATCTTTGTTCTAAATGTTGATTTTCAGGGAGCACTACATTTCTATCTTTAGCCACGCTCTGTGCACTACTTTTGCCTTTTCTTTAATTGTAAAAAGACAAAAATGCATGGAAATTATGAATTTCTTGTTTTCATCAGCAGTGCAGAAGAAATAATTTGTCTGTCCTGCTGACAAATTAAATTTTTTCTTTTCTTAAGTTGTGGTAGGAGTTCCATCTCCAGCTATCTTCTTTAATATCATTTAAGCTAATGCTTGTCAATTTTTACTTTCTTTTTTTCTTTTTCTTTTCTTTTCTTTTATTTATTTATTTATTTATTTATTTTTGAGACAGAGCCTCAAGCTGTCCCCCTGGGTAGAGTGCCGTGGCATTACAACTCACAGCAACCTCCAACTCCTGGGCTCAAGCAAGTCTCTTGCCTCAGCCTCCCAAGTAGCTGGGACCATAGGTGTCCGCCACAACGCCCAGCTATTCTTTTGTTGCAGCCGTCATTGTTGTTTGGTGGACCTGGGCTGGATTTGAACCCACCACCTTAGGTGTATGTGGCTGGCACCTTAGCCACTTGAGCCACAGGCGCCAAGCCAATTTTTACTTTCTTTTGCCTGGTAGTATATTTGAAATCCATTAAAACAACGGTGCATTTTCAGTTTTAAGATTTAAGGAATTGACCTGTCTTTACTATGGGAAAACATTTCCTTTATTATGCCAATAATTCTACCAAAAGGTGAAGTAGGAGGAACTTAAGCTATTTTCCCATTAAGATTATCTGAATATACATGCCTATAATCTCAGCACTCTGAGAAGCTAAGGCTGGTGGATTCCTTGAGCTCACAGGTTAGAGACCAGCCTGAGCAAGAGCAAGACCTCTGTCTCTATTAAAAACAGAAAAACTAGCTGAGTGTTGTGGCAGGTGCCTGAAGTTCCAGCTACTTGGGAGGCTGAGGCAGGAAGATTACTTGAACCCAAGAATTTGAGGTTGCTGTGAGCTATGATGCCACAGCACTCTAACCTGGGTCAACAAGCAGACTCTGCCTCAGAAAAGAAAAAAAAAAAAAGAGGAGGGAGGGGGTAGTCTACCAGACACTTTTTGTGAAATTTGGAAAGTTCGTTCAATTAAGTATGAAAGGGCTTCTCATTTCCATCCAGTTGTCCGCAGGCAGGAATGTAGGCCCTTTGCTACCAGATCTTCTGATTTTTATAGAGAAATCAGAAATACTAAATTTCATATACACTATTCCGATTTTATCATAGTTGTTAGCGGTTAATATAAAAGTACTTTGTGCTCTACAGGGACAGAGAGTAAATTAGTGGTTGCCTAGGGCTGGAAGAGTTGGGAGTGGGATAAGAAGGCCCTGCTAATGGGTACGGGGTTTCTTTCTGGGTGACGAAAGTATTCTTAGAGTAGATTGTGGTAATTGTTCCACAACTCTGAATATACCTAAAACCATTGGATTATACCCCTTAAATGGGTAAATTGTATGGCAGATGAACCTTATTTCAGTAAAGTTATTCTTTAAAAAGTTTGGCCAGCTGGGGTCCATGACTCACACCTATAATCTTAACACTCTGGGAGGCCAAGGCTGGAGGATCATTTCAGCTTATGAGTTGCAGACCAGCGTGAGTCAGAGACCCCATCCCTAAAAATAGCTGGGGGTTGTGGCAGGCACCTGTAGTCCCAGCTACTTGGGAGGCTGAGGCAAGAGAATCGCTTGAGTCCAAGAGTTTGAAGTTGCTGTGAGCTATGACGCCATGACACTCTACCGAAGGCAACAAAGTGAGACTCTGTCTGAAAAAAAAAAAAAAAGGCCAGTGCTCACTCGATACCCATCCACTAAGAAAAAAAGCTGGGCCACTCAAAATATATCTTTGGGTCAAAATGGCCACCATTTAACCTGTGCCCTAGAATCTGTGGCTCCAAATCTCTTAGCTCCAAATCTCTCAGCATCCTTTTCCTGCCTGTAAAATGGGAGACAACTCACCCTCTTTCCCAGCATGTCAAGAATAATCAGATGTGCTTCGGATAAAGTCTGCCCAATCTACAGGCCTATAGCCAGCAAGTCCTGAGACAGCCTTGTTGAGGGATATGCTATTTATTTGTCTGCATCAGGAGAATGGTCAGTGGCAGCTAGCAGCAGACTTGAGTTCTCATAAATTAAATATTTCATAAGACTACTTTTCTAATAAATCTCTACACAGCATTTGTTTACTTGGCTTTGCCAGAGTGAATAAAAAGGGATTATCTGCCAGGTACACAGTTCCTAGTTGTAAATGTTAAAGAAATGGACAAGACCCTTTTGTATGCTCTTGTGGTATTGCTAGAGCAGAACCCCACTGATTCTTCATCCAAGTACTGGCCTGGCAGGCCTGCTCAGGGGCTGTAGGGACATGCTGGATCTGGTTTCACCTTCTGCATCATTCCCAACCCTGCTGCTTTTGCCTTTCCAGCACCACCCCTGCCTGGGGCTTCTGACTTTCCAACTGCTCTTTCAGGTTCTATCAGTCATTTGCACTTGATTTTAATTTTAGTCAGCCAGCATCTCTTGAGGACCCAGTAAATGCCAAATATCACCCATACATAAATTCTCTGGGCTTAGGAAACTCAGATTGAATAGAGACATAAATGGTAACCATAAAGGAGGAGTGAAGAGGATTGGTGTGCTCCCACTTAATGGGCACAACGTAAGGGTATATGGCACACCTGTTGGATTCGGGACACTACTACAAGAGGAACTCTACCTAACAAATGCAAATATTGTAACCTAGTCGTTTGTACTCTCACATTAACCAGAAATTTTAAAACATGGTAATCATAAATTCTAATAGAAAGCAGAGGATGATCAGGGCATGGTGGCTCATGCCTGTAATCCTAGCACTCTGGGAGGCCAAGGCAGGTGGATAGCTTGAGCTCAGGAGTTTGAGTCCAGCCTGAGCAAGATCAAGACCCTGTTTCTAAAAAATAGCTGGGATTGTGGCTGGTGTCTATAGTCCCAGCTACTCAGGAGGCTAAGGCAAAAGGATCACTTGAGCGCAGGAGTTTGAGGTTTCTGTGAGCTATGATGTCACAGCACTCAACTGAGGACAACAAGGGAGACTGTCTCAAAAAAAAAAGCAAAAGAAAAAGGCAAGGCTCAGCGCCTGTAACTCAGTGGCTAGGGTACCGGCCACATGCACCAGGGCTGTCGGGTTCAAACCCAGCCCAGGCCTACCAAACAACAATGACAACTACAACAACAACAGCAACAAAAATAGCCGGGTGTTGTGGTGGGCACCTATAGTCCCAGTTACTTGGGAGACTGATATGAGAGAATTGCTTAAGCCCAAGAGTCTGAGGTTGCTGTGAGCAGTGACGCTACAGCACTCTACTGAGGGCAACATAGTGAGACTCTGTCTCAAAAAAAAAAAAGAAAGAAAGAAAGCAGAATGCTTGGAAGGACAGAAAGGAAAAAATGAATCTGACATCTTAATCTGCCTTGTAACCCAGATGCTAGTCCTTTGCCTAGTAAACTACAAACCACATATCCAGGAAAATCTTTTTTTTTTTTTTTGAGACAGAGTCTCACTTTGTTGCCCTCAGTAGAGTGCTGTGGCATCATAGCTTACAGCAACCTCAGACTCTTGGGCTCAAGTGATCCTCTTGCCTCAGCCTACCAAGTAGCTTGGACTACAGGTGCCTGGAACAACACCAGCTATTTTTTTTTTCAGAGATGGAGTATGTTCTCCCTCAGGCTGGTGTCAAACTCTAGAGCTCAGGCGATCCACCTGCCTCAATCTCCCAGTGTGCTAAAAGTACCGGCATGAGCCACCGCACGCAGCCCAAAAACATCTCTTAAAATATATCTAGGTTCTGGCTCGGCGCCTGTAGCACAGTGGTTACAGTGCCAGGCTGGCAAGTTCAAACCCAACCCGGGGCAGCTAAACAATAATGACAACTGCAACAAAAAATAGCTGGGCATCGTGGCAGGTGCCTGCAGTCCTAGCTACTTGGGAGATTGAGGCAAGAGAATCACTTAAGCCCAGCGAGGTTGCTGTGAGTGGTGATGGTACGACACTCTTCTGAGGGCGACATAATGAGACTCTGTCTCAAAAAAAAAATCTAGGTTCTGAGTATAGTTCTCATCCTTTCTTGTTTTCAACCTCTGGCAGGAGATCACTGAGCTGACAAATTCCCGCAGTTCTCATGTATTTGGCCCTTTTGCCTATCTCTGCCTGTCTCAGAGCCCTTGGGTTTACAATAGTATAGTTCCTCCTCTGCCTCAGGCTTTCAGCTTACTTGACACCTTTTCCAGGCTTCTTGTTGTACTGCCCAATCTAATGAGTTTGCACAATGACTCCTGTTTTCTCTCTTCTGGCAGAAGTTCTGGCTCCCTTAGAGCAGACTTGCCCTGCTGTCCACAACATACCACTTTTCCTGTCCCCCATCCACTTCTCACTTCCTGCTCCCAACCTCTGTCTTGCCAGAGGCAGGCACTAGAATGTCCAGTCTCACTCCTCTATTCCTACAGAATAGCAGAAAGGGAACCTGAGGTGTTGCTAGGAAGCATTTGGTACAAAGATAACCTTGGATTCTTAGCATCTCCTGATATGTTTACTGCTTGCTGTGTGGGTTCTGGAAATATCACACTCTACCCAAGGAGAAGTGGTCAACTGGCAGCAGGAAAAGGCTTGCCCCACTCACACACCCAGCTGCAAATCATGTTAGGGTGGAAGAATTAAGAAGGAAAAGAACAGGTACATCTGTAAAAAATATCAAGCCCCAGTATCTGTCCTGCACAAGTTTGGGATCTATATCTAGGTAAATGTTTACACAGGTTAGGCCTCAGAGATTCTGTGGGGAGAACTTAGATTCTTTTCTGGACTCCCCACCGAACATACCAAGTACTAGAGCAGTAGGACTTAGGGCTCCCCTGCTCTTTACGATCAGGATGCCAAGGAGTTAAACAAAGCACAGTGCTGTGTTCCTGCAGTAAGAACCAGGCAGTGTACATTCATCAGAGTTAGCTTCAAGCATGATGATACCCATCATGGCATTTGTCACAGGGGCCCTGAAGGCAAGGAGAGTTCAGGCCTGAGCTGGGAAAGTAGGTTAAAAGCATCCCTTGGGCTCAAGTGGCTAAGGCGGCAGCCACATACACCTAAGGTGTCGGGTTCGAATCCAGCCCAGGCCTGCCAAAACAACAATGACAGCTGCAACCAAAAAATAGCCGGGCGTTGTGGCAGGCACCTGTGGTCCCAGCTACTTGGGAGGCTGAGGCAGGAGACTCGCTTAAGCCCAAGAGTTGGAGGTTGCTGTGAGCTGTGATGCCACAGCACTCTACCCAGGGGGATAACTTGAGGCTCTGTCTCAAAATAAATAAATAAATAAAAATAAATAAAAGCATCCCTTGGTAACCAGGTATGGTGGCTCACACCTGTAATCCTAGCAGTCTGAGAGGCTGAGGTAGATGGCATAAGCTCAGGAGTTCAAGACCAGCCTGACCAAGAACAAGACCCCATCTTTACTAAAAATAGAAAGAACTAGCCAGGCATTGTGGTGGGTACCTGTAGGTCCAGCTACTCAGGAGACTAAGACAAGAGGATTGTTTCAGCCTAGAAGTTTGAGATTGCTGTGAGCTACGATGATGCCATAGCACTCTACCCAGGGCAACAGAGTAAGACTCTATCTCAGAAAAAAATAAAAAAGAAAGCAGCAGCATCCCATGGTAGTGTAACAGAAAGAATCATAAGCTTTTCCCACCTTAATTATATTCCCAAACTTGACTGCTTTGATGCATCTAGGTGTTTTCTTCTTCTCTCCCTAAGTTTTCTTTCTTTTTCTCCCCTTTATTAATATTTTTATTTCTTTACTTGTTTTAGAGACAGGTTCTTGCTCTGTCTCATGATCATAACTCACTGTAGCCTCGAACTCCTGGGCTCAAGTGATCTTCCTGCTTTTATTAATATCATTTTTAATTCCTAAAGTAAAGTATGTTCAGTGGCACCTGTAGGTCAGTGGGCAGGGCACTGGCCACATACACCGAGGCTGGCAGGTTCAAACCCAGCCCAGGCCTGCTAAAACGACAATGACAACTGCAACAACAACAATAAAAGAAATAGTCAGACATTGTGGTAGGCATCTGTAGTCCCTGCTACTTGGGAGGCTGAGGCAAGAGAATCGCTTAAGCCCAAGAGTGTAAGATTGCTATGAACTGTGATGCCATGGTACTATACCCAGGCGAAAGCTTGCAATTCTGTCTCAAAAAATAAATAAATAAATAAATAAATAATAAAATATGTTCAACATAGAAAAGTCAAAGACTACAGAAAAATCAGTGCATTGAGTATGTAGCATACAGTGAGAGTCCTCCTCACTATCCTTGTCCCATCTCCTTTCCTTTGGTGTGCATTCACTTTTTCCAGGCTCATAGAAATATATATATATATATATATATATTACATACAAATATAAGGTGTTGGCTTGGCGCCTGTGGCTCAAGTGGCTAAGGCGCCAGCCACATACACCTAAGGTGGAGGGTTCTAATCCAGCCTGGGCCCACCAAACAACAATGAT
>NW_003852416.1:18126581-18145225 GCF_000181295.1 Otolemur garnettii
AAAAAAAAAAAAAAAAACAACAAATGTAAGGTTTCTCTCTCTCTTCAAAAAAAAACTTCCCTTATGTTTGTGATAGTTCTGACTTCTCTCTCCTCTCTCCTCAGGGATCCGGTGTTATTAAAGCTGGTTTTGCTGGTGATCAGATCCCCAAATACTGCTTTCCAAACTAGTAAGTCATTCTGTAGCTTAGACAGATGTTTGGCTCATCAGCTTTGTTTTATGGCCAGGCCTCCCTCTTTCAGGAAGAGAAATTCTCATTTAGCCAGCCTTGGTACAACAAGCAAGGGCCTGGAGCTGGGTTTGAAGTCAGCAAAGAAAATAGTTGTATACATGGTTCAATTTGAGAGACACAGGCAAGAGGCCTCTTTTGTTAAATTTGATTTTATCTGATGCCAAAAATTTTATCATTGGTCACCAATACTTGGAATGATTGCCTCTTAGGGAGCCTTCTTTTTAAAATTCTATCACAACTCAGCACCTGTTACTCAGTGGTTAGGGTGCCAGCCACATATATCAAAGCAGGCAGGTTCAAACCCAGCCCAGGCCTGCTAAACAACAATGACAACTGCAACAAAAAAAATAGCTGGGCATTGTGGTGGCCGCCTGTAGTCCCAGCTACTTGGGAGGCTGAGGCAAGAGAATGGCTTAATCCCAAGAGTTAGAGGTTGCTGAGAGCTGTGATTCCACAGCACTTTACTGAGGTGACATAGTGAGACTGTCTCAAAAAAATTCTCTTATCACCCAGGCTGGGGTTAACATTACTCCATACCTCCAGGAACAGTGGCTCATGCCTGTAATCCTAGCACTCTGGGAGGCTGAGGCCGGTGGATTCCCTGAGCTCACAGGTTTAAGACCAGCCTGACCCAGAATGAGACCCTGTCTCTAAAAAAAAAAAAAAAAAAAAAAAAAAAAACGGTGACATTGTGGGTGCCTGTAGTCCCAGCTACTTGGGAGGCTGAGGCAAGAGAATCAATCACTTGAGCCCAAGAATTTAAGGTTGCTGTGAGTTATAACACTATGGCACTCTATAGAGGATGACAAAGTGATACTCTGTCTCAAAAAAATAAAAAACAGAAAACAAAACAACATTACACCATACCTACCAGCCTAGTGAGAATGAGTTTCTCAGAACTTTCTTCCTAAGGCAGAAAAACTACAGACAGAAGAGCACAGAGGCCTAGGGAAGAGGTTTCAAGGGGGACAAAAAGAAAGTGGCTGTCAAGTCTATCTTGAGTTGTACTTAGGCAAGGTCCTGGGAAGGAGGCTAAGGGGACCAAAAAAATTTTTTTCCTTTTGTTTTGAGATAGAGTGTCACTGTGTAGCCCTTGGTAGAGTGCCATGTAGAAAAACTACAGACAGAAGAGCACAGAGGCCTAGGGAAGAGGTTTCAAGGGGGACGAAAAGAAAGTGGCTGTCGAGTCTATCTTGAGTTTTACTTAGGCAAGGTCCTGGGAAGGAGGCTAAGGGGACCAAAAAATTTTTTTTCTTTTGTTTTGAGATGCAGTGTCACTGTGTAGCTCTCGGTAGAGTGCTGTGGCATCATAGCTCACAGAATCCTCAAACTCTTGGGCTTAAACTAAGGTGACCAGATTTTAACACTGGTAAAGCGGGACACCACTGATGGGGGAGGGGAGGGCGCGAGGTTCTTAATTAAAAATTTGGTCTATGTGGAGCAACACAAATTTTCATAGAATGCAAAAACAGTATTGTAATATATATATATTTTTAATTTCAACATAAGTACAATTTACAAATATAATATATTAAAAAAATTATGTACAGTATTATTTTATTCTTTGGCATATTTCTCATTTGAGTGAATTTTTTTTAGTAGATTGCTATCGTTTAAAAGGTCATGAAATTTTTCACAAGAATTTGTTAAATTATATTTCACACATAAAATGGCTTTCAAAGTCTCAACACTTAATTGTGAATTTTCTGATGTCCACACTTTATTTACTGTAGAAAAAACGCGTTCAGTCGCAGCATTAGTTCCTGGTAAGGACAGCCCATATCCCACAATTTTTAGTGCATTATTGTATGGAACATGGTTTGTTTCAAAATGATAAAATATTTCTAACCATTTGTTCTCTATTGTGATTTTTGCTGATGCCCAAGATTTGACCTTTCCTTATCAATATGTATTTTTAATAATGATACCTCATAAGTGGTAAGTGTCACTTTCTTTTTTTTTTGAGGCAGAGCCTCAAGCTCTCCCCCTAGGTAGAGTGCCGTGGCATCACAGCTCACAGCAACCTCCAACTCCTAGGCTCAAGCGAGTCTCCTGCCTCTGCCTCCCAAGTAGCTGGGACCACAGGCGCCAGCCATAACGCCTGGCTATTTTTTGGTTGCAGCCATCATTGCTGTTTGGCGGGCCCAGGCTGGACTCAAACCTGCCACCTTAGGTGTTTATGGCTGGTGCCTTAGCCACTTGAGCCACAGGCACCAAGCTGTGTCACTTTCAAGGCCAGTGCTAGACTTTTTGCCACCACTATAAAATATAAATAATAAGAGTACTGTCTGTTTCTAAATTTATGAAATAAATAAATTACTTACCTAAATTATCTGAATAGCTGATTTGTTGACATCACTTGTTTAACTAGTATTAGTACGCAGTGCGATGTATATCATCTGAGAGACAGTTACAAAATGTTTTTGTCATTGCCAATGCCAAAAAATGCCATCGTTCATTAAGTGCAAACAATGGTGGGCGAATTCTAACAACTGATCAACAATGCGAACTTTGATAAGCAGTTCTCAACAATTATTTGTTATTATTAAAGTTTAACATTATAAAATTAACAAAAATAATATAAAACTCATATCCTGGCGAAACAGCCACATGGCAGCCAAAAACCATATACTCCCTTCCCATTCTCCCGCTGTTCCCTAGCTTGTCGTGCATTCTTTCCAAAAATTGGGACTTTTTAAAAATGCCGCGGGACACGGGACAAATTGTTAAAAATCGGGGCTGTCCTGCCAAAAGTGGGATGTCTGGTCACCTTAACTTAAGCGATTCTCTTGCCTCAGCCTCCCTTATAGCTGGGACTACAGGCACCAGCCACAACACCGGCTATTTTTGGTTGCAGTTGTTGTTGTTTAGCAGGCCTGGGCCAGACTCAAACCTGCCTTCCTTGGTGTATGTGGTCAGCGCCCTACTCACTGAGCTATGGGCGCCAAGCCTGGAGACCAAAATTTTTGAGTTAACCATTCATATTTAGAAGTTCTTATTTCCTTATCTCTCTTGGTCTGCACATACATTGGGAAAAAAGAAGAACTAAAAGTACTGAATCCTCTAAAATTTGTTTCAGTAATTTACAAAGTAATACAAATATAATAAACATATGAAATAATAAATAATACACATTAATTGTGGAAATTGTGGAAAATACAGAAAACTATAAAAAAGGACATCAAAATCAACTGTACCCTCACTCCTCAAAGATAATCACAGTGGAATTTGAGTGTTTATATGTGCTGTCATGAAATGAAAATTGATGGTCCTCCTTGCTCTTTTTTCTAGTGTGGGCAGACCCAAGCATGTTCGTGTCATGGCAGGAGCCCTTGAAGGTGACATCTTCATTGGCCCCAAAGCTGAGGTAATTTCCAGGCCTATAGAACAAGCCTCAAATCTGCAAAGGACCTTCACTATTTACCACATGGGAAGTGTCCCAGCAAGTGGACACAGCCATGAGTAAAAAGAGAAATTTTCACTTAAAATTTCCCTTTTGGTTCTCTCATCCCTAGGCCTGTTAGCTGTTTATTTCTCCTAGGAGTAGCCTCTGGTCTTACAGAAGAAATATCTGGAACCCCACTTTGGAAAACACTGAGACCAGTCTAGAAAACGGGGTGGTTCACACCGGTAATCCTCACACTCTGGGAGGCTGAGGCAGGTGGATTGCTTGAGGTCAGGAGTTTGAGACCAGCCTGAGCAAGAGCAAAACCTCATCTCTATAAAAAATAGAAAAATTAGTAGCTGTAGTCCCACCTACTTGGGAGGCTGAGGCAGGAAGATAACTTAAGCCCAGGAATTGGAGGTTGCAGTGAGCTACAGTGATGCAGCTGCACCCTACCCAGGTGACAGTGTAAAATTCTGTCTCAAGGAAAAAAAGTTGCCTGGCATAGTTACTTTTTTGGCAAAAGGAATTCAAATTCAAGGAGATACTGGCTGGTACCCTAGGGATGAGTTAATTAGCACAGTTTGGGCAGAACCCTCAGGCAGCCTCTAGTAGCAGCCCAACAGAAGCATTATTGCCATTTTGGCTTTAAGTGCTGAGACCCAGAAGTGGGAGCCAGAGATTATGTCCTGAAATGAGGTAATGAGGAAAGTTCCTCCTGTCATTTGCTCTAGAAGCACCTAAGGACCCATAGAAATTCAGAAATTTGGGCAGCAAGGGGAGTTTGCTGGAGTCCAGAGACTTAGAGAATGGGTACGCACCCTTAGCCTTGGGTGAGGACGATGGAGTAGAAACTCGGGGAGCTAAGCCTCCTTTCCAAGTGATTCAGTTTGGTCAGCTCAATCCTGGGAGAACAGAGTTCTGGACTTTAAGTCCTGTCTTCTTTCCTCAGGAGCACCGTGGGCTGCTCTCTATCCGCTACCCCATGGAGCATGGCATTGTCAAGGACTGGAATGACATGGAACGCATCTGGCAATATGTCTATTCTAAGGACCAGCTGCAGACTTTCTCAGAGGAGGTGAGGGTCCTGTGTACAGGGCACATGCCCTGCAAAACTGGGCAGAACCCCCGCCCCAGAGATAATAAGGATGATGATGATAACCACCAAGGTTGTTGGAGTCTTACTCTGTGCCAGGCACCAGGCCATGTACTTTTCAGACATTCGAACTTAATCTTCATACCATTCTTATGAGTTATAAGTAGCGTTATCTTATTTTACAAATAAGCAAACAGAAGCTTAAGAAAGCCCCAAGTAGTATTTCCCAGATCATCTTGTGTATAAAGTGGTAGAGCTGGAATTTAAACCCACATATTTCAGAATTCAGAGCCCATTATGCTCATTAACTTCTAAGGAACTCTCAATTCACAAATGCAAAGGATGGTGCAAGCTAGGTGTTTCAATTACCAGGGAAGGTATATTTTTAGTTTTTTTAAAGCATATTCAATATTGAAATTTAATTTTCTATTTTGAGTAAAAAATTTAACTTTTTTTTATCATAATAATTCAGAATTTTATTATGTAATAAAATTTTCTTGACAGTTAAACAGTAGCTAGAGGGGCCTATATATGAACATTGGAGGACAGGAGGGGAATGGGGAGTGGAGGCAAGGGACAGAATGAGACTTTAAAGGGGGCTTGAATTTGGAAAGGTAAGAATCCAACTTGGGCAGGGCTAGGTGACAGGCCCAAGTTGCCTTTTCTTGGAGAGGAGGCTGACAAAGGTCTCTAGGCTCTCAAACCATCAAAGCTGGGGCTTCTCCCCCGGTACTAATGAGGGTGGAGATCTGACCTCACCCTGATTACCTGCTGGGCTTCTTTCACCAGCATCCTGTGCTCTTGACTGAGGCACCTTTAAACCCACGGAAAAACCGGGAACGAGCTGCTGAAGTTTTCTTCGAGACCTTCAACGTGCCAGCTCTTTTCATCTCCATGCAAGCTGTGCTTAGCCTGTGAGTAGCAGTGGGCTAGCTCCATCCCCTTGTGGAGAAAGAAGTCCTTTGGCACCATTGAGGCATACTCTTCTCTGGGGTGGTTCCGAGCAACCTGAGCTCCCCCTGTAACCCCTGCTAGGGAAAGGTTAAGGAATGGTGGGAAAGGGAGTGAGACTTTTGCTGAAACTGAGCATTTAGGCTTCTTACTTGAAACCAAAAGAGATGTGACTGGTGGTGACTATACTCCAGTGTTGGTACTGTCAATGGGTTTGGTGGCCAAGGCTTTCTGTGAGGCCTGCTGAGGAAGCCACATGCTGCTGCTACAGCTCTTCCTGAAGGCCCGGTAATGTGTTCGTGTATTTATTGAACACATAAATAAATTACGTGGTTACTGTACGCCAGTGCTCAGCCAGGCTGGGGCTACAGTCTTGATCCAAGTACCACCACAGTCCCTGTTCTCATGCCCTGCATTTCTGTAATGCTCCAGGGTTAGGTCTGCTGCAGAGATTGTACATTTGTGAAATGAGATTATTTTATCTCCCCATTATAAAAATTGTGAGCCAGAATTTGAAACTTGGGAGATTTCATATCCAAATTTCTGTCTTCTCTGAAAAAATGAGATCTGATGATACTGGGCCTGCATTTCTACAGGGCAAAAATCAGCTAGAGTGGGTGGCGCCTGTGGCTCAAAGAAGTAGGGGCTCCAGTCCCATATGCTGCAGGTAGCAGGGTCAAACCCAGCCCCGGCCAAAAACTGCAAAAAAAAAAAAATCAGCTAGAACTAAATAATGGCTGCCATTTTAGATAGGGTTTGCAAGCCTGTCTTCTTCACCATGCTCCACCCCATTCTCTATTGTGTCTCTTGATGGAGACACTTGGTCCTCTTATCTCACAGAAATAGATATCTGTACCCAAAAGAAAGCAGACCAAGGCTCGGCGCGTGGCTCAAGTGGCTAAGGCACCAGCCACAAACACCTAAGGTGGTGGGTTCGAATCCAGCCCGGGCCTGCCAAACAACAATGATGGCTGCAACCAAAAAATAGCCAGGCATTGTGGCGGGCATGAGACTCGCTTGAGCCTAGGAGTTGGAGGTTGCTGTGAGCTGTGATGCCATCGCACTCTACCCAGGGGGATAGCTTGAGGCTCTGTCTCAAAAAAAAAAAAGAAAAAAGCAGACCGAGAAGGCCATGTGGGGGAAAAACTAGTTTTTTATGGAAGAAAAAAATATTCTTATTTTACTTTACTCATTTACTTTTCCTGCCTGACCCTTGTAAACATTTGAGTGTTTTTCTTCATCTGGAGAGTTGAGCTGCTCCTAAGCTGGGTCTGTGAAGCAATTTAAAACCAGGCCATCTGCTCACAGTGAAAGGCCTGGTCTGTGTGTGGAGGAGGGAGCTTGGAGGAGCTCAGCTCTTTTCATCCAGGTGTTTTAAGGCCTGCTTCAACACTCAGGCTTCCTTAGTATTCATTCAGCACATTTTAAGGCCCCTGGAAAAAGTTAGGCCCAAGCTTTAGTTGGGCCGACATTGAACTCTAAAACAAAGTGGGTTTCTTCCCAGAGTGAGGGCTTAGGGCAAAGTGATGGTTTTCCCTCTTTCTTCAGTTATGCCACAGGTAGGACCACGGGTGTGGTGCTGGATTCTGGGGACGGCGTCACCCATGCTGTGCCCATTTACGAGGGCTTTGCCATGCCCCACTCTATCATGCGCATCGACATTGCTGGCCGGGATGTCTCTCGCTTCCTTCGCCTCTACCTGCGTAAGGAGGGCTATGATTTCCACTCATCCTCCGAGTTTGAGATTGTCAAGGCCATAAAAGAAGTGAGTGCGGCTGGGTGGGCCTAGGGCTGGGATTGGGAATGGGGGAATGGGAGCCAGGACCTCAGTGAGGAGCGAGTGGAGAAAAGTGATTCCAGCTCAGGCCCTGTTCTCCCCAGCCAGACCTCCTGGCAGTTGTGTGACAGATTCGCCCTTCTGAAGTGCTGCCATCATGTGGGGGGAAAGGGAGTTGTATGCAGGTGCTCAGTATGTTTTTTGTATCTTATGTACAAACTACATAGGTTCTTTTACATCCTTAAAAAAGTCGCAATACAGCTCAGCACCCATAGCTCAGCCATTAGGGCGTCAGCCACATAAAGTGGAGGTGGTGGGTTCAAACCCAGCCTAGGCCAGTGTAAGAACAATGACAGCTACAATAAAAAAATAGCTGGACATTGTGGCAGGTGCCTGTAGTCCCAGCTACTTGGGAGGCTGAGGCAAGAGAATCACTTAAGCCCATGAGTTTGAAGTTGCTATGAGCTGTGATGCCACGACACTCTACCGAAGGCCACATAGTGAGTCTCTGTCTCAAAAAAAAAGAAAGAAAGAAAGAAAGAAAAGAAAAGAAAAGGTCGTAATACAATTTTCATTTTAAGTAAATTGTACCATATGAGTGGTATAAGGAGAAAGATCCCTTGGCCAGGACTAAAATGAGTTTGTGGTCTTAGACCCAGGATCCAGAGAGCCAAGTTTCCAAGCTTCCCCACCAGGATGGTGGAGCAGGTGAGAGAGCTCCAATGAAGGCCAACAGAGACCTCCCTGCTCCTGCTTCTGGGCAGCAGCTCCCGTGACCATTAGAGCATTCACTGCAGATGGACAGGTTTCTATATCAGCACTGTCCCATTACTCTGTTGGGACTGTGGCCATGTGTTTGCCAGATGTCCTGCCTGCCTGACAGTTTTGCTTGTCCTATAGAGAGCCTGCTACCTATCCATCAACCCCCAGAAGGATGAGACACTCGAGACAGAGAAGGCTCAGTACTACCTGCCTGATGGCAGCACCATTGAGGTAGGGGGCTGGTGGTCCCTTAGTCCCCTCAGTCTCACAGAGATCTGGGCCTAAACAGGATGCCCCAAGGGCTGGAGCCCAGTGTACCAGTCCCTTTACACCCTCCACCTGAGCAGCAAGAGGGGCCCTGCTTCTGTAGAGGAGGTACCATGTGGAGGGGAGGGGGCTCCAGAGGGATTTTCCCAAGTCAGGATGGGATTGGGAAGGGGGAAGGTTAATGCTGTCCTTAATCTGTTCTAGGCATAGTGGAGGGTGAGTTGCCACTCCCTTGAACTCTCATTGATAGGAAGAAATTTCCAGGAGTGAATGAATCCATGTATTAATGCCAAAGATCTCTTACATGGAAAATGTGAGAGCTAGAATTAAACATAGAAGCTTCCCCTCTCTAATTTCCCAGAAGCCCTATTTGTTCCCCAGAGCCCAATCTTTGTTCCTTGAGGCCCTTGACACATAGAGTCTGTCTTGAACCTGGTCTTCATAGCCACCTGGTTAGTAAGAGATGGCAGAGGGGCCTCTTCCATTCTCACTCCCAAAGGGAATTAGGTCCCAGCCCCAACCTCTTAATCTGGCCCTCTACCCTGCAGATTGGTCCTTCCCGATTCCGGGCCCCTGAGCTGCTATTCAGGCCGGACTTAATCGGTGAGGAGAGCGAGGGCATCCATGAAGTCCTGGTGTTTGCCATTCAGAAGTCTGACATGGATCTGCGGCGCACACTTTTCTCCAACATAGTCCTTTCAGGAGGCTCCACCCTGTTCAAAGGTTGGTTTTTGCTCTTGGGAAACATCCAGATCCTACTGGGCTCAGACACTCAGAGAATTGACTTGAGATTCTCCTTTTCTGCTTGTTCAGGTTTTGGTGACAGGCTACTGAGTGAAGTGAAGAAACTGGCTCCAAAAGACGTGAAGATTAGGGTAGGAGCTGGGTGGGAGCTGGCTGGGTAGCAGTGGGCCTCCAGGGACCTGGAGTGCTACGTGATGTGTCCTCCCTCTGGCTCTACCCAAGCTCTTTGGGCAGCCAGGGTTCTACAGGCAGCACCACATTAGTCCCAGCTTACACATTGACCCTGAGGGTTAAGTCCCAGAGGGAGGTTCCATTATCATTCTCCCTCTTCACTCAAAAGGGAGGTAGTTCTAATACTCAGACATGCCAGGTCCTAGGCTGAGGGCCCCATGTATGGTCTTGACAGGAGATTAGTGAGGTATGGTGGCACATGCCTATAAAAACAGTTACTTGGCAAGCTTACTTGAGGCCAGAAGTTCAAGACCAGACTGGGCAACATAGCAGTTCACTGTCTCTTTAAAAAATATTGACAGAAGATTGACTTTTACTGTTGCTGTGCTCCTTGTCCAGGTGGCTCCCCTGTCACAGAGTCTGGCATCTTAGTGACTGATAAAGGGAGCTGGCTACCTGAGGAGGCATCCTAAATGGAGTGTGGTTCTTGCCATGGAGTCTATTTCCTTCAGGCTCCCAGAGAGCCCCAGCTTGCTTGGGAGCTATAGTTACTTAGGGCTGCTGGAAACCTACTTCCCCAGAAGAGTATCAGGCCACAGTGCCCTCCAGAGAGGCCACAGGGTCTAGCAGAGACAGAGCTTAAGTCTATTCTGTGAAATTTATTCTCTGCTTAGACATTGAGAGAAGCCTGAGAAGGAAAAGGAGGGGAAGGGGAGTCTCAGGTTCTTTTTCCCACCCCACTTTGCAGATATCTGCGCCTCAGGAGAGACTGTATTCCACATGGATTGGGTGAGTAGCTCTTCTGGGAATAAGAAGGGCAGGGAGAGAAGGCATTGATAAGCCTTCTGTGCCCCATCCCTTTAAAGAAAAACCTGATTTGAATTGGCCGCAGGGGTCTGGCTGGCTCCATGAATACCCTCTTCTCTCTTACACTGTTTGTTCCTTTGGATTCCCTCTACTCCAGGGGCTCTATCCTTGCCTCCCTGGACACATTTAAGAAGATGTGGGTCTCCAAGAAGGAATATGAGGAAGACGGTGCCCGATCCATCCACAGGAAAACCTTCTAATGTTGGGACATCATCTTCACCTCTCTCTGAAGTTAACTCCACTTTAAAACTCGCTTTCTTGAGTCGGAGTGTTTGCAAAGAACTGCCTATGTGTGAGTGTGTGTGTGGGTACGAGAGTGTGTGCTCCGTGCGTGTGGCCCAGGGATCCCCGGGCCCAAAAAGGATGATGAACTACCCACAATGGCGATGGCCTGAGGCGTGGGGTTGACCACTAACTGGCCCCTGACAGGGAAGAGTGCCGGCAGAGGCCACACTTCTTCCCCAACTGGGCCTTTGGCTGGCTGTGTGGCCATACGATTACTACCACACAGAGACGATGAGGGAGGTAAGGCAACCCCCTAGGGAGACCTTGCTGCTGCCCATCCAAGCTGGGCTGACCCCAACCCCACTCCCACCCTCAGAGGCCCAGGCCACTTCTGCCTCCCCCTGTTTGTCACTTTGTTCTTGATGCCTCTTGACGCAAGCTGAGGGTTGGGGCTGAGTTCCATCTGGTTTTGTTGCCATTTTGGTTATGGAGGCTAGAAAAACACTCTAGGAGCTGTCCTAGGGCCTCTGGGTTCAGTAGAGAGCAGGAGGTCCTTGCATTCACCTGGGGACCTGGACCACTCTGGTCACTGGTGGAGAGCAGCAGTCATACTACTTCTGATTGACTAGAGAGCTAATGCTCCAAGCCTAGCCAGTCCCTTTCTAGGTTTTGGGAGAATTTAAGGAGTTTGCTGGCTTCGGATCCTGTCACTCGCTTTTCATCCATCCATGTTGCAATGCCATCTTCAGTTTTACTTATTTAAGTGTTTGTTCAGTGAGGGGCTGGGGAGAGGGCACCATCCCTGCCCTGCTTGCTGATGTTTACAGACCTACGTGTAGCCTAGCACCCAGGGCCCCGCCTTCCCTCTGCTGCTGCTGAGCTGACAGTGTCCATAGGCTGCAGGGCCACTTGGGATCACTGGCTACACTCAAAGGCACTCCCACCAGCCTCTCTTCCTCTTCTGCTTGCTGGAATCAACAGGCCACTTGCTGGTTGGATTTTCTGAAACAGGAGGTACAATTACTGTTTGGCAGAGGCCCCTAGCAAAAGAGGGGTGTTGGAGTACCCTTAGGACTGGAAAAAGCTGCAATTAACCAAGTTGCCTTTTGCCTCAAGCTGACCAGGGGATTAGGTTGTAAAGGTGGGACAGCCCCATCTGGGCTGATCTTGTGCCATTCTTGACTTTGGACCTGTTAGGGAGGGAGAGGGCCAGATGCTGATGGGCCCAGGCCTGGCTCCTCATAGTAGTCCAAAAGTCCTTCAGTCCAGATCACACAAAGCTGGGGCCAGCCAGTCTTCACTGTCACCCTTACTTGTGACACCAGTACCCACTCCAATCCCAGATTCCAGGCAGTATTCTCTCTGTGACCAAAGGCCCCGCCACATGTGGGCCACAGCAGCAGGTGTGTTTGAAAGTGATGTGGCGCCCCGGGGACTGCAGCACGCTTAACCAGCTCACCTCCCTTCTCCTAGCCCGAGCCTGTCCCTCGCACAGCCTCGCACAAACCATGTTGCCTGCCTGGTGGGGCCCAGTGTACTGAAATAAAGTCGTTCCGATAGACAGTCCACTAGGCCTCTTTCTGTCTGTGACTGTTGCCAGGTGAGAAGAGGGATACACTGTGGTTCTGCACCTGAAGGGAGACTGGGCTGGGGCAGTCTCTAGAGGGCACCATTGCACCAGCCAGACTTTTACCCAGACTGTTGCCCAAGTTCAGCCTGTTGGATGGACACAGAGAAAATAGTGTTCACACCAAAGCCAAGATTCAAGAACTGAGGATACCACCCTGTGTACATACTCAAGCCAATGGATGAGACTCAACTCTGAATGACAGGAACAGCTCTTGACGTTCCTGAAATTAGAGGTACTTAAACTTCCATAAGAAGCAGTTAATGAGGCCCATACTAAACATACCCACTTTAAACCTGCATTTGGTGGGTAATTCATTAGGTGCTTGACAATTTTTTTTTGAGACAGAATCTCAAGCTGTTGCCCAGGATAGAGTACCATGGCATCATAGCTCACAGCAACCTCCAACTCTTGGGGTCAAGCAATCCTTTTGCCTCAGGTTTTTTGTTTTTTGTTTTGTCTTGGTCTTTTTTGAGACAGAATCTCACTACGTCACCCTTTTAGAGTGCTCTGGCATCACAGCTCACAGTGACCTCAAACTCTTGGGCTTAAGTGATTCTCTTGCTTCAGCCTCCCAGGTAGCTGGGACTACAGGTGCCTGCCACAACACCTGGCTATTTGTTGTTGGAGTTGTTGTTGTTTAGCTGGCCTGAGCCAGGTTTGAACCCACCAGCCTTGATGTATATAGCTGGTGCTGTAACCACTGCGCTATGGGCGCTGAGCCAGTTTTTTCTATTTTTAGTAAAGATGGTGTTTCGCATTTGCTCAGGCTGGTCTCAAACTTGTGAGCTCAATCAGTCCACCTGACTTGGCCTCCCACAGTGCTAGGATTACAGCTGTGAGCCACCACATCCAGCCTATTGCCCAGGGTAGAGTGCTGTGGTGTCAGCCTAGCTCACAGTAACCTCAAACTCCTGGGTTTAGGCAATCCTTCTGCCTCAGCCTCCTGAGTAGTACTTGACAAATGTTAACCCCTTTAATCTTCCCAATATCCCTACAAAGTGTGGGTGTTTTTATTATCCATTGTACAGATAAGGATGTGGAGCCAGTGAAAAATGTAAGGTTCATGGGTATACTTCTGCTCCCCTGGGGCAGGCCTCTGCTGATTATGTGAGCACTGTTTTGCTTATCCCTCGTGTCAGATATCGTGAAAAGTATGCACAGACTTTTCCTTTTTTGCTAATTAGCTTTCTTTGGTATTTGTGTTTAATGTGTGGCCGAAGACAACTCTTATTCTTTCAGTGTACAGCAAAGGGGAAAAAAGGGTTGGACACCCCTGCATTAAGCAATCTCGAAAGCTCTGCCCCTTTATTAGCTACATTTTTAACCACTATGCAGACTCTCAAAAACCACTGGTTCAGAGCAGCAGTGACAAATTGGTATCAATTTTGCTTCCAGGATGCATCTGGTAACGTCTGGAGATAGGTGTTCGTGTCCCACTAGGGGAAGGGGAGATGCTCCTAGCAGGCAGAAGCAGGAGTTGCTGCTAAATGTTCACAGCAAATGTTATCTGGCCCCAAAATATCTCTAGTGCCAAGGCTGAGAAATTCTGGCCTGCCAGCAGTGGCTTTTATCTCATCTGTGATAAAGTCACCTATAGAGAATTATAACATCTGAGAACCTCTGGCCTAGAAGAGGCTTCTCCCATCCCTCATCCAGTGAAATGCCCTGGGGCTGCTGGGGCCATTACTCGGGCCAAAAGCCCCAGTTATCCTCAGTTCCTCACTTCAACCCTGAAGGTGATTTTGGTCCCCATCATCTATGTGTCTACCAACCTGCATTTTTCCCCCCTA
This sequence comes from Otolemur garnettii, assembly GCF_000181295.1. Classification (NCBI taxonomy): domain Eukaryota; kingdom Metazoa; phylum Chordata; class Mammalia; order Primates; family Galagidae; genus Otolemur; species Otolemur garnettii. The sequence goes on from NW_003852416.1 coordinate 18,140,479, forward strand.
GTACCTCAAGGAGTCTGCTGCAGGTAACTCATTTAGAAAAAAAAAATGCTCTCAGGTGATTTTTCTAGTCAGTGAGGAGTCCCATCCCCACCCCTCCACACACACAGCACAGATCTGAGAAATAGGAATGACTGACTTTAATGAGTCTGCAACAAAATCCAGCTCTAGAGGCCTGGTGGGCTGGAGGAGTCCCACAGCAGGGGAGGTATGCTACTTCAAGCACAGCTGAAGCAGAGAACCCTCTCAGGGAAATCACTGAAAGGGTGGAAGGAGAGGGCTGTGGGCCTGACAGCTTCCCTGTCTGGGTAAAAGGGAGCAGTTGAAGTATCAAAAATGGTTCCTGAGCCCACCATAGTGGCCAGCCCCAGCCAGGCAGTGGGATGAGCCTCTGAGCCCCACAGCAACCCTGTGTACACTACAGGGCAGCCCTATCCCTTCTTGATCCTCTCTTCCTCCTGCCTCACAAGGGAAGCAGATCCCTGAGCACATTTGGCTCAGCCCTTGCCCAAGCTATACTAAACAGCTAAGCAGGGGCTTAGACCTCAGTGATACTTGTGGCTCAGCCCCAAGAGAATCCACCCTGCCATGTGTTCCCCAGGCTATACCTGAGAAATGTGGAGGAGCAGGACACTGGTCAAAATTGTTCCTGCCCTGGGATTCAGGCAGTGTCCTCAGCAGAGTGGACTTGCTGCACCTCACATTTTTTTTTTTTTTTTGAGACAGTCTCACTTTGTCACCCTTGGTAACATGCGAAGTGTAATAGCTCACAGCAACCTTGAACTCTTGGGCTCAAGTGATTATCTTGCCTCAGCCTCCCAAGTTGCTGGGACTACAGGTGTACCCCACAACACCCAGCTATTTTTAGAGATGGGGTCTTGCTCTTGCTCAAGCTGGTGTCCAACTCCTGAGCTCAGGCAATCCACCCACCTTCCCCCCAGAGTACTAGGATTACAGGCGTGAGCCACCTTGCCTGGCCTGCTCACACCATCTTAATGTCCAAGGTTTGGGCCTGTAACAAGTTCTGGCGCTGGGCCTTGACTATGTGCAGGCGTCTTCCGTGCAGTGTGAACTGGGACCAGGTGAAGAGCTGCAGCAGAGCACAGGTGATGGGTACCAGCACCAGCAGATAGAAGCAGCCCTGGCGGATCGTCGGGGCCTGTGCAGGAGCGGGGGCTGGGGGTTCTGGCCAGGGCTGGGCACTCCCTACAGGGGTCATGGGGGGCTGCTGGAAAAGATCATGACCTAGGATGAGAGGACACAGATCATGGTCAGTCACTTTCCCTCCAAGTCCCAGCCCCCTCTAAAGCCCATTGTGTAACATCTCAAAAATCACATATACATGTCCAAACCAAAACTCTCCATTCCTCTCCTGAGCCCAGTTCTCCCCTAGTTTTCCTTCCTTGGTGAAGGGTATCACCACTCACCCATTACTTGGGCCATAGCCCAAAGTTATCCTCAGTTCCTCACTTCAGTTTACTCCCTTCCCAACATCAAATCCTTCTCTCCCCAACTCCAAAACACACCCCACCTGCCACCCTGGTCTAAGCCTCTTGTGGCCTCTGCCAGTCTCCCAGTTATCTATCTCCCTACTGTTCCACCTAAGCTGCCTCAATCTGTTCTCCAGGCAGTAGCCACAGTGAACATTAAAAAATGTAAATCTGGCCATGTCACTTCCCCACTCAAAACTCTCCCCATAGGACGGTGCCTGTAGCTCAGTGAGTAGGGCACCAGCCACATACACCAAGGTGGGTTCAAACCTGGCCTGGGTCAGCTAAAACAACAATGACAACTACAAAAAAAAAAAAAAAATAGCCGCACATTATGGCAGGCACCTGTAGTCCCAGCTACCTGGGAGGCTGAGGCAAGAGAATCACTTAAGCCCAAGAGTTTGAGGTTGCTGTGAGCTGTGATGCCACGGCACTCTACCCAGGGTGACAGCTTGAGACTCTGTCTAAAATAAATAAATATAACTCTCCCCGTACCTTCCCTTTTTTTTTCTTTTTTCTTTTTTTTCGGAAACAGAGCCTCAAGCTGTGGCCCTGGGTAGCTGGGTAGAAGTCTGTTATATCATAGCTTATAGCAACCTCAAACTCTTGGGCTTAAACAATTCTCTTGTCTCAGCCTCCCAAGTAGCTGGGACTACAGGTGCCCACCACAATGCCTGGCTATTTTTTGATTGTAGTTGTCATTGTTGTTTGGCAGGCCCAGACTGGATTCGAACCCACCAGCTCTGGTGTATGTGGCTGGTGCCCCAGCCACTGAGCTATAAGCGCCGGGTCCATAGCTTCCCTTTGACTGAAAACAAAACCCAAACCCTGCCTGATCTATAGACCCTTCTTCACTTCTCCAGCCCTATCTCCTAACCACTCCTGCAAACTTGGGCCTTTGCACTTGCCCTTTCCTTTGCCTGGGATTCGCTGAGCTTTGTTCTAGACCAAACCTTTGCCATTCAGTTCACACCTAAGGGTACGTTCTTGGAGAGGCCTTCCCTGATCTCACTAAGTGGCTTCTCAGTCAGTGTCTCACATCTCCCTGTCTAATTTCACCATGGCACTTATCACTGCCTGACATTTTATTGTTTGGCTGTTGCCACCCCCACCCCTGACTGGAATATAAATCCCATGACGGCAAAAACCTTTTCTGTCTTACTCATTGTTATCTCCTTAGTACCTAGAGTCTGCACAGAGAAGGTACTCTGCACATATTCACTGAATGAATGAATGAATAAACCAAGATAGGAGGAATCTAAGAACCAGTTCCTCTCCCCCCATGGAGAGGGGCCAGTTAGCATCCTTTCTCTCTCTCTGGACCCAGAGCCCAGACTTGTCAGCTGGATCAGCTAGATTCCCCTGGGGCCTTGAGAACCCCTTGACTGGCTTTGGGCCCTCACCTGTATAGAAGCAGAGCAGCCAGGTGCCCAGCAATGGGGCAAAGGTCTGGCCTGGCTTCGTCACGAGGGCAACCATGCCAAAGAGGAGCGCCGAGGCCGCCTGCTTACGGTGGTTCAGTACCAGGTCCTCGTCCACCAGGTCAGTGACCACCAAGGTCAGCAGCTTACAGGTGCCCTCAGTGAAGACACGGTTGCTGTGGGAGGAGAGAGCAGCAAGAGTGAAGGAGTGGGACAGAGGTGCAAGGGCAGAGATGGGCAGGAGCATACCTGGCAATGAAGATGCAGAGCAAGCCGAGGTGGTCCGGGCCAGCGAGCAGCATGAGCAGGCTAAGGCCCAGCTTGAGCAGGAAGAGCCCCCGCACCACAGTATAGACGCCCCAGCGTCGGCACAGAGGCAGGAAGTAGAGGTTGTTGAGATGGGGAGCGACATAGGAGATGCCTGGGAAGGGGAGGTGGGGCACCAGCTTGTTAGGGCACGGCTGCAGCTTCAATGATTATGTGCTAGACTCTGTGCTAAGAGCTTCATGCTCTTTTAGCTAATCCTCACAACCCTTTAAGGTAAGTATGATTAATATCCCTACTTTACAGATGAGAAAGGGAGACCCAGGAAATAACACATTCAAGGACACCTAACAAGTGACCACCAAGATCCCACCCACCCATCCACCCAGGCCCATCAGGCTACATTTCTTGCTATGAACCAGACAATGCATTGCATCACCTTAGGGTGGCACCATCTCTTAGAGACCCAAATTGAGAGTAGCTGTACTCCCCCTACTCACGACAGGCTCCCACCCCTCCCTCTGGGAAGGCACTGCAGATTATTCCCCACCCTCTGCCACCTGGTCCCTGAAGGTAATGTGGCCATGCCGCAGCTGGGGTGGGAGTTCTGGGGTGCAAGCCTCTTTCCTTCCGATCTGCCTGAGGCACGCACTCACCCAACAAGATGGAGCCCGTGGAGAGGGAGATGTGGTCTGACAACAGGTGCTCCAAGAAGAGGGGGAAGAAGTTGCTGTTGAAATGGCAGTGGAAGACCTGCAACCCAACAGGGCCAATGAGGAGCCTGCCAGCCAGGAGGGGAGCACACGTTCCCTGGTCCTCAGAAGAGTAGGCCTGTATTCCCATGTCAGTAAATGTAACATCCCAGAACAAAATCTAAAACCATATTCCATGGCCAGGCACAGTGGCTCACTCTTATAATCCTAGCATTCTGGGAGACCAAGGCAAGTGGACTGATTGGGCTCAGGAGTTCAAGACCAGCCTAAGCAAAAGCAAGACCCCGTCGCTAAAAATAGCGAGGCATTGTGGCAGGTGCCTATAGTCTCAGCTACTCAGGAGGCTGAGGCCAAAGAATTACTTGAGCCCAGGAGTTTGAGGTTACTATGAGCTATGACACCATGGCATTCTACCCCAGGGCAACTAAGTGAGACTCTGTCTCAAAAATAAATAGCCTTGGCACCTGTAGCACGGTGGTTACGGCGCCAGCTACATACACCGAGGCTGGCAGGTTTCTGTTCCCAGCCCAGGCCAGCTAAACAACAATGATAACTACAAAAAAAAAAAAAAAAAATAGCCAGGCATTGTGGTGGGCACCTGTAGTCCCAGCTACTTGGGAGGCTGAGGCAAGAGAACCTCTTAAACCCAAAAGTTTGAGGTTGCTGTGAGCTGTGACACCACAGCACTCTACTGAGGGCAACATAGTGAGACTCTGTCATAAATAAATAAATATCACATTCCTGCTGCTTACCTGATTTTGTTAGAAGACATGATAAAATAGTATTGGAACAATTAAAGCTTTTAATTAAAACCCCTTTTTCATGACATAATTTCTTTCTTTCTTTTTTTTTTTTTTTTTTT
>NW_003852416.1:18146028-18150214 GCF_000181295.1 Otolemur garnettii
GCTATTTTTTGGTTGCAGTCATCATTGTTGTTTGGCGGGCCCAGGCTGGATTCGAACCCACCACCTTGGATGTACATGGCTGGGGCCTTAGCCACTTGAGCCACAGGCACTGGACCTGGGGTCTTTCTCTTGCTGAGGCTAGTCTTGAACCTGTGAGTTCAGACAATCCTGCCTTGGCCTCCCAAAGTGCTAAGATTATAGGCATGAGCCACCATACCCAGCCTTGGGGGCATCTCTTTCATATTCTCACTTCAGGTGAGGACAGGGCTGTCTGGAGATGCTGAGACCTGTCTAAGATCATACAGGAAGGGAGGAGCTTAGATGGTGCTAGAGTCCAGTCTCTTGATGACCCAACCTGTGTTCCTGCCACTGAATCATCCAGCAGTCCCCACGGGCAGCTGAGAACCGAGTACCCAGGCCTTGAGGAACCTGTCCCCTTGAGTGAGGCACAGCCCAGCCATGAAGGGGCCTTAGGACAGCTTCCCATACCTGCACCAGGTCCATGCCCACGAACCACAGGAAGTTCCGGTGGCGTGCCAGCTGCCGGAGGTATTGGCCCAAGGTGATGCTGCCCACTTCCTCACTGCCCACAGGCAGCTCCTCTCCACACAGGCTATGGGGCAGAAGTGAGTTGGAAACTGCCTGGGTTTGGACCACAGTCATCCCTACCCCAGGTCAGCCACCCAGCAGTCACGGGACCCAGGATGGAAATCAGACTCAGAAGAGTGCGGGGCTGGCCACTCACCCACCATCCACAGCCAATGCTGAGCACCCTGGCTCCCTTCTGGCCACCTGAAGCCGCCGCCTCAGCAGTTGGGTGGCCCCCAGAAAGCCTAGACCAGAGCCAGCAGCCACTGTCACACAGAAGGCGCGGAAGGAGGAGAAATCCTCTTTGTTCCAAAAGGCGTAGGAGGCAAAGACAGATAGTGAGCCAGCCGCACTGAAGAGGGAGCAGCAGAAGTTGAGATGGGTGCGATCATGGGCTGAGAGGGCCAGGTCAGCCAGCAAGGCATGGTGGTGCAAGTCCACAAGCGTCAGGAAGCCATCATATAGGCACAGGCACAGCAAGAACTGCAGGCCAGCTGGGGCCCAGGGCACCCAGAATGCCAGGAACGACAGCGCCAGCAACGGCCCGTGCCAACTCAGCGCCCGCACCCGGGCCAGCACCACGGCCCTCGAGGAGAGCCCAGCACCCGACCTGCCAGGGAAAGGAGGGCTGTTGACAGATGCCCTTTCAACTTGGGTGGGCCCCAGCTCCCCCTGCCCAGGCCCTAGAGTGGGGATGGAGGCCTAGAGTGTGCCCAAATTCCCCAGCCTTCAATTTAGGAAGCACAAGCAGCCCCTGGAGAGGAGGCTGCTTGGAGCCCACCTACCCCATCTCTCTTCTGCCTCAGTCTCTTCCCTTATTAGACTGTCAGGGCTGATGACCAAAATATGGTAGGATACCCACTTCTCAGGCTTGGGGGCAAGGGTAGCTCAAGCAAGGGTGGGTGGGGTAAAGGAATCTTCTGGAAGCAGCAGAGGGTGTGTGCAGTACAGCTAAGCCAAGCTGGGGTAAATCTCTTTCCCTGGCAAACAAGAGCAGTGGGATGGGACTGAACCATTTATGGGCCATCCACAAGACACAAACCGGGGCTGGGAGCTGAGGAACTGGCGGTCACTGAGCCAGCCGAAGAGGGGGTCATTGAGGCTATTCCAGAGGAGAAACACCGTCTGTAGGCAGAAGAGAGATGGGGTAGGTGGGCTCCAAGCAGCCTCCTCTCCAGGGCTCCCCCTAACCCAGCCTGCTCACTACCTCCCACAGATAGCCACAGCCTTCCTGCCTGCAGACTTTTGCTCATGTCAGTTCTACTGTTAAAACCCACTCTTCTAGCCACTGCCCCCATCAAACTCCCACCCATCTAGGGCCCAGCTGGCACAGGTATCCAGCTGATTAATATATGTGACTATATTATATTATACATATAAGTATACAGAACAGTGGCCAGGAGAGTTGGTCTAGTTCCCATGGAGATGTTATCAAGGCCTCCACCAGCTTTTCTTGCCGAGTCTTGGAAAACCTAGTGTGCCCCGTGCCCCTGACGAGGCAGGACCCAGCACCTGTGATCCACCTGGCAGACTGTGCATCCTCTAGTCTCCCACCACAGCTACCTGCCCAGTGTTGGCCCTACCTCTCCAACCCAGAAGGCTGTTTTGTTGATCTTATACACTGAGACAAAGGTGTCCACATAGTAGAGCAGGAACACATTGTGCAGGATCGAGGTGAAGAGGGCCAGGGAGCCATAGACCACAGCTGTGGGAAGGCCCAACAACCAGGCCTGGAGCCATCCCAGCCCCATGGCTGCCAGCCCCACCCTCAGCCTCAGCCCCAGGAGCACTGAGGACTCATGGCCACAGGCAGTCTTGCCATAGTTGTCCCTGGGGAAGAAGGAACCAGTTAGCAGGGATCAGATCAGCAGTTACCAGCTCTGCTCTTAACCCAAACCTTTGAGTCATTTAAAAACTCATTTCCACTGAGAGAGAGTTTGTATTTAAAACAAATCTGGGGAATTGGCAATGAAGTACAACTGAAACAATGCTAAGCTTGATGCCACTACTCTGGAAGTAATGTGAGGAAAGTGATAAAGCCTGTGGTAAGAGAAAGGAGACACCCAAGGGCTGAGCCAGGTCACGTGCTGGGGCTGGATGCTCAGTATTTTTTCCATCCATGCTTGCAACCTTAACAGTCTAAATGGGACAATGCTGGGCACTCACTGTACTTACAGTGAAAACCTCAGGCAAGCCACTGAATCTGACCTTCAATTTCCTTTTTTTTTTTTTTTTTGAGACAGAGCCTCAAGCTCTCCCCCTGGGTAGCGTGCCATGGCATTACAGCTCACAGCAACCTCCAACTCCTGGGCTCAAGCGAGTCTCCTGCCTCCGCCTCCCAAGCAGCTGGGACCACAGGCGCCCGCCACAACGCCCGGCTATTTTTTTGGTTGCAGCCGTCATTGTTGTTTGGCGGGCCCGGGCTGGGGATTCGAACCCGCCACCTTAGGTGTACGTGGCTGGCGCCCTAGCCGGTTGAGCTATAGGCGCCGAGCCATCAATTTCCTTTTCTATGCAAGGTAAGAGGGGATGGTTATGCCTACTTTGCAGAGGAACTTAAGGAGTGAATGAAGTAACTTGCAGAAAGTACTCAATAAACAGATGCTAGTAGTGTCATTAATATTTTTGCAAAATCCCTACAAAGTTTATGGCATGATTAGATTTTATAGAAGAGCAACCCAGCTGGGTGTGGTGGTTCACACCTGTAATCCTAGCACTCTGGGAGGCTGAGGTGGGTGGATTGCTTGAGCTCAGGAGTTTAAGACCAGTCTGAGCAAGAGAGAAACCCTATCCCTAAAACTAGCTGGGCATTGTGGCAGGCACCTGTAGTACTAGCTACTGGGAAGGCTGAGGCAAGAAGATCATCTGAGCCCAAGAATTTGAGGTTCTTGTGAACTATGATGCCACAGCACTCTATCCAGGGCAATAGAGTGAGACTCTGTCTCAAAAAAAAAAAAAAAAGAAGAGCAACCATAAACTCACGGATATTAAATAATTTGACCAATGTCACACAGCCAAAAAGTAACAGATTTCAATCCAGACCTGCCTGACTATAAAGGCTTTTCTGCCACTTGACCTCTCAAATCAGGTTCCTATGAACCATCAGGAAGAACAGGGAAACGCTTGTGTGATATTTGGTTGGTGATAAAAGTGATAAGATGTGATTGGCGTCCATAACTACTTGTGCACTTTGATTCCAGAAATTCCACCTCAAGAAACTAACCCAGGCTCGGCACCTATGGCTCAAGTGGCTAAGGTGCCAGCCACATACACCTAAGGTGGTGGGTTCATATCCAGCCCGGCCCGCCAAACAACAATGACAGCTGCAACCAAAAAAATAGCCAGGCGTTGTGGCGGGCGCCTGTGGTCCCAGCTACGTGGGAGGCAGAGGCAGGAGACTCGCTTGAGCCCAGGAGTTGGAGGTTGCTGTGAGCTGTGATGCCACAGCACTCTACTCAGGGGGACAGCTTGAGACACTGTCTCAAAAAAAAAGAGAAGAAGAAAGTTTGATTTTTATTATTCCGGCACTGGTCAAACTGTATTACGTGTATGAGTCGCCTGCAGACTTTGTTAAAATGTAGATTCTTTTTTTTTTTTT
>NW_003852416.1:18150887-18152162 GCF_000181295.1 Otolemur garnettii
GTCACTATGTTGCCCTCAGTAGAGTGCTGTGGCATCCCAGCTCACAGGAACCTCAAACTCTTGGGCTTAAGTGATTCTCTTGCCTCAGCCTCCCATGTAGCTAGGACTAGAGGTGCCTGCCACAACGCCCAGCAATGCCCAGCTATTTTTTTGTTGCAGTTGTCATTGTTGTTTAGCTGGCCTGGCCAGGTTCAAACTCCCCAGCCTGGGTGTATGTGGCTCACGCAGTAACCACTGTGCTACGCAGAGCCGAGATCTTTCATTTCTCTCTCTCTCTCTCTCTTTTTTTTTTTTTGTAGACACAGAGTCTCACTCTATCACCCTTGGTAGAGTGCCAGGTAGAGTGCCATCGTGGCGTCAGAGCTCACAGCAACCTCCAACTCCTAGGCTTAGGCAATTTTCCTACCTCAGCCTCCCAAGTAGCTGGGACTACAGGCACCCACCCCAACGCCCAGCTATTTTTTGTTGCAGTTTGGCTGGGACCAGGTTTGAAACCGCCACCCTCAATATATGTGGCCGGTGCCCTACCCACTGAGCCACAAGTGCCTCCAGAGATCTTGCATTTCTAACAGACTCCCAGGTGATGCTCAAATTGCTGGTCTATGACATTTTAAACAGCAAGGCCTTAAGTCTCTGTCTCTTTTTCTAGATTCAAACTTGTTTTTGCTCCATGCCCAAGGGGTTGTCCTGCCTAGCATTCCAAGACCACCACCCACCTTTCCCCCTGGCTCTCCCAGCCTGTCCAGCCCAGCTAGCCTCCCTGCAGGTTCCTCCCACAGGCAGTACCCTCCCCAACTGTACTCACCATTCTTCAGAAGACCTTTCCCAACCACTAGGCCTCACTGGGCCTGCCTGCCTCCGCAGTCCATTTGCCCTGTCTGCACAGCAGACACTCCTGACTGCCTGCCCCAACCCGACTGTGGGGTTTTCAAGGGCAGGACCTATGTCTTGGCCTTCTATCTCCCTCTTAAGGAGAACACAGGAGGCTCTGAGAGGAGAATGAGGAAGGGATCTCACTGGTTCTCTCCAGGTCACTGGAGAGCAAGTGGTGACTCACTCAAGAGATCCATGTGCACCTCCACCTCTCCAGGCCATCCTTGTGCCAGTCTGTGCCTAGTGGTGGGGAAATTAGAGAAGTGGTCAAAACTACCTGAAAATCTGAGAGATGGCTCAGCGCCTGTGGCTCAAGTGGCTAAGACGCCAGCCACATACACCTAAGGTGGCGGGTTCAAATCCAGCCTGGGCCCACCAAACAACAATGATGGCTGCAACCAA
>NW_003852416.1:18154290-18160823 GCF_000181295.1 Otolemur garnettii
ATTGTTGTTTGGCGGGCCCGGGCTGGGGATTTGAACCCGCCACCTTAGGTGTATGTGGCTGGCACCTTAGCCGCTTGAGCCACAGGCGCCGAGCCTTAACTGTACTTTCTAAGAGTGTAACATTTTGAGCCTCAGCTTCCTCATCTATAAACTGGGATAATAATGCCCCCCTTTTTTTGAGACAGAGTCTCAAGCTGTTGCCCTGGGTAGAGTGCCATGGCATCATAGCTCACAGCAACCTCCAACTCTTGGGCTCAAGCGATCCTCTTACCTGTTTTTCTTGTTTTAGTAAAGATGGGGGTCTCAATTTTGCTCAGGCTAATCTCAAACTCGTGAGCTCAAGCAATCCACCCACCTCAGCCTCCCAGAGTGCTAGGATTACAGGTGTGAGTCACCACACCCACTGCCCCCCTCTTTTAATAGGGGTACAGTAAGGATTAAACAAATGTCCAGGAAGCCCAGAATGTCATGGCTGTCACAGAGAAAATGCTCAGACACTGGCTTTTTCTTGGGCTCAATTAGAGCAGGGTGAGAGCAGGGGAATATCCTGGTAATCAGTCCCCTCCCACAGGTAAGTGAGTTTGAGAAAAAGATGGACACAAGAAGGAAAGTCAGAAAAAGGGGGTCTAAAATAAAAAATAAAATAGAAAGAAGAGGGGGGCTCACAAGGAGCAGGAACATAAACAATGTTTGAGAATGCCGGAGAAAATCTCCCACCACACACCTGAGATGGAGGCAAAGCAACCTATCCAGGTGAACAGCTGCCCTGGAGAGGGAGCTGCAGTGGAAGGTGCAGGGTTACTGTTACCGGTTTCTCTTCCAGATTCCTCCACCAGGAAACAGCCTCCCGGACTCTTCCTCCCCACCTTCAATCCACCCCAGCAGAGAACAGCAGCCCTACCTTTCTGAGGGAACAACAGCTTGGAACCCACACCAGCCTTGTTGCATAAGCTGGGTGAGATATCCTATAACCTGCAACCAACTCCACCCACCCCCTGGCACCTTCTACAGCCCATCCACCTTTGGTGGCCTTGAGCCAGATACTCCCTCTCTCTGAGCCCCAGTCTCCTCACCTACAAGGTGGGAATGTTAAAGCCCATCTTGTAGGTAGCGCCCATAGGGCACCGGCCACAAACACCAAGGCTGGTAGTCCAAACCCAGCCTAGGCTAGCTAAAACAACAGTGACAACTGCAACAAAAAATAGCAGGGCGTTGTGGCAGGCACCTGTAGTCCCAGCTACTTGGAAGGCTCAGGCAAGAGAATTGCTTAAGCCCAAGAGTTTGAGGTTGCTGTGAGCTGTGACGCCATAGCACTCTACCCAGGGCAACAGCTTGAGACTGTCTCAAAAAAAAAAAAAAAAAAAGCCCACCTTTGGGCTGAAATGCAAAATGAATATAAAGCACCAAGCATTTTGCCTGGCACGTAGAAGACCTTCAGTACATGATACCTGTTTTCTCACTTTACTATACCCCCCAATCTTGTCAAATCCTGCCCATTCTCTGTCACAGGTCCAGTTAGCCCTGTTCTTTCCCCTTTCCAGGTCCCTCAGTCCCTGTATCAGAAATCCAAATGCCTCCCATTACCTTCCTCCAGCTCACAAGCTCCACAAGGCCAGGGCCAGGTCAGCCCTGCTTCCACCAGGCGCCTTCTCCATGCAGTAGGTGCTCCCTTAATACCTGATGGGTCAATTTGCTTCTACCTGGCCAATATGGGTTTCAACGGTCCTAGGGAACAACAGCTGTAGCAGCCATAGGACAACCATCATCCCCAGTCTCCAATGTGCCCCTAGCACTGTTGTTCACCTTGGCTATGGAAGTCACAGAGAAAAAGACAACCCTGGGGCAGGGCACAGTGGCTCACACCTGTGGCTCAGTGAGTAGGGCACCAGCCCCATATACTAAGGGTGGCTGGTTCAAACCTGGCCCCAGCCAAACCGCAACAAAAAAATAGCCGGGTGTAGTTGACAGTTGCCCATAGTCCCAGCTACTCGGGAGGCTGAGGCAAGAGAATAGCCTAAGCCCAGGAGTTGGAGGTTGCTATGAGCTGTGACACCACGGCACTCTACCATGGGTGATAAAGTGAAACTCTGTCTGTACAAAAATAAAAAAAATTAAAAATAGCTGGGCATTGTGGCAGGCGCCTGTGGTCCCAGCTACTCAGGAAGCTGAGGCAGGAGAATTGCGTATGCCCAAGAGCTGGAGGCTGCCGTAAGCTGTGATGTTATGGCATTCTACTGAGGGCGACAAAGTAAGACTCTGTCTCTAAAAAAAATTTAAAAATAATATCGATAATAACAAAAAAGTAACATTTATTAAGCTTTCACCAATTGCACAGCACAGTGCTAAGAAACACAGAAACTCTGGGAAGAGAGCTCAGGGAAGAAAGGAAGAATCAGGCCAGATCAGAAAGGGTTTTGTAAACCTCACAAGAGTCTATCCTGAGGACAATGGGATGAGGGGCAGTGGGTTCTGGGGAGGTGAAATCTTTTTGGAAAAAGCCTTCTGGCATTGTGTAAAAACTCTCCTCACTTCACCCTATGAGGCTCCTGGGAAATAAATAACTAGAAAGAGATGAAAACAGCAGCATATCCATGATTTTTGATCAACCTCAGGGGAGTGGGGGCTGATGGATTTCGTAGAAAACTGAAAAGGCCAAATTGGGACTCTGAGGTGATGGGCATCAAAAAGGAGTGTTTACTTATGATTCCTATCAGAAATGCAGACTGTACACAAAGCATTAGTGCAGAGGGAAAAAACTACCAAAAAGCAGAATTTGGAGATGGGTAGCCTGGGTCAGGTCTGACTATTACCACTGAGTTTCTTCCTACATTTATGAGTCAGAGGAAACATTTCTGTTTTCTGCCTGTCCTTGGGGATATCAAATGGATAAACAAAATGAAAGATATAATACCCAATGTGTCCCTTTCTCAACAAGCAGCTGGCCATGTGTCCCTTTCTCAACAAGCAGCTGGCCACTAAACTGTTTGCTGTGTTTCCTGTTTCTCTCTGGAGTCTTGTCTTCCTGCCCACGTTTCCCACAGAGGGGCAATTGGAGACCTTTGCTGTATCCCTAATACTAATGGGCCTGTCCTCCTCCTCAGGCTGTAAATAAACTTTCACCTTACTAGGGAAGAGATCTTCTGCTTCTCTCTTCCACAGATTACCACAGCAGCACTGGAGGGCCAACAGCTTTAATTCAGGACCCCCTGCCCCTCCCAAGCCACTGAGGATCTACCCAGGAGCTCTTTCCTCAGTAGCTGGCATGCAACATGTGTAGTGATTCTCTATCCTGTGCTCATTAAAATCACCCAGAAGCTGTTCAATACTACTGAGGCCCAGGCCTCACCCCTGACCAATTAAACTGGAATGGATCCCAGCATCGGTGGTTTGTTTGTTCCTTTTTGAGACAGAGCCTCAAGCTGTAATGTCGTGGAGTCACAGCTCACAGCAGCCTCCAACTCCTGGGCTCAAGCGATTCTCCTGCCTCCACCTCCCAAGTAGCTGGGACTACAGGCGCCCGCCACAACGCCCTGCTATTTTCTGTTGCAGCCATCATTGTTGTTTGGCTGCCTGAGCTGGATTCGAACCCACCAACTCTGGTGTATGTGGCTGGGCCTTAGCTGCTTGAGCGCCAAGCGCCAAGCACGGTGGGTTTTTGTTTTTTAGACAGAGCCTCAAGCTGTCCCCCTGGGTAGAGAGTGCTGTGGCATCACAGCTCACAGCAACCTCCAACTCCTGGGCTCAAGCGAGTCTCCTGCCTCAGTCTCCCAAGTAGCTGGGACTACAGGCGCCTGCCACAACGCCTGGCCATTTTTTGGTTGCAGCCATTGTTGTTTGGCGGGCCGGGCTGGGGATTCGAACCCGCCACCTTAGGTGTATGTGGCTGGCGCCTTAGCCACTTGAGCCACAGGCGCCGAGCTTTTTTTTTTGTTTGTTTGTTTGTTTGTTTAAAAGCTCTTCAAGTGCCACCAGGGTTAAGCCATTATGCTAATGGTGTGGATCCCAGACGCCCTGGCAGCTATCTCATCCATTGCATTCCTTTCCCCCAGATCTCCAGAGAGCCCTTCTCCAAAGATGCCACCTTGCCCCTTGAGCCCCGCATCTTCTACCCTGACATCAGAACATTCCCAACCCACAACCCGATCTCCTCAAGCACCCCCGCAGACAGCCCTTGCGACTCCCTCAGAAGAAAGCATTCCCGTCCCCCTTGGGACTTTCGTTTGTGTCAGATCTGACCTCAGTCCGGTCCGCTTCTGCCCCTGAACCTAGACCACGGACCAGCCTCTCTCACCGCAATCGTGCCAAGCGAAGCCTTATGCCGCGGCTGCCGGGAGCAAGGTGCAAGCCAATGCGCCTGCGCACACGTCCTGGGCTTCCCCAGCTTCTCCCTCCGCCCCCGCCCGGCGATTGGCTCCGCGCGGCTGCCGGATCCTCAGCTCCTGCAGGTGATCGCGCCTGAGGCCGCCGCCGCCATGTTTGTCTTGGGCTCTTGCCCTTAGGAACCAAAAGACAGCGGACTCTAGCAAATAGAGGCAGGTTGTCTGGATTCCTGATTACCTTACGCCCTCTCTTTCACCTCTATGAAGGCTTAATATCACTAAAGTTCAAATATTTTTTTTTTGAGATAGAGCCTCAAGCTGTCCCCCTGGGTAGAGTGCTGTGGCATCACAGCTCACAGCAAACTCTAACTCCTGGGCTCAAGCGAGTCTCCTGTCTCTGCCTCCCAAGTAGCTGGGACTACAGGTGCCCGCCACAATGCCCGGCTATTTTTTGGTTGCCCAGGGGACAGCTTGAGGCCCTGACTCAAAAAAAACTCTGATTTTTCTCTAAAAAAAGAAAGAAAACTCTGAGTTTATTCTATCTCATGAGTCCACACATCATTCTTCGGAGGTAAGCACTATCACCCCCATTTTACAAACTGAGTTTCAGAGATATTGAATGACTTTCACACAAGCAAAAGGCCCAGTCAAGCTGGCCTCCAGCTCTCCTGACTCTCAGAACAGGAATCCTTCCTCATCCTACCCCTGCCCAGGCCCTCAAAATGAACTTTTGTTTTACTTAATCTAGTCTATGGAAGATGGTCCATGTCTTTCCCCATTTGGCCTGTAAGCCCAGAGCGAATTCTCTGAAATCCAACAGCACACATTCCCAACCTGCACAGTTCCCCACCCTGGGCAAGAAGCACAGCCTTTGGCTTCTGGGGGACCTGGAACTTAGTCCCCTAGCTCCACTACTTCTTTGCTGAGGGACCCTCCTTTCATGAACCTCTGTTTTATGCCCTACAGGAATGTGATGCACTAAATGAGAAACAGGGGTATAGAAGTTTTGTGAGCAGTTGAATCTTATGCCTTTGTCAGTGGTCCCTATAATGGGAATATTGCGCTGTACTTCTTTCTTGCCATCCACAAATGGTCCAACACAAGAGCCCAGTGTCCTGGGGCTAGAGCCTATTCAACTGGTTCCTGGGGAGGCCCCAAGGACCCCATGAACCTTTCCCCCAGCATCCATCTCCCACCAGCCTGTCTCATTTCTCTCCTTCTCCTCAGTCTTCCCCTTTCAGACCCTCTGCTCAACTTCTTTGGCCCGCAAACCACAAACATACACATATCCCATCTGTCTTTTAAACGTATGCAACTGCTGAAAGCTCTCCTGATCCAGAAAGTCCTCATGACTAGAAGGGATTGTTTCTTCTCCATCCCTATCCCAGGCTCCATCTGTGCTCTCCTGGCTGAGAATAGAGGGCAGGAAACATAGAATTCATCATGGAGTCTGGCACACTGGGCCTTCTGTAATTTTGCTAAAGGAGTCCCCCTGCCTTTCAATCTCTGGCCATGTATGCTTTTATATCAAAGCAAACCTGAGCCTTTACTTAGCTCTCCCTGAGTGTCTTGTAGGGAACCAGGGAAATGAGGAGGAATACTGAGAACCCAGAAGAACCTGGGGGCACTGCTGATAATGCTGTTTGAGTGAAGGGGAAGGAAGGCAGGTACAGTGGTAATCCTACCACTTTGGGAGGCCATGGAGGGAGGATCGCTTTGAGGCCAGGAGTTTGAAGTCGCAATGAGCTAGGATGAAACCACTGCACTCTAGCCCAGGCTATTGAGTAAGACCCTCTCTCAAAGAAAAAAAAGAATGGGGAGAGGAAAGTATGACAGCCCCCAAAGCTGGAAGAAACTATCAGTTTTAATCACCCATAACTATCATTCACCCTACTACAGAAGGAAAAGGTGGATGGTTCTGACCCACAACCAAAGGGGCCTAGAACTCAGATAGAGCACACTATGGATGAAACTATCTGTCTTCATCCAGTGGCTTCTAGGCATTGGCATCATTTGGACTGGGTTCAAATCTCACTGTGCTAGGTACAGGCCATATGATCTCAACAAAGTAGCCTAACTTCTCTGAGCCTTTGATTATTTATCCACTAAACGAGAATATCACTATGTATTTTACATGGATATTAAGAATTAAAACCATGGCTCAGCGCCTGTAGCTCAAGTAGCTAGGGCGCCAGCCACATACACCTAAGGTGG
>NW_003852416.1:18161796-18167271 GCF_000181295.1 Otolemur garnettii
AAGCGAGTCTCCTGCCTCAGCCTCCCAAGTAGCTGGGACCACACGCGCCCGCCACAACGCCCAGCTAGTTTTTGGTTGGCGGGCCGGGGCTGGATTCGAACCCGCCACCTTAGGTGTATGTGGCTGGCGCCTTAGCCACTTGAGCCACAGGGGCCGAGCCGCATTACCTTTCTAAGGTTGATAAAAGCTTGAAGTCAGGGCCAGGCATGGTAGTTCAAGCCTGTAATCCTAGCACTCTGAGGCCAGGGCAGTTGGATTGCTTGAACTCAGGAGTTCAAGACCAACTCCAGCAAGAACAAGACTTCTTTTTTTCCTGTTTAAGAGAGAGAGTCTCACTTTGTTGCCCTCGATAGAGTGCTGTGGCATCGCAGCTCACAGCAACCTCCAACTCCTGGGCTTATGCGGCGTCACAGTTCACAGCAACCTCCAACTCCTTGGGCTTAGGTGATTCTCTTGCCTCAGCCTCCTGAGTAGCTGGGACCACAGGCACCTGCCACAATGCCTGGCTATTTTTTTGTTGTTGTTGCACTTTTGCCAGGGCCGGGTTCAAACCCACCACCCTCAGTATATGGGGCCGCACAACACTTTCTTTCTACTAAAAACTAGCCAGGGCCAGGCACAGTGGCTCACGCCTGTAATCCCAACACTCTGGGAGGCCAAGGAGGGTGAATTGCCTGAGCTCACAGGTTGGAGCCAGCCGGAGGCAGAGCGAGACCCCCACCTCTAAAAATAGCCAGGTGTTGTGGCTTTGCCTGTAGTCCCAGCTACTTGGGAGGCTGAGGCAAGAGAATCACTTGAGCCCAAGAGTTTGAGGTTGCTGTGAGCTACAATGCGACAACACTCTACTGAGGATGACAAACTGCGACTCTGTCTAAAAAACAAAAAACTAGCCAGATGTTGTGGCAGGTGCCTATAGTCCCAGCTGCTCAAGACGCAGAGTCAGGAGGATCACTTGGGCCCAGGAAATTGAGGTTGCTGTGAGCTATGAAGCCATACCATAGCACTCTACCCTGGGGCAACAGAGACTCTGTCTCAAATAAACAAAGCAAAACCCAAAATCAAATCAGATGGATTGATTCAGTGCCTGGTGTGCAGGAGCTTCACTCAAATGTTAGAGTTACCCAATCCATTAGGAGGGGCTGAGTGAGAGGGGTACAGTAGGGACTGGGAATTATTTATTGATGCTGTGGGGAGGGCATCCCTGACATCATGCCTCAGCCTCTAGGGCGGGGCCGCTATAACCCATGCTCACCCAGGTGTAGGCAGAGGCTGGCTGGCCCCTGGCCAGCTCCAAGATGTTTCCCTTTGCCTGGTAACAGGGAGGTGTGGTTCAGGCAGGATATGAAGGGGAGCAGCGCAACTAAAAAGTAGTAGAAAGGAGCCTCACCCCGATCCGTCTGGCTCCACCAAATGCTGAGGACCAGCTCCCCCAGGCTGAAGGAGATAAGTGAGTGGGAAGAGCATGACAGGAGCTGAGGACCTGAAAAGGCCATGGGGTCCTTAATCACGCTCTGGGTTCAGCCCAACCCTGGGACAAGAGGTGAAGGAGGAGCTGAACGCGTAGAAGTTCCGCACAGCCACGAACCAGACCCCTGAGTTACCAGGCCCCAGGGACAGATAACGGTAAGAACCAAGCCTGTAACCACACACCCTCCACTACAGGTCTGGACCAGAATGAGGCTCCAGTGAAAACAGCCGTCACCAGAGATTCAGATCATGTACTTGTACAGGTGCCTAGCGCCCGAGGAGGGCTTCTGGCCTCTGCCGCTGCCCTTCACCTGCACCTACCTGCCCGCCTCTCTGCTGCTGCCCCCTATCCAAGCCCACAATTTCTGCAGCCGACCCTGGAGCCTGAGCGCGGGCAAGTGGATGGCGCCACGAGAATACCACTGCTTCTACAGCCCAGGAGCGCCTCTGGCCGCCCCGCCGCCCTGGTGGGCCTTCCCGCCTGTCTACGGCCCGGCCCCGCGCCCCCTCTTCCCGGCCGACAGCGTCTCGGCTCCATCGCCGCAGGTGCTCGCGGCCGGGTCAGGGACTACCGCGGCTGAGAGCTGGGCGCAGTGGCCCGAAGGCAGCAGCCTGGACGCCAAGTTGCACTGGGGACGTGTGGAGCGCGCGCAGGGGCCGCGCCTCCAGCTGCCCGACTTCGTGCGCCGGGAGTTGCGGCGCGTGTACGGCACGTACCCTCGCACCGACGTGCGCGTCACCCACCGCCGCGGCGAGTTCCTGCTGCAGGGAGTGCCGCGAGTCGGCGAGCCAGAGTACCGCGTGGAGAGGCGCGTGGTGCGCCAGCCCACCAGCGCCGGCAGCAGCGGCAGCCCGACCCGGAAAGCCGCGGAGCGCGGCCGCCCCGGGAAGAGGAGAGGCCTGAGCTGATGGAGCCGTCGGGTAGAGCCGCCGGCCCTCGAGAACGGGCGCGCCTCTCGTTGCGCCTGCCGCCGCCAGCCGGTGGGATAGAGGCCGCACCTGTGCCCGGAAGCCGGGTGCTCCTCACCTGTCTCTGGTTTTTAACATGACTGCCCACCGCCCCCAATCCTGCACTTCCTTAATTTCTTTCGTGTTATTGCTGGACGTTCTATTCCTTCCTTCTTGGGACTTAAGAAGCGGGGAGTGGGGTGGTAGAAGGGCCTGACCCTTTCTTCCCTCACTCTGTCCTCCTTCCCAGCTTCTCCTAAGAAGCCTATCCTGCTGTGAGCCCCAGCTTTCCCCTCCTTTCCTCCCTCTTCTAGAGCTTCCCCACTCCCCCCACAGCTGAGGGAGCTACATGATCCCCAGCTTGTAAAGAAAAGTAAATAAATGAGTGAATCAGGTTACACTAGGAGATCATTTTTATTTGGAGGGTGGTGTTTCCTTAGTGTAAAGGGAGCTTTACATCACTCCGTGGAATACAAGAAGGTAGGTTCTGGGGAGTGGGTTAAGTTATAGTGGCCCTCTGGATTAAGTGTGCACCCTGACCACTGGGACTACCTCCCCTCTTCACCTTCCCTCCAGTGTGCAGGCCAACTCCTAGGCTTCACTGGTCCTGTGGCCCACCATCCACAGATTCTGAGGGCATAAGCTGTGTTGAAGTGTGGAAGGCATGACTAGGGAAGGGACGCCTGAGACCTGAGCTTAGGGCTGGCTTTGACATTTTCTACCTTGTAACTTTTTTTTTTGAGACAGAGCCTCAAGCTGTTGCCCTAGGTAGAGTGCTCTGGTATTACAGCACACAGCAACTTCCAACTCCTGGACTTAAGCAAGCAATTCTTTTGCCTCAGCCTCCCAAGTAGCTTGGACTACAGATGCTCACCACAACGCTGGGCTATTTTTTGGTTGTAGTTGTCATTGTTTGGCGGGCCTGGGCTAGATTCGAACCTGCCAGCTCTGGTGCATGTAGCTGGCACCTTAGCCACTTGAGCTACTGGCACTGAGCCTCTACCTTGTAACATAAGGCTCTCTGAGCCTCAGTTTCTTCATCTGTAAGGGAGAGAAAACTAACCCAGCCTACTTGGAAGTTAAGATAAAAGTCATTTCTTAGGCCGGGCGTGTTGGCTTACGCCTATAATTCTAACACTCTGGTAGCCTGAGATGGGTGGATTGCCTGAGCTCACAGTTTCCAGACCAGCCTGAGCCAGAGTGAGACCTCATCTCTAAAAAAAGCCAGGCATTGTGTATGGTGCCTCTAGTCCCAGCTTCTTGGGAGGCTGAGGCCAGAGAATTGCTTGAGCCCAAGAGTTTGAGGTTGCTGTTAGCTATGACACCTTGGTGCTCTACCAGGGGCAACCAAGTGAGATTCAAAAAAAAAAAAAAAAGGAAGAATGTGATGGGTCTGCTGTTTGACACTGGGTGAATTATTTAATGTCCCTGAACGAATTTCTTCATTTCAAATAGGAATGATGATATTAGAACCTATTTCATAAAGTTACTGAGAAGACCGTGTGAAATCTCAGTGTTTCCACAGTACACCCACTCTTTACCACAGTGCTCAGATGTTAGTGTTTTGTTAGAAAATATAGTTTGCAGTACAGAAATACATGTTATAGGAAGTTGGCATCTTTCTGATTTCTCTCACCCATTAATGATCACTGGGTCCAATCTATCCTTTTTTTGTTTCTATGCACATAGCATTAACTACATAAAAAGAATGTCATCGTTTTTCCTATCACATTTTTTTGTTGTTGGGGTGGGGGAAGAGAGTCTTACTCTGTTGTCCAGGCTAGAGTGCCTAACTCAAAGCAACCTCAAACTTCTGGACTCAAGTGATCTTCCTGCCTCAGCCTCCTAAGTAGCTGGGACTAGAGGCTTCTGCCATATCACCCAATAAATTGTTTGTTTGTTTTTTAATTTTTAGTTGAGACGACAGTCTCACCATTGCTAAGGCAGTCTTGAACTCCTGAGCTCCAGGGATTCTCTGCCTTGGCTTCCCAGGGTGGTAGGATTACAGTAGTGAGCTATCTCACCCAGCTGCCTATCACATTTTACTCTAAGTATATCTTGGATATCATTCCATGTCAGTACATAAGAGCAACCTCATTCTTTAACAGCTACCCAGTATTTATAGTTATTGGATTTTTTCCAGTTTATAGCTACTAAAAGTTAACAAATTTCTCAAGTGCCAGGCAATGTTCTAGGTCCTGGGAATACAGTAGAGAGTAAGACAAACATGATGAACCCTGCTCTCATGGAATATATATGTATATATATATTAGAGAGAGAGTCTTACTCTGTCGCCCTCGGTAGAGTGGTATGGCATCACAGCTCACAGCAACCTCCAGCTCTTGGGCTTAAGCTATTCTCTTGCCTCAGCCTCTTGAGTAGCTGGGACTACAGGCGCCTGCCACAATGCTCGGCTATTGTTTTTATTGCAGTTTGGCCAGGGTGAGGTTTGAACCCGCCCTGCCACCCTCCATATATGGGGCCAGTGCCCTACCCACTGAGCCACAGGCACCACCCTAAAAGAGGGATCTTGGAAAATGCATCTGAGAGGGGCTTTGAAGAACACATAGGATTCCAGCAGGTTGCAATGGTGAGGAAGTGTCCCTAGAAGAACTGAGGAGGCACTGGCAGGAGTGAAAGCACCAAAGTGTGAGCAGGGGCAACAGAGTTTCATTGGTAGCAACAGGTTATGACCAGGTAGCAACAGAGATTGGCTTGAAAGCCAAAAGGAGGCCACACTGTGGAAGACTTTAAAAGCAGGGTAAGGAAATTTGGGGACCCATTGAAGTCTTTGAGCAGAGGAGTAGACCCAGTCAAAGTTATTTTAAAAAATTGGCCTGTGGGCTCGGCGCCTGTGGCTCAAGCGGCTAAGGCACCAGCCACATACCCCTAAGGTGGCGGGTTCGAATCCCCAGCCCGGGCCTGCCAAACAACAATGACGGCTGCAACCAAAAAAATGGCCGGACGTTGTGGCGGGCGCCTGTAGTCCCAGCTACTTGGGAGGCTGAGGCAAGAGACTCGCTTGAGCCCAGGAGTTGGAGGTTGCTGTGAGCTGTGATG
>NW_003852416.1:18168009-18171676 GCF_000181295.1 Otolemur garnettii
TTTTTTTTTTTGAGACAGCCTCAAGCTATCCCCCTGGGTAGAGTGCCATAACATCACAGCTCACAGCAACCTCCAACTCCTGGGCTCAAGAGAGTCTCCTAACCAAGCCTCCCAAGTAGCTGGGACCACAGGTGCCTGCCACAATGCCCGGCTATTTTTTTGGTTGCAACCATCATTGTTTTGGCGGGCCTGGACTGGATTTGAACCTGCTACCTTAGGTGTATGTGTCTGGCGCCTTAGCCACTTGAGACACAGGTGCCAAGCCCACCTGGCTATTTTTTTGTTGTAGTTATCATTGTTGTTTGGCAGGCCCCAGCTGGGTTTGAACCCACTACCCTAACTGCTGAGCTAGAGGTGCCAAGCCAGATCTCAAGATATTCCTATACTAGGCAGGGTCAGAACTTGGACCTGAAAATGGGAATCCACAGCTAAGGAAAAAGAAAAGAGTTCCCTAAATTCTCATAGGAATTGGAGTAGGTGTTGGGGAGAGGGCTCAAGGCTGTGGCAGGAATTTTGTCTCTCAGACCATGGGTACAACATTGTCAGTCCTGTCACCTACTGCCCACCTGCTAGGGCCAGATGCCAGACTAGAGGGGCAAAGTTCTGGGGAAAGAGCCAGAATATGTACACTGAGTGAGAAGGACAACTCTCTGCAGACAGTGGTATTTCTTTCTTTCTTTTTTTCTTTTTTTTTGTAGGTTTTGGCCAGGGCTGGGTTTGAACCCACCACCTCCAGCATATGGGGCTGGTGCCTTACTCCTTTGAGCCACGGCACTGCCCAGACAGGGGTATTCCTGAGCCAAAGATGTCCCACAAGATATGGATCCCCAAGACAGGGTCCCAGGAGTCCCATGTCCATTCACCATTTGAATGAAGGTCTGAAGTATCTGGGATAAAGGAGAGGAGGAGAAAGATTTCCTGAAACACACTTTCATTTTCTAGAGAGTAAAATTGAGGACTGAGTGCTCCTCTCACAGGGCAGAGCTGCAGCCTATCCCAGGAGAAGGAAAATCAAGCATGCACTCAGGAGCCACCCTCTCTTGACCTCTGCCTGAATGTGGAGAAGGAGCCAACACTTACCCAGGACGCCTCCTCTCCTCATTCCTGGGGCTGGATCTGCAATGATGCTCTCCAATGATGCTCTTTAAATAAGGCCCCCACCCCACCCCAGCCGCCTACTCTGCTGCCTCTAAGACTGCCAGCCTGGGCTGACTCTTCTGAGAAAGGAGGAAGGTGTGGGAGAGCCAGGCACCCTGCCCAGAGAGCCCTTTATGACTGGAGCAGGGACCCCTGACCCCTGCCACTCTTTGAAGTGTCCTCTTCTTCACTTTGGTCTCTGACTAGGTTCCTCCCACCCCTTAAGACCAGCCTGCTGGGTTCTTTCTCCGCTCTTAATACATGAAAAATCTGCCCTTTATGCCAAATTCGAGCCCAATTCCTCATTTTTTTTTTTTTTTGAGACAGAGTTTACTTTGTTGCCCTCGGTAGAGTGCTGTAGCATCACAGCTCACAGCAACCTTCAGCTCTAGGGCTTAGGCAATTCTCTTGCCTCAGCCTCCCAAGTAGCTGGGACTACAGGCGCCTGCCACAATGCCTGGCTATTTTTTTGTTGCAGTTCGGCTGGAGCTAGGTTCGAACCCACCACCCTCAGTATATGGGGCTGGCGCCCTACTCACAGCCACAGGCACCACCACCCCGATTCCTCATTTTGAGGCAGGATGATGGAGAAGTAATGCGCTAGGGGAAGCTTTAGGCACTTGAACACCAGCTGCAAAATTCATTTGGGGGGAAGGGGGAAGAGAAGACATCATTCAACCTCCTTTTACCTATGTGGCTTCTAGCAGCACCGAAAGGGCAGATGGGTCTGTTTCCATCTCGGAGAGGGAAAGACTGAGGCCTGAGGGAAAGTAAAATCAGGGGCTTACATTCTGGCTAGCTGTGGGATGCCCAGCAGGCCAGGGGTCCTTGGAGCCTTTACCTTATATTTTGTGTGTATCTCAAGTCTATGGTGGTCCCTTTCTTCAGTCCACCTTCTGTCCTTGGCATCCCCCCCGGCCCCTGGCCTGATCCCTGCTGCACTATTGAGCCTCTCTAGTGTTTGAGTTGGGAATGAAGGGGCTTCTCCCTAAGTGGTCTTTCCTCCCCTGAAAACTCAGGAAGTTCTTTCTGATATCTAACTATCATCCATTCAGGAAATAGGGGATGGAGAAGGTGGAAGGCACAGCATCAGAGATGGCTGCAGGGGTTTTGGGCCAGAACTAGGGGCAGCTCTACTGAGGAAACCCGAAAGTTCCCGGAATGGGGGGTGGTGAATAGAGACTAGTCATCAGTATTGTGCAATTGATAGAGGGGGAGGAAGGGATGGCCTGAGCTCTGGAGGGTTGGCAGAGGCCTGGGGCTGATGGGACTACCCATCACCCCTTCCCAGGAGCCTGTCTGGCCAGAGTTCAAAGTCGCTGTCACCCCATCCCTTATTAACCCTACCAGCCTCAGGCTGGAGCAGCAATGTTTTTATGGGAGAAGTGATGCCAAAAAATGCCTCTCTCTTCTCCCTCTCTCTTGCTCCTCTCCACTAGCAGTCAACCTCTAGCTCTCTCTGAGTCAGAGGACCCTACTGGGGAAGAGGGAGCCTGTGGTGAGGAACAGAGGTGGAAGAGGATGCAGTAATCCCCTTTTACTCCATAGCATCTTTTTTTTTTTTTTTTTTAGACAGAGCCTCAAGCTGTTGCCCTGGGTAGAGTGCTGTAGCATCACCACTCACAGCAACTTCCAACTCCTGGGCTCAAGCGATTCTCCTGCCTCAGGCTCCCAGGTAGCACCTGCACAACACCTGCTTTTTTTTTTTTTTTCGTTGCAGCTGTCGTTGTTTGGCAGGCCAGGCTGGATTCGAACCAGCCAACTCAGGTATATGTGGCTGGTGCCTTAGCCGCTTGAGCTACAGGTGCAGCGCCACACTCCATAGCATCTTGGCACTGCCTCAGTCCCTGGGGGAAAGGCGAGGATGGGACTTTCTTCCTTGGACTGTGAGTTCCCTGAGTGCAGGGACAGCTTCTGGGTTCCCAGGACCCTATAAGGGCATTAGCACTGAAATCCCTGCTGACATCACAGCTCACAGTAACCTCAGCTCCTGGAATTAAGCAATTCTCTTGCCTTAGCCTCCCAAGTAGCTGGGATTAGAGGCGCCCACCACAACGCCCAGCTATTTTTTTGTTGTAGTTGTCATTGTTTTTTGGCAGGCCTGGGTTGGATTCGAACCCACCAGCTCTGGTGTATGTGGCTGGCATTGAGCCAGGTTCATTTATTATTAAGGGGATTTTCTTCTCTCATGATCCATTTTAGGGTTCCTGGGAAAGGGATGGCTGTGGGCTTTCACACAGGACAGCACTGGAAGCTGAGGCAGCAGAACAGAAAGAAGAAGCTGAGGGCTGGGTGTGGTGGCTCAGCTAGTAATCCCAGCACTTTGGGAGGTTCAGGTGGGAGGATCACTTGAGCCCAGGACTTTGAGACCAGCCTAGGGAGTATTATGAGACATAAAACCTCCTTCTCTACAGAAAATTGAAAAGAAAAAAGTTGAGAGGCGCCTGTGGTTCAGTGAGTAGGGTGCTGGCCCCCTATACCTAGGGTGGTGGGTTCAAACCCAGCCCCAGCCAAACTGCAACAAAAAATA
>NW_003852416.1:18172318-18174992 GCF_000181295.1 Otolemur garnettii
TCAGCCTCCCAAGTAGCTGGGACCACAAGCGCCCACCACAACGCCTGGCTATTTTTTTTTTTTGGTTGCAGCCGTCATTGTTGTTTTTTTGGCGGGACGGGGCTGGATTTGAACCTGCCACCTTAGGTGTATGTGGCTGGCGCCTTAGCCATTTGAGCCACAAGTGCCAAGCCCTCCACCCTAATCTTGAGGAGAGACATCGCAGACAGGGAGATGCAAAGGAGAGCAGGGAAGTCAGCATCTAAAGGTTGACTGGGTGACAGAGCTTGAACCTGAACTGAGTACGATGGGGGAAAGACATTGGGATTTGAGAAAAAAACACCAGGCTGAGAGTAGGAGCCGCCAGATCCAACCAGGGAGCCACAGGAACTACAGACGAGTGAGACAGACATGAAAGGAGAGAGGAAGAAAGCTATATTATTTGAAGACGAAGATCCCAGGGGCGAAGAAATAGTTGGACGAGAAGACACTAAGGACAGTCAAAATCTTCTCGGGCTCTGACACATTAGAAGGAACAAGGCGGGGATACAGTCCTCGCCACTGCGACTCCACCCACCGCGACTCCACGCTTAACTTCTCCTATCCGCAACAAAAATGGCCGCTGCGGGAGCCCAACCAAAGCCCTGGGACGTTTGAGAATGAACGCAGGAACCCCGCCCCATTATGGGCAATTTGCCCTTCTCAAAAATGGCCACCACGGCACCTCCAGGAGGGAACCGCTCTGGGCCCCGCCTTTGATCTCGTTGGTGGGGCTGGGGGATGAGAGCTACACCGCGCGGGACAAGTCGCCGGCGGCGCCCGACGGAGCAGGTGATTTCCCCTCCCGCTCCCGGCCCAGGGCTGGGAGAGTCGCGGAGAGTACTAACCCTGGGTACCCGTTCTGTGTGTTCCCTCATGGTACCCCCTGGAGCCCACTGGACCCTCATCTCTGATTGTCGCCGTGGCCTGTATCAAGGCACAAACAGTTTGCTCAGGCCTGCGTGGTCATGTGTCCCCCAGGGCCGCAATTGCACCCCCGTGTCCTCGGGCGCACTGTTCTTGGCGCTTACGGGTGTCCCGCTAGCGGGTTCAGGGAGCTCCTGCTTCAGGGGTCGGCCATCATCCCGGTTCCACTTCCTGTGCTCCCCCTACTCTCGTTGTGCTCCCGCCAGACTTTGGATGCCGGGTTCCCTTTTTCCCCTTAATGTCCTTGGTGCCTCTGAGGCTTGCATTATGAGTCTAGAGCCCCAGGAGCAGGGCTTCATAGGGGCTGAGAGAAGCAGTGAGTACCTCCTGCCCTACCCCTTGCTGCCTGCTTGAGTTCCCTAGGACTCTTTTTCACACAGGTTCCCAAGATTCCTCCTCCCACATGGCCTGTACTTCCACTCTGTGCACGTTCCCCCCGCCACCCAAGGGAGCAGCATGCTACTCTTCACCCTAGTTTCACTTAAATTTGTCCCGAGGGTCTTTATCAAACATCTGGAGGGTCTAGGGTTGTGCCTGTCCTTAGGAAGCTCTCAGGCCATCTGGGAGCAGTGAGCATGGGGCAGTCAGGGCTGCCTGAAGACAGGAAGTGAGTCCTGCAGAATGAAATTTGGAGAGGCAAAGGGAAAGATGTTTTGATTTGGGAGAATGTTGTGAACAAAGATTCTAAAGTAGACAATAGGACCAGGAAGACAGGAGAAGAGTATAAGAATATAAACTGGACTGGTGGCTCCAGTTTGGGTGGCTCATGCCTGCAATCCTAGCACTCTGTGAGGCTGAGGCTGGTGAATTGCCTAAACTCATGAGTTCGAGGCTAGCCTGAGCCAGAGCGAGACCTGTCTCTAAAAATAGCCGCGTGTTGTGGCTGGTGCTTGTAGCCTCAGCTACTTGGGAGGCTGAGGCAAGAGAATAAACTTGAGCCCAAGAGTTTGAGGTTGCTGTGGGCTCTGATGCCACAGCACTCTACCGAGGGCAACAAACTTATTTTTCCTATCTCAAAAAATCAAGAAGAAACAAACCAGAATAAAAACTGGGAGGCCAGGCACGGTGGCTCATACCTGTAATCCTCACATTGGGAGGCCAAGGAAGGTGGATTGCCTGAACTCAGGAGTTGGAGACCAGGATGAGCAAGAGCAAGAGAGACCCTATCTCTATAAATAGCCAGGTGTTGTGGTGGGGCCTGTAATCCCAGCTACTGAGGAGGCTTAGGCAAGAATCACTTGAGCCCAAGTGTTTGAGGTTGCTGTGAGCTATGACAGCAAGGCACTCTTCTGAGGGTGACAAAGTGAGACTCTGTCTCAAAAAGAAAAGGAATGGGCTCAGCACCTGTACCTCAGTGGCTAGGGCGCCAGCCACATTCAACAGAGCAGACCCAGGCCTACCAAACAACAATGACAACTACAACCAAAAAATAGCCAGGCGTTGTAGCGGGTGTCTGTAGTCCCAGCTGCTTGGGAGGTTGAGGAAAGAGAATTGCTTAAGCCCAAGAGTTGAGGTTGCTGTGAGCTGTGATGCCACTGGCACTCTACCAAGGGTGACAAAATAAGACTCTGTCTCGAAAAAAAAAGAAAAAAGAAAAGAAAAATAATGTAAACAGGGGTCAAACCAATTTCATCATGAGAGGTAGTGTACATGTGGTGGTTAATAGTGAGGGTTCTAGGCTTGGCGCCTGTGGCTCAAGCGGCTAAGGCGCCAGCCACATACACCTAAG
>NW_003852416.1:18175377-18214699 GCF_000181295.1 Otolemur garnettii
ACCTGTAGTCCCAGCTACTTGGGAGGTGGAGGCAGGAGAATCGCTTGAGCCCAGTAGTTAGAGGTTGCCATGAGCTGTGATGCTGCAGCACTCTACCCAGGGTGACAGCTTGAGGCTCTGTCTCAAAAAAAAAATGGATATAAATCTGCCATTAACTTGTTCTGTAATCTTGGAGAAGTAACTTGCCTCCATTTCCTAATAGGTAAAATGGGGATAATAATGGCATCCATATTTTAGAGCTATTGTGAAGATTAGGTAAATTAGAACATGTCAAGTGCAAACCTAGCAAGCAGATTGAAATGCTAGTATTACCATTCTCAGAAGTGTTTAAGCAGGATTCATGGCAGGATAACATGCACCTTTCTTGGTACCACCAACCAGTGATTACTGGCTTGGGGCACCCAAGAAATAATGGGGTTCTGTGGGTTATATCTGAAATTTGAAACCCATCTGGTAGACCAAATATTCCCCAACTCAGGTTTGGGTGTGGTGGCTCAGGCCTAAAATTTTAGCACTCTGAGAGGCCAAGGTGGGAGAATTGCTTGAGTTCAGGAGTTTAAGATCAGCCTGAGTAAGAATGAAACTCCATGTCTACTAAAAATAGGAAAATTAGCTGGGTGTCGTGGTTCACACCTGTAGTCTCACTACTTGGGAGACTGAGGTAAAAGGATTGCATGAGCCCAGGAGTTTGAGTTTGCAGTGGCAAAAGAGCAAGACTCTTGTCTCAAAAACAAAACAAATAAACCCCCCCCAAACTTCCCCTACTCAGGGACTGCAGGGGAAAGAAGTATGAAGAGGAGCCCCTAAGCATGAAGGACATTCAGAGGAATGCTAGGGGATGGGAAAGGGCAAGTTAGAAGGCTGGGTGAAGTTTGGGCAACCCAAGAATGGAAGGAGGAAGGATGCTTTCTTGGGAGGCAAGCTAGAGCAAAAGCTCAGGGGAGAAAGACTTTATTTAGGGATAGTGGGAGTTTCCCAATAACAATTCCCTGGTCCTCAGACTTGGTTAGAAACCCAATAGCATCAGATACATCCCTGAGAAGCTTCCCCAGAAACTAGGCTTTCATGCAGTAGCCATGGGGCTTTGTCCCAGGAGAGATTGCCAGGATTTAAGGGTGATATAACCAGGGTCGACGTAGATTTCTGGATGGGGATCCCTTCTTGGGGGAGCTGCATGATGGGAACTGGTATGCTTGGGCTAAGGTGTTCCCCTCCTCCCCAGGGGCCATGGTAGGATTCTGGAGCAGAAGGCAGCCATCTACTTTGTTGGCCAGGGCTTCTCAGTCCTCCTTTACAAAGTGATCCCTATGCTGTCACAACAACTACATTGCCACTGGGGAACAGGCAATTGTGATCATAGATGGTTCCCCTGTCCTAACCCTCTTGTCTTTTTTTTTTTTTGAGACAGAGCCTCAAGCTGTCCCCCTGGATAGAGTGCCATGGCATCACAGCTCACAGCAACCTCCAACTCCTGGGCTCAAGGGAGTCTCCTGCCTCAGCCTCCCAAGTAACTGGGACCACAGGCACCTGCCACAACGCCTGGCTATTTTTTTGGTTGCAGCCATCATTGTTGTTTGGTGGCCCAGGCTGGATTTGAACTTTTTTTTTTTTAAATAGTCTCACTTTGTTGCTCTTGGTAGAGTGCTATGGTGTCATAGCTCACAGTAATCTCGAACTCTTGGGCTCAAGTGTTTCTCTTGCCTCCGCCTCCCAAGTACTGGGACTACAAGTACTTGCCACAACGCCTGGCTATTTTTAGAGATGAGGTCTTGCTCAGGCCAGGCTGGCTCTTGGAAGTCTTGATATTCCCCATTTCCCAGAGTAGCCCTAGAATACTCAACTAGTTGACTTGGATTTATTTATTTATTCATTTATTTATTTATTTTGAGACAGAGTCTCCCTATGTCACCCTTGGTAGAGTGTGGTAGCATCACAGCTCACAGCAACCTCAAACTCTTGGGCTTAAGCAATTCTCTTTTCTCAGCTTCCCAGGTAGCTGGGACTATAGGTGCCCATCACAATACCCAGCTATTATTTTGTCACAGTTGTTTAGCTGGCCTGGGCTGGGTTTGAACCTGCCACCCTCAGTGTATATGGCTGGCGCCATAACCATTGTGCTATAGGCGCCGAGACAGTGACATGGATTTAAATCTGACTACCACAGTCAAGCCAGGGGCCTCTGGACAAGTCATTAAATGCACTGAGCTTCAGTTTCTTCATCTAAGTGGAGAGTAACTTTATTGAATACACACTTCATGAGAGAATGAGTATATATTTGTGAGTGAACCAAGTATGTAGTCCCTACCTTCATGAAACAACTGGAAGAAACATTAAACATCGTCCAAATAATTCATTGATTATAGCTGTGAAAGGTGCTGCTAGTAAGGAAAATGTAGTCTGCAATGAAGGTGTAAGATGGCAGGGACCAGACCAGTTCCAAAGGGGCAGGGATAGGGTCCCTTGAGGAAGAAAATTTTAACTGGGATCCAAAAAATAAGGAAAAGTGAAATGAGGCTGGGTGCGGTGGCTTATGCCTGTAATCCTAGCACTCTGGGAAGCTGAGGCAGGTGGATTGCCTGAGCTCACCAGTTGGAGACCAGCCTAAACCAGAGGGAGACCCTGTCTCTAAAAATAGCCAAGTGTTGTGGCGGACACCTGTAGTCCCAGCTACTTGGGAGGCTGAGGCAAGAGGATCACTTAAGCCCAAGAGTTTGAGGTTGCTTGAGCTATGATGACACAGTACTCTACCAAGGGCAACAAGGTGAAACTGTCTCAAAAAAGAAAAAGTGAAATGAAGGGGGGGGGTGGTGGAAGGACACCGAAGCAGAGGAAACAGTTTGTGCAAAGGTCCTTACCATAAAAGAGCTTGAATGTTGGCAAACTGAAAGAAATCCAGGGTGGAGGAGAGTGATCCAGGGAAAGTGTGCTGTGTGGTGTATAGTGAAGTTAAAGAAATAATAGGCAGGCTGGGTGTGATAGCTCATGCCTGTCTGTAATCCTAGCACACTGAGAAGCTAAGGGGGGTGGATTGCCTGAGCTCAGGAGTAGGAAACCAGCTTAAGCAAGAGCAAAACCCTGTCTCTACTAAAAATAGATAAAACTAGCAGGGCATGGTGGCACATGCCTGTAGTCCTAGCTACTCCTCAGGAGGCTGAACCAAGAGGATAACTTGAGCCTAAGAGTTTGAGGTTGCAGGCTTGGTGCCCATAGCTCAGTGGTTAGGGTGCTGGCCACATCCATCAAGGCAGGCGGGTTCAAACCTGGCCTGGGCCTGCTGAACAACAATGACAACTGCAACAACAACAACAAAAAATAGCTGGGCATAGTGGTGGGTGCCTGTAGTTCTAACTCCTTGGGAAGGTGAGGCAAGAGAATAGCTTAAGTCCAAGCGCTTAAGCTCCAGTCGCTTAAGAGTTTGATGTTGCTGTGAGCTGTAATGTCACAGCACTCTACCGAGGGTGACATAGTAAGACTCTATCTCAAAAAGAAAAAAAAGGCTCTGTGCCTGTGGCTTAAGTGGCTAAGGCGCCAGCCACATACACCTAAGGTAGCAGGTTCAAATCCAGCCCAGGCCCGCTAGACAAGGCTGGCTGCAACCAAAAAATAGCCAGGCATTGTGGCAGGCACCTGTGGTCCTAGCTACTTGGGAGGCTGAGGCAGGAGACTCACTTGAGCCCAGAAGTTGGAGGTTGCTGTGAGCTGTGATGCCATAGTACCCTACCCAGGAGGATAGCTTGAGGCTCTGTCTCAAAAAAAAGGTAGTAGGTGCTTGGCGCCCATAGTACAGTGGTTACGGCACCAGCCACATACATCGAGGGTGGCCTGGGCCAGCTAAAACAACTGTGACAAAAAGATAGCTGGGCGTTATGGTGGGTGCCTGTAGTCCCAGCCACTTGGGAGGCTGAGGCAAGAGAATCACTTAAGCCCAAGAGTTTGAGGTTGCTGTGAGCTATGATGGCACAGCACTCTACTGAGGGCAACATAGTGAGACTCTGTCTCAAAAACAAACAAAAAACAAAACCAAAAACATCCATTCTTTGCAGATCAAAACCAGACAAAATGACCAAGCTCATATAGTTCAACCTAATTAGACCAAAACCTGAAAAGTAGCCGACGATCTGAGCCTAAGAAATTTTGACACACTCTGCGCCTGTGGCTCAAGTGGCTAAGGCGCCAGCCACATACACCTAAAGGTGGCGGGTTCGAATCCAGCCTGGGCCGCCAAACAACAATGGTGGCTGCAACCAAAAAATAGCCAGGCATTGTGGCAGGCACCTGTGGTCCTAGCTACTTGGGAGGCTGAGGCAGGAGACTCACTTGAGCCCAGAAGTTGGAGGTTGCTGTGAGCTGTGATACCACCGCACTCTACCTAGGGGGACAGCTTGAGGCTCTGTCTCAAAAAAAAAAGAAATTTTGACAGAGAGGAACTGGAGCAGAAAGCAAACTGGAGTAGGGAGAAATGGACAGAATAGAGAATAACAAGGGAGTAGAACTAACAGGATTTGGTAATTGATTGAATGCAGCGGGTGGAGGTAAAAGGGCCCAATCAAGGGTAATACGAAAGTTTCAGATTTGGTAGCTGAGTAGTGTCAGCTGATGGCACTCATCCAAGCCACTGCAAGAGGTAAGGGAAGATGTGCACAGACCAGAGCGTATCATAGATTTGGGGTGGGTGGAATTTGAGGTGCCTCAGAACCTTCTGAGTGGGATGATGAGCTGATGTTTGGACCTATGGTTCTGCAGATATTCATTTCCACCTTTGTGTTCCTAATTCTCAAGTATACACTTTTGAAAATCAAAAGCATGAGGCTTGGCACCTGTGGCTCAAGTGGCTAAGGCACCAGCCACATACACCTAAGATAGTGGGTTCAAATCCGGCCCAAGCCCACCAAATAACAATGATGGCTGCAGCCAAAAAATAGGCAGGCGTTGTGGTGGGCGCCTGTGGTCCCAGCTACTTGGGAGGCTGAGGCAGGAAACTCACTTGAGCCCAGGAGTTGGAAGTTGAGCACCAGCTAAGTGTATATATTGAGCACTGGCTAAGTGTAGGCATTTTTCTAAGTGATAGGGCTACACCAATGAGTGAAACAGTGTCCTTGCCCCACCCTTGGTGCTGACATTCTATGTAAGCAGACAGACAATAGGCAAATAAACACAAAATAATGTTAAACTGTATTAAGTGGAGTGTAGCAGGGTAAGGGGTTAGGGAGTATGGGGAATACTTGTTTGGGGTAGGTTAGTCCAGGAACGTCTCTCTGAGGTAACATTTGAGCAGAGGCCTGGAGGAAGTGTGAGGATGAGCCTGTCTGGAAGATACAGGCAGGAAACAGCTCAGCAGGTTTGAGGAAAAGCAAAGAGATCTGTTGGTGGGAAAGGGTCAGGTCTTGTGGAACTCCATAGGCCCTACAAAGGAGGACGCAAAGTCCTGTACTTAGCTCCAGGCTGCTGCAAGGGTAGGGGTTAGGCAGGAGGAGAGAATCCATGAAAGATTTCTCCTCTGTTTGGGCCCCAGAGCCAGAAAAGCCCCTTTGTGCAGAAGGTGGGTGGCATGTTCTGGGTAGGGGAAGTGCTGTGCTTGATCTCAAGGCCTGCTCCTTGAGGAGCTGGACAATGGGGCTCCTTGTGGTTGGACTTGGGGGCCAAGTGGCCCCCTGAATAATGGGATTCCTTAGCCACGAGGCATGTGACCCCAAGACCTTGGCTTCTTGCCAGAGGGTCTGGACCTGTTGCTAGGAAATGAGATGGGGGAAGGGAGAGGTAAGGGGGGTACCTCCATCTGGAGGCCTTCTCTGGAGACAGTGCCCTGCTCTGTCTCAGGCTGCAGGAGGTGAGAGATGGGTCGGGGGAGTGGGTGTGGCTCTGCTTGGAGCAGTAGGAAGGGCAAAATCTACAAATGGTTCTACAGTAGGCCAGGAGGGAGGAGCTGATGCCCCCAGGCCCAGTGGGTGGGGACAGGCTGGAGAGGGCCTGGCAATCCTGTCTGTTTGTGTCCCTTCAGAAGAGGAGAGAGCATGGAGCTGGAGAGGATTGTCAGTGCAGCCCTCCTTGCCTTTGTCCAGACGCACCTCCCGGAGGCCGACTTCAGGTACCAACAGCTCCCCCAGAAGCATCATGCTAGGATCAAGGCTGGAGCTGTCTAGCAGTACTCTGGATCCCCCCTGGCCCATGAAGAGACTGAGGAGGAAATCACCCAACTCTATCCTGTGGTGGGGGAGGGCCAATTATGATTTGTTGAGGTGGCCTGACCTCTCATCCTGTCCCTGTCGCTTTTGTTGGACAGATGTGAAAACACAGCTCAGGGAGGGTGGGATACTCTCTGGCTTCAATAATTGAAGTCTAGCTTAAGGACTCCATAAAGCTAAAGGCTACAGTCTCAGGTTAAGTGGGGTGCTGGAGGCATTTAATATCCTACCAGGGGCTGTCCTGTCTCCTTCCTACAGTGGCTTGGATGAGGTCATCTTCTCCTATGTGCTTGGGGTCCTGGAAGACCTGGGCCCCTCAGGCCCATCAGAGGAGAACTTCGATATGGAGGCCTTCACTGAGATGATGGAGGCGTATGTTCCTGGCTTCGCCCACATCCCCAGGTGGGACCTGCCTGGGACCAAGAAGAGGAAGGGGTCGGACTGATTATGGGGGCTAGGCAGAGTTGTCCTCTCACCACCTTCCTTATTTTTTCAGGGGCACAATAGGGGACATGATGCAGAAGCTCTCAGGGCAGCTGAGTGATGCCAGGAACAAAGGTGAGTCTGGGGCTTTGGGTATTTGGGTATTTTATAACTCCCCACACCTTCCCCACAAAGCCCTGGCCAACCTGATGCTCTGTCTCTTTAAGAGAACCTGCAACCTCAGAGCTCTAGTGTGCAAGGTCAGGTGCCCATCTCCCCAGAGCCCCCGCAATGGCCTGAAAAGCTCAAAGAAGAGACCAGGTCTTCTGCTGATGCTGCTGGGGACACTCAAGATGAGGTACTGGTAGAGGAGGGCACTGATGAATCACCTAGGAGGAGGGAAAGGAGGAAATACCGCCTCAATACCATTTGTGCCCATAGGCAGCTGGTGCTGAAGAAGAGCTGCTGCCAGCGGTGGATATACTCCTAGAGGTCTTCCCTACCTGTTCAGTGGAACAGGCCCAGTGGGTGCTGGCCAAAGCTCGGGGTGATGTGGAGGAAGCTGTACAGATGCTGGTAGAGGGGAAGGAAGAGAGGCCTCCAGCCTGGGATGGCCCCAACCAGGTATCCTCTCCCAGCCCTCACATGTGGCTCCAGCTACATTCCCCCTTAATGTTAAGCCCCCACCCCTACCTGTCCCCCTCTTTTTCCCCTGCTGGTGCCCTTGGGTCTAGACCAGGCTTCCTCTCTCTATAGGACCTGCCCAGGTGCCTCAGAGGTCCCCAAAAGGATGAGCTGAAGTCCTTCATCCTGCAGAAGTGAGTCTGGGCTGGGCTGGGCTGGGCCCTGGAGGGTCTTCCCAGGGTGACAGGAGCTTCACCCAGCCAGTTTTTGGCAGGTACATGATGGTGGATAGTGCAGAGGATCAGAAGGTTCACCGGCCTATGGCTCCCAAGGAGGTAAGAGGTGCTGGAGATGTGGAATGGGTGGGACTGGCTCCTGGTCCCTTCTCTTGCCACTCACTGCCTTATTGTCTGACAGGCCCCCAAGAAGCTGATCCGATACATTGACAACCAGATAGTGAGCACCAAAGGGGAGCGATTCAAAGATGTGCGGAACCCTGAGGCGGAGGAGATGAAGGCCACATACATCAACCTCAAGCCAGCCAGAAAGTACCGCTTCCACTGAGGAACTGGCTGGACTCTGCTGGAGCCTTCTAGGCTCAGGTCCCAGAGGGATGCAGGAGCCCTACACCCCCACATAGGGGACTCCCTAACTCCTGTCCCCCATCTTTATACCCCTTCTCTATGTCCTTGCTCCATAGTGTTAATCTATTCTTGGGGCTGCCTCCATGGGCACAGTAAAGGTTGCCCAAGGAAGATGTGAGTGCATTCTGGTCATTTCTGCTTCAGAATGTATCCCAGGGCTGGGATACTATGCCTGTTTGACATTCCCTCCCCAATCTTATATCCCCTAGCCTCCGACAGGGCAGCACAGGCAAGAGGGGGGTAAAAAGCTCTTTATTTGAAGCTCCAGGGGAGGACAGGGCACTAGCCTCTCACCAGAGGCCCCCACAGTTCGGTTTCCCTACAGCTCAAGTGTCAGGCTACACAGTCCAGCTGTGTTCTAACCAGCAGGTGGGTCAGACCTGCAGGTTGACAAAAGGTGCAAAGCCCGCCATGTCCTGCAGCAGTACCAGGGCCTGGTGCAGCGGTGGCTCCACGTCGATGTCCACACCGCGCTTTCGCAAGCGGCTCAGGCTGGGCTCGGCCACATGGTGGCAGTGCCTCACCCGCAGCGAGCGCAGCGCTGGGCAGTACTCGGCCAATGTCCTGAGGGAGGAGTGGGGTGAGGCTAGGGGCCCGACTCCACCACACCCCACCGCTCCCGCGGCGGGGGGTGGGACATAGGGGCGGGGCCCGGAACCCACTCAACCTAGGACTGGCTCCAGCAAAGTCCGAGTCTCCCTCCAGCTTGGGGCTTACTTCTTTCCTCCTTACACAAGGCCTGTATTTGGGTTATATACCCCATGCCTCCAGTGAGCTGGAGACATCTGGTCTCTTTTATCCGGAGGCTGATGTGGAAAGATCGCTTGAGCCCAGGAGTTGGGAGATCAGTGTAGGCAACCTAGCAGGACCCCTCTCTATAAAAAAATATATATAAATAAAAAATAAAAGGGATACCTGCTCCTTACCTTCGTCTAGGATTGTAAGTTTCCCCCTCTGTTGAAGAAAAGTCAGAAATCGACTTTCTATGTGAAATCTCCTAATGTTGGTTTTAAAAGTTTTTAAACTAAGGGCTGTCTGGCCTGGGCAATCCTAGAAGCCTTTTCTGTGCAGGATGGGAGTGCTGTGGTTATCAGGAAGATCCAGAACCTCCACTCTGATCTTTGACAACTACAGCCCGCCCCTACTCCCAGAGGCTGTTTGCTCTCCTCCCACCTCACCATCCCCCCTAGGCCCAGGCACCTGACGCCATCGCTTCCAACGCGGAGGCAGCCGGTAAGGTCAAGGTGCTCGAGTTCCGGGCAGTTCCGTGCCAATTCTTGAACCGCGGTGTCCCCCACGTTGGCGTTGACAGCCAGTGAGAGGCTGCGGAGGCTGGCGCCTAGCCTCTGCGCCAGGTATACGATGGCCTCGTCCTTGAGCTGGCGGCAGGCAGTGAGGTCCAGCTCCTCCAGGGCCGGGCAGCGGTCCACGAGGCCTCGCAGCGCCAACCCGTCCACCCAGTCACAGTGTGCGAGCGACAAGCGCTGCAGGCGGGGGCAGCCCTCGGCCAGTGCCCCTAGCGCACGGCGGCTCAGTTGCACGCAGCCCGCCAGCGCCACACTCCGCAGCTGAGGATTCCGCGCCAGTACCGGCACCAGGTCCTCGTCTAACAGCCATTCGTGACACGGCGCCAGCGCCAGCTCCTGCAGCCCCTCAGCGTCCCGCAGCAGCCAGGAAAAGGCGGCTCGTGGGATCTGCGGACCCACCTGAGGGCGAGGAAACAGCTCAACTCAGCCGTTCCAGGAGGCAGGACGGGCGCTGTCTATCCGCCCCTGAGTTCTTTCCCCGCAGCCGCCTGCCCTCAGAGCTTGCCACCCGCCCTCCCAGGAGAGACCCCACGTTAGCTCTGAGTCACTACCCAGTATTCGTCCCTTGGGAGCACTTCCCGCTGCGTGCACGGTTTCCTCGGCAGCCCTGGCCTCCCGAGGGGGTCTGGAAGGGTACACAGCAGGGCCGAGGGCTGGGCTGGAGGCGGGGCGGAGGCGGGACACCGATGGGGGCGGAGCTCCGGCCCCCGGCTCACCTGAGCGGCGTCGAAGCGGCGCAGTCCGGCCAGGTGCAGCTGCACTAGTGCCCGGAAGCCCCTGCTAACTCGTTGCAGTCGGAGTAGTTGGCGCAGTGGGACCCGGTTCAGGACGTGTGGGAGCAGCACGTCTTCCCAGGGCAGGTCCAGGAGCCTGCGGGTAAAGGAGCGTTGGCGTCTAAGGTCACTGTTACCTGGGAGTACGTCTTTGTTATGCTTCTGCGCCCGGGCTCCCAAGAGCAGCCCTCAGATCCTGTCTGGGTTCAGCTCCCCTTTCCTGGGTCCCTCTTCCCTCGCTCGGCCCCTCCCATGCTAGGTACCTGACGGCTCCGGGCTCTTGCTCTACTCCGGACGGCTCCATCGGTGGCTCCATCGGCTGTCTACTGCGCGTGCGCAGTAAGGTCGTCTCGCTTTGGCGTAGGAGAAGCTACTGCAAACCCGCCTCCTTGGCCTGTAGAGACAGACCGATTCAATCGAGTGCCGTCTCACTGAGGATCCTATCTGAAAGCTTTCCGGATGGACCCGAAACTGAGGCGAAGCAGACCGGTGTTGTAACATTAGACCTTGCCTTCTCTGCTACTGGGCTTGAGGTCTGTAGCTGCAGAGTGCAGTAGACATCAGAGACTGGTTTTCGCCGTCGTCTTGGGCCAGTAGCCGCCTCTGAGTGCAATGGTGATGGGAGGAGCAGGCAAGGCCAAACGCAGAAGGGGCGGAGCCAGAGCTCCTAGGTTACGGGCCTCCCTTCTCCTCTCTGGTTGCGTTCTGCGACTTTGAAAAATGCAGAGAAACTATCTGAGCTCTTACTGACTGGCACTGTTCAATAGGTAATTGTTTAAATAATGAATGAGTGAGCGAAGCTGGAACTTTTCTTCCTTCATCAACCAAACTTGTTCAAACCTCCCATTCCTGATTTATTGTGAATTACCGAATTATCCAGCCTTTTCACTCCGCAACAGTGTAGGCTGGGCTTCCTCCTGGGGCGAGACGTAGAGGGCGCTAAGGACTACACATCCAGCTAGGTTCCTTTCCTTTCCTTTAGAGTCCTGAGGAAAATAAGTGCTCAGCTCAGCCCGCTAGGGGTACTATTTCTTGGCTGGCCTTGGATTTAGTTGTAGTGTTTGGGGTGATGCCCCAAAGCTCTGTACTCAGCTTCTGAGTTGCCCTTTTACCACGTCCCCAGGGCCTCATCCTCTACACAGGGTGGATGTGGGGGGAATGTGAAGGGCACGAGGGCCACTGCCATCGCTAAGGGTTGCGCGCTTCTTCTGTGCAACCGCTTCAGCTGGCTCTTCATAACGAAAACTGCTTCTTATCCGTTATCTCATCAGGGCTTCGGGCACCTCTGCAAGGTGGGAAGGTCTGTACTATCACTCCATTTTAAAGATGGGGACATAGGCCCTAGAGAGGAAGCGCCTTGTCCAGAATCAGGGAGACAGGAATAGAGAACTCAGACATCTGGTTTTCCCAGAATCCCTTCTAGGCTGCCCCACCCTCCAGCGCAGCTAGAAGAGAGTGGAGAAGGACCAGAAAAGGGTCAAGTTAGGTAAAGGGCTTACTTCCTCTTCCTTAGCCTGCTTGGGAGGGAGTGGCTGGGAAGATTGACCCCTGCATAGAGCCATGTGAGCGCGCACCAGCTCCGGCCGCGCGCGTCCTCCTCCCCGCTTTGTTCGCACTTCTGCGCCTGCGCAGTGCGACAAATCTGGCGCTGTCCCCTTCAGCACCGCGCGGAGCCCGCGCCACCCCTCCCCGCGGTGAGCCCCGCGGGACCCCGCCTTGCTCGTCCTTGCACCCCCTGACTGCCCAGACCCCTTCTTCCTTCCCAGGTTGCCACCTTCCCATCTTGGCCTTCTCAAGGAGAGTAGTTGCCATAGTAACTTGAGAGGCACTTTCTTAAAATAGCGAGGCCCCCTTTTACGCTGGCCAAGGGCACAAAGGTTGCCTGTCCCCCACTTCTTCCAATCCCCTGGTCATTCGGTCTAACCTCTTACCCCTGGGCGGCCGGGATACCTAACTCAAGCAGGAAGGAAGTTCTTCCTGAAGTCTGGCTTAACATCCCTCCTGCTGCACCCTGGCTGGGTGGTCAGTGTTGGGTCTCCTGGGTCCAAGACTCAAAACTCCGAAGGATTCAAGACGATGTTTCCTAGATCTCCCTTCCATAGTCGATGGTCTCCTGAATTTAGAAGGCGGGTCTGGTCTACACCCATACCGTGTGCTTGGTGCGTCCGCGCGCTCGTGGGGGCGGGAGCGCGTGTGGCATGTAACAGGTCATGTGGCAGCCTCCTAGGGACACGCGTGGGGTCTGGAGAGGGACACGCGTGTGCAACTGGGCCATACGTGTGGCACGAGGGCGGTGGGTAAGAGGGATGTGGACACGAGTGGGGCGGGGCACGTGAGGGTTTGGAGAATAGAACCAGGGGTTCCACGAGGCCTCCCCCTCGTCTGGGGCGGGTCTTCGGTTGGCGGGAGAGCTCAGCGGAGACCTAGTGGCGAAGGGGGGCTGACAGCCTTCGGGCCTCAGGGCCCTGTGAAAGGGCGGGGGGTGGGGGGATTAGCGTTGCCTGAGCAGCGCGTAGGGGGTAGGAGGAGGGATTGGGAGGCGGGCGGGCCTGGAGCAAACGGGAGCCGTGCTGCCTTCACAGTTGAGCAGGGCCCGGCCTCTCCTCTACCTCTCCTCCGTCTCAGCTCCAGGCGAGCAGCGGTGAGTACTGAGGCGGCTTTGAGTGGGGGCTGCACAAAAAATTGGGATAGGCCCCTTTTGAGCTTCCAGAATCCGCCTGGCAGCGTTGCTGCTCCTGACCTCTCTCCTTACCCTGCCTTGCCACCAGAGATCCCATTACTCATTTATGGTCTCTCCTGGGCTAAGATCTGTCATACTCCTGGGGGTAAAGGGGAGGGAGAAGGATGTGGTGCAGTCTTTGCCTTCCTCCCAAGAGACCCCAAGGACTTGGGGTGGGGGGAAGGATATGTGTCCCTTCTTGAGTATGTGTGTAAATGTACATCTGTATTTGTATGTGATTGTGACCAGTATATCTGAGTGTCTGATACACCTGTATCTCTGTGTGTATTGGAGAATGAGAGCTTGTGTATATATTTGGGTATCTCTTTGTGTGTTCCTATTTGACAATGATGATGTGTGTAAAATAAGCATGTGCCTTTTTATTACACACATATTTGTTATGACTGTGAGAGTGCATGAGGGTGTGTCTTTGAGCAATATGTATGTGTGTCAGTCTGTGTGAAGGTGTTACTTATCAATGTGCATAACTGTGTATATTTGTTCTTATGTATGTATGTATATGCATGAGTGCATGCATGTATGTGTGTGTGTGCATGTGCCAGTCTGTACCTGTGTGGAGAATAAGAATGTCCCTTTCCCATTCTGCATATATATACTGGGGATAGGGATCTCTGCTTAGGCCTTTCTCTTACCTCCACCCTGTGGCTTTCAGCCCTTCCTTGTCCCTATATAACCCCCATTCATTCTTCTTCCCTCTCCTTCCAGGAGGCCTGAGTTTCCCTTCCCTGAATGAAAGCCTCCATAAGAGACTATAGAGGACCCAGGGCTGTACTGTATTATGGTGATCACTGGCTGACACTCCTAATCCAGAGGGTGGGGTACCAGCCTCCCCCACACCAGAAGTAGCTCCAAAGTGCCACAGTAACTCTGGGCTCGTTCAACTTCTGAAATAGCTTCTTCTCTCCTCCTATGGTGATATTCATGGCCCCCAGGCAGAATGAGAGGAGCCAGGGGCCCACTGGGTATATAATTCTTTTCTCCTCAAGTCTCCATGAAAGGAACCCCCAGATGTAAGATCACTGATACCATATTTCTAGGGCTAGGTCCCTGGTGCTCAGACACCCCAGCCAACTTTTCCTTCCCTGTCTTTGCTGTCCTGCTCATCTAACTTCCTGGCAGTTTACCCTGCTCCCCTTCCTCTCTTGCAGGCCTGTCTGAAGAGCATGCAGCC
This sequence comes from Otolemur garnettii, assembly GCF_000181295.1. Taxonomy (NCBI): domain Eukaryota; kingdom Metazoa; phylum Chordata; class Mammalia; order Primates; family Galagidae; genus Otolemur; species Otolemur garnettii. The sequence goes on from NW_003852416.1 coordinate 18,189,242, forward strand.
CCCTTACTCCCCACCTGGCCTTGCCATCCCTGCTCCCCCAGCCTGACCCCCGGCCCCCAGCATGGCCCAGGGTGCCATGCGCTTCTGCTCAGAAGGCGACTGTGCCATTTCCCCACCACGATGCCCCCGCCGCTGGCTCCCCGAAGGTCCGGTGCCCCAGAGCCCCCCAGCCAGCATGTATGGCAGCACAGGCTCCTTGCTACGACGAGTGGCAGGTCCGGGTCCTCGAGGCCGGGAACTGGGACGTGTGACAGCACCCTGTACACCTCTGCGTGGTCCCCCTTCACCCTGCCTTGCTCCTTCACCCTGGGTACCCTCTTCACCCACTGGGCAGCCCCCACCAGGGGCCCAGAGCTCCGTAGTCATCTTCCGCTTTGTGGAGAAAGCCAGTGTGAAGCCACTGAATGGGCTACCTGCTCCTGGAGGCTTGAGTCGGAGCTGGGATCTGGGTGGGGTTTCTCCTCCCAGGCCTGCCCCAGCCCTTGGGCCTGTCTCCAATCGCAAGTTACGGCTGGAGGCATCCACATCAGACCCACTCCCAGCCAGAGGAGGCTCTGCCCTTCCTTGCAGCCGGGACCCTTTACGTGGGCCACTAGTTCCACCCCAGGTTGGGACAGATGGCCTGTATTCTTCTCTCCCCAATGGCCTGGGGGGTACCCCTGAGCACCTGGCCACACTATTCCGAGGACCTGCTGACACCGGATTACTGAACCAGGTATGCAACCTCCTTTGAGCTCTCTGCGACCCCAGTGACTCAGTGAAGGGGCAAGACTTGGCCCCCTCTCAGACTTGGGCTTGTCTGCTGTTCATTTTGAATACTTTAATCTGTCCTAAATCTGTCTTCTTCTTACCCTCTGTGTCCATCCCTGTGTCTGTGCACCTCCATCTGTGTCACTATGTGTTTTTATTTCTGTGTTTCTGTTCTATATTCTTCTGTCCTTATGTCTGGCTTTATCTCTGGGTGCTCATGTCTCCCCCTTGGCTCAGGGGGACACCTGGTCCTTCCCCCGAGAAATTTCCTCACATGCTCAGAGAATTGCTCGAGCCAAGTGGGAATTCTTCTATGGCTCCTTGGACCCTTCCAGCTCAGGTAAGGCCTGGGACTGAGGCAAGGAGAACAGGGCAGGGCCTTTCTCACATCAGCTAAAGCTTGGGTGGAAGTCTGCCCTCATACTTCTCCCAGTCCTTTCCTGGACTTCTGAATCAGCCAGTGCCTCCTTGGCCTCAACTTCCTATCTGTGTTATGAGGAATCTGGAGAATAGGGCACAGTGGGGCACCCAGAGGAGGCTAGGTAGTGGAGGGAGTGGAGGGAGGATGTCAATTATCATTCTGTGGAGTGAAGAAGCAGGTCTCTTTCAGACTTCTCCAAGCTGTTTGACAAGAACTTGGTTTGAAATGAGCTCCACTGGCACCAGGAACAAGCTAAGTTTGTAGCAGGAGGAATGGTGGCAAGACAGTGAAAGGACTTCCTGCCAATATGAGGCAGTGGAGGGAGTTTTGAGAACAGGATCAGGACAGGGAAGTGATAGGGACAACCTTCTGACCTGGATGCTTATGCATACTACAGGTGCTAAGCCCCCAGAGCATGCTCCCCCATCTCCACATGGGGTGGGCTCAGGGCAGGGCTCTGGGGTGGCTGTGGGGCAAGCAGCCAAGTACTCCGAGACGGACCTGGACACAGTGCCCCTGAGGTGCTACCACGAGACTGACATCGATGAGGTGCTGGCTGAGCGGGAGGAGGCTGACTCAGCCATCGAGAGTCAGCCCAGCTCTGAGGGCCCACCTGGCACTGCCCGTCCACCTGCCCCCTGTCCTGGCCCTGGCCCTCGTTCCAGCCTGGGCAGTGGCAATGAAGATGAGGATGAGGCAGGTGGGGAAGAGGATGTGGACGACGAGGTGTTTGAGGCCTCAGACGGGGCCCGGTGAGTGAGGGAGAGGGGAAGAAAGTGGTTTACTCTTTCCCACTGGCCCAGAAGCAGAGCTGGGTCAAAGAGACTGGGATAGATGAAGGTGGGGCTGGGAGTAGAAGGATCAAGCTGAGGTGTTACACAGCAGAGTGGGGAATGGGAGATTCTGCAGAGGCCTAAGGCCTTGTGCAACACTGGAGATGTGGCAAGCTGTTATCAGCAAAAATTCAGGAGGGTTGGGGGCAGTAAGGAAGAAGAGGCAAAGGGTTCTAGCAGGACAGGGGTCAAGTGAGAGGCTGGGGGCAGGATCAAGCCTGGAACAGGAAACTCGGGACAGGGGGATCAGTTCAGGTCCTTGGTCCTGATGGAAGAGTGGGGAGTAGGGGCTTTGCTTTCTGTCTCACACCCATTGCAGCTTGGAGCCTCATCTTCTCCTAAGATGTTGCCAGAAATAGAAATGGGATGGCAGGAGGGAAGCGGATCAGGGAAAAGGAGGAGAAAGGGAGATTAGCAGGGAGGAAAGAGGGAGGAAGGGAGAGGATGGAGTTCTGGGGACTGGTAGCCCCAGGGGCACCAAATATCTTGGACCCTCCACTCAAGAGGGTCTTTTTTCTTAGAGGGTTGGGAGGCTGTAAAAAGGAGATGATAATCTCTTTAACAGAGTCAGTGTGAGTTCAATAAAATCTTGCTCTGGGTCCTCCAATGGAGAAAGACCTGTGCTCTGGGACCCTGATGAAAGATTTTCCCTGCCTCTGCAGGCCAGAGAGCCAGACGTCTCAGCCTGGACCTCTCAAATCACCTGTGCCCTTTCTACCTGGGACCAGCCCCTCAGCTGATGGGCCTGACTCTTTCAGTTGTGTGTTTGAAGCCATCCTGGAGTCCCACCGGGCCAAGGGCACCTCCTACACCAGCCTCGCCTCACTGGAGGCCCTGGCCTCACCTGGCCCAACCCAAAGCCCCTTTTTTACCTTTGAGCTGCCTCCCCAACCCCCCTTCCTGAGACCTGACCCACCTGCTCCTGCCCCGCTTGCCCCTCTGGAACTGGATTCTGGTACCAGCTCTGCTGCTGATGGTCCCTGGACACAGAGAGGGGAGGTGGAGGAAGAGGGAGAGGCCAGAGCCAAGCTGGCCCCTGAGAAGGATCCCCCTAGTCCCTGCCATTCAGATGACAGCCTTGGGCTGGGGGCAGCACCACTTGGCAGGTGAGTTTACTTTGGGCCTTCAGATCTGAGGGCCTTCAGAACAGCTGACTTAAGGGACAGATCCTGAATGTGAGGCTGTAGTTAGTATTCCTGACCCCTGTGTAGGGGTAGTTAGGGGGTACAGAAGCCTGTTTTCCCATTTGGAGGACAACACCCCTAAACTCAAATTTAGTGACTTGAGAAGCCATGATTAAGGATTGAAGGATCCCCAGATAACATCCTTCTTTCTCCACTGGAGGATCCTTTCCTCCCTAGGCAGTCTTTGGCCTGCTTAGAGTTCCTATGACCTTACCCCTATCCAGCCTGGAGGTTTCACCAAAGATACAGCCACCAACCTCTCCCACTGCCTTCCTCCCATGTTGCCCTCTCCAATCAGGCATCTCTCACCCTGCTCCAGGAAGTCCTCTCATAGTCTAACCTTTCTGCTCTCCCCTCTGCCAGCTACCCTCTCAGTCATGGAAGCCATGGCAACAGGAGGGGGTGGCCAGGGAGACAGAGTTGCCTAGCAACCAGGAGTTTCCGGCCTCTTGTCTCTGGGGTGACAGGTGGCTTTGTGAGTTGAGCAGCTGGGGTAGGAAGGGAAGGGGAGGAGAGAAAGGGGATGAAGGGCACACCCTGACCTCCAGCCCCCCCAATCCCAGAGAATGCTTCTTTGGGGAACATCAAGGAGAGGCTCCTCTCCCTGAAAAGTGGGAGGAAGAAAAGACTTGGGAGCAGGAGGGTGTTCCTGCTGCCCTCAGATCTTTGCATGAATCTCCACTATTCCTCTCTGGCAGCCCATCTATTTTACCTTTGTCCCTCATATTCTCAGAGACAGGACTATGTTCTGAGTAGGGCCAGTGCAGGAATGGGGTCTATATCTAATAGCAAACTTAGGCCCTTGGGAACTTTGGGGAAGCAGCCAGAACTCCCACAACAACAAGATGGAAGTGGGTTAGATTTGAGGCAGAACTTCCACAGAGAGATGGTAATGATGGAGTAGACTGAGGAGGATAAATTGTACAATTTCCTTCCCAGAAGAAAAGAAAAATGCCTTCCCCATGACCTTTTCTCCTCTTCTCCATCTTCTGGACCTAGAGGCAAAGGGAGGGACTAGATGGCCTCCCAGAGCCCTGCCCAACCCCTAAGCTGGTGTTCCATCCTGACAGTGAACTACCCCTGAGCCAGCTAGTGTCTGACTCAGACTCAGAGCTGGACAGCACAGAGCGGCTGGCCCTGGGAAGCACGGATACCTTGTCCAATGGGCAGAAGGCAGATCTGGAGGCTGCACAACGCCTAGCCAAGAGGCTATACCGACTAGATGGCTTCAGGAAGGCCGATGTGGCCCGGCACCTGGGCAAGAAGTAATGCCACTGGGCTGGGATTGAGGAAGGGGGTGGAGGAAATGCATCCTGGGGATGGCCCCTCCACATTCTCTCCATCTAGTGCTCCTGGGTCTCTAGGTAACCCTACCTGATCCCTTGACACTGCCTCTTGAGACCCCACCTGTTTCTCTGACCTGCCCACAGCAATGACTTCAGCAAACTGGTGGCTGGGGAGTACCTCAAGTTCTTTGTCTTCACGGGCATGACTCTGGACCAAGCTCTCAGGTGGGTTTTGAGCCAATAGAAGACAGACCCTACTCTCTAGGTTTGGTGTTTATGACACCAGCTGTACCTCCTCTAAGCCCCTCTGTCTCCCCCCAGCTGCCCTGACATCACCCTGCCCAAGCTGGTAAGGGAACCTTTAGTAGGGATGACATCTTCCCTCTTTCCCCTCCCCAGGGTGTTCCTGAAGGAGCTGGCCCTAATGGGTGAGACCCAGGAACGGGAGCGTGTGCTGGCCCACTTCTCCCAGCGATACTTTCAATGCAATCCTGAAGCCCTGTCCTCAGAGGGTAAGGAGACTGAGAGTAGGTTTGTCCAAGCTGGCCAGAAGCAGATGGGCAGGCACTGAGTCTGTGTATAGGAGCCTAAGTGAAGGAAGGAATGAATGAGTAGGCCTGTGAACACACATGTTCACAAATAGCCCTGACATGGTTACATGTATATGGAACTATACATGCGACAGGCATATTATCAGGGTCATGAATGCATTGTGGGTTTGTATGCAGCTGGTCACATACATGTGCAGGACAGTGCTTGGCTTGAGTGCAGATTCTGTTTGGCTGCAGTGTTCTGCATAAGTGTGGGTGGGGTGAACTTGCTTGTGTTTTATGCATAGAGGAATGGGAGTGTAGAGGCAAGTAGTAGGGGACCCCCAGCACCTTAGGGAGCTAAGACAGGAGTCCTAAGAAGAAGGAAAGGTCTTTGCTGAGAGATCTGCTGGAGGATGTCTTTGCTGGGAGAAGAGTTCACTAATGGGGTTTAGGAGGTAAGAACATGTGGTTGTAGGCAAGAGGCCCCTGAATGGGTGCTGGAATGAACTGTGAGGCTGAGGAAGATGGCTGTGGGAAGAGTCCCTAAGAAGTGTCGTGGCGGTGGCTAAATGTTGACTTTTCCCTAGATGGTGCCCACACTCTGACCTGCGCCCTCATGCTACTCAACACGGATCTCCATGGCCACGTGAGTGGGGGTGTACAAGGAGGAGCCAGGAAAACACGACCATTGTCCAGAGACTTCAGGGTCCTCATCCTCACAGGCTCTGTTCCTTCCTTAGAACATTGGAAAGCGCATGACCTGCGGGGACTTCATCGGGAACCTGGAGGGCCTCAACGACGGCGGCGACTTCCCCAGGGAGCTGCTCAAGGTGGGGGGCGGGGCAGAGTAGAAGTTGCCGGTGGGGAAGGATGGATGACACAGTAGCCAACAAAGTCGGAGGGAGGGCAGGGGTGGGGCTTGCAGGCCCCTGGCTCTTGCTGAGAGAACCTGGGCTCTGGTGACTCAGTCTGGGGACCGCCCCCACCCCAGCCCCCACACGCAGGCTCTCCCGGAACATGCGCACACGTGTACAATCGCGGCTGCTGGGGCGGAGGAGGGGAGCTGCTCAGGAAAACACATGAGAGGGCGGCCCTGGCCCTTGCTTTTGCCTTGTCAGTTCTCCTCCCCCAGGGGAAAGGGGTCCCGGCAAGGGGCAGGGACACTCAAGCACACAGATCCCCACCCCAGTGTGTATAGCTGCAAAGACTTTACTGGTAGTGCTGTGTTGGAAGGACCTAGAGGTTGAGGGGGCCTGAGAGGGACGAAGGTTTTTCCAAGATTTCCCAGCGAGTGAATTAGGGCAAAGCTGTGACTCTGCGCTTCTGGCTCCCTTATGGGCAGGTCCTAGGCCCAGGCACCAGCTCTGGCGACAGAACCTAAGGTGTCAGATGATACACATGGGCTGGTGTGTGTGGGAGGAGAAGGGGGTGTCCCGGTACCATGGGTTCATTCCTGTCCCTGATCGGGTGGTGTTTTATCCCAGTGAGACCTGAGGTCAATTGAAGAAACCGCCAGAGTTGGAGAAAGGTGTCTGTGAGCCACTACATACATGTAACTCTGTACAGGAGTGTCCTAGGGCGTGTCTGTGAGCTTGGGTTGTGTTGGGCTTCTGAGTTTGAGGATGCGTTTGAGAGGGTGTGTCCATGGCGAGTTGAGGTGTTGGATGAGTTGGTGTGTATGCTTGAGTTGGATATGTGTGATGGGCATTAGCGAATGGGGTGGGGGTGGGTTTGTAAGGCTTGGGTGTTAGAGCTTATGATTTCGTGTGTATCTGAGGTGGGGTGTATATGGGTCCTACATCTTTGAGCTGGATGTGTCTGATTTTTGAAATATGCCTGAATAGGGGGTGCATATTTGTGAGTTCAAGATAGTACATTTTGAGGTGTACATCTGAGTTTGAAGTGTCTGTGAGTTGGGGTGACTGTGAATTGATGCATCTGGTTAGTTGGGGTGTATGTGAACTAGGCCTGAGTGGGGATATGCGGGGCGTTTGGGATTATCTGTGGATGATCTGTATGAGGCCGAAGCTATTCCCTGATGCCTCCATTCATCCTACCTGGAGGCCCCTCCCGACTCAGTGACAAAGGGCTGTGGGCAAGCGGTCTGACCCCTCCCTTCACCCCTGCACCCATCGCAAGGAATCAGGAGAGAGTTCCAGACCTACGAGGTCAACCCACCTTCACAGGCCAAGGCCTAGGGCTCTCAGCGCCCCCGCCAGTCTCCTAGGAGCAGCCCGCCCCGGTGCGAGTACCCCTTTGGACTCCCCAGGCCCTCCCGGTGGTGGCGCAGAGAGTCCCCCTCACAGTTGGGCGCCTGCATTTCGCGCCGACCCCGCCCCCAGCCCTCGCGTTCCCCTCCCCGTCGGCGCCCCCCCTCCCGCTCGCGCTGAGCTGCAGAGCAGACCGCGCCGCCGCCGCCGCCGCTGCGCGCTCGGTGCGTCGGTGGGAGCCTGGCCTGGCTCAGGCCGGGCCGCTCGCGCTGGCTGTCGGGGGAGCCGTCCGCTGGCCGTCCGGGGCGGCCCGGGGGCCGAGGGCGGGCGGGGGCATGGCCGGGGGCCGCGGCGCTCCGGCCAGGCCAGCATGATCGGCGTCAACAGCATCCACAGCAGCGCCGGGCGGCTGCGCTCGCGCTCGCTGTGTTCAGTGCGCTACGGGCGCACCCACCGTGGTGCGGAGACCCTGTGCTACGGCTGGCCGCAGCGCTCGCGCAGTCTCAAGCCCGTGCTCTACACCGACCTGGTGGTCAGCCGCCTGCAGAGCCGCAAGAAGAAAAAGGCGGTGAGGGCGTTGTGGCCTCGGCCCACGCCAGGCTGGGGGGCGACCGAGGGGGAGGCTTGAGGGAGGCACCGAGGGTGGCACGAGTTGGGGGATGGCAGGTATCAATGGGGCCGAGGGAGACCCTGGCAGGGACAGAGCTTACGGGCATGGACTGGGGGTGGTAGGGAGGGCACAGACCCTTGGACCAAGGTGGGCTTCGCAAACCAAAGGATCTTTGGGAAGGATGAGGGTTTTCTAGATGGGAGCATGACTTGGGATTCTGTGATGGGGTTCAGGACCTTCGAGGGAAGGTGTGGTTGTGGACGAAAGACGGTCCTGAGATGGGGCAGGGAAGGAACCAAAAGGCTGGGAAGGATTGCAGGTTGGATCTTGGTGGGCACTTCAGTCTCCTGGCCAGAGAGTTGGGAACTGAGGGTTTGGGGCTCTAAGCCTGCTGGGTTTGGGCTAGGTATGTGCTGGCAGTGCTATGTATTGATTAGCCTGGGTTGTGTTGGAGTGAAGGTGCAGGCTGTGTGGACAGAGTATGCACAGGTGGGATGCCTGGCTAGCCTTGTGGCTGTGCAGGGCTGTGGGCAGTGAGAGAGTCAGAGACTGTGGTATGTTGGAGGGGAAGGGAGGGTTGTGTCCCATCACAGGGCAGTGCCGACGTCACCATTGCACCCAGCTCACATGCAGGCAGCATCACACGCCACACACTTAGCCCAATACACACATGCTGGGGACACACCCACTCAGACAGGCTGGTGGAAGCGCCCCCACAGTTAGAAGTGCTGGTGTGGACCCATGTTCCAGACCACTCCCAAGAAAAGGGGTCCTCTATACTACTCTGGAGCCTATCCTCTCCTCTGACCACCTTAAGGCTCTCAAGTGTCCTGAAGGCCAACTATACAGAGAGGAAGTGACTGGTTCAGCAGCTTACAGGAAGTTTGGTCTAAGCAGTGATTGGAAGCGAAAACTACTGCTTTTTAGGTTAAAAAGGTGTTTTTCACTCCCTAGTAACATGAAGTGTGCATATAGGTAGGTGCTGGACTACCCTGATGATTAGCTTGGTAGGGCTGTCTGGGCTATGGGAGTACTCAGTTTGTCCTGGGGTTAGGAGCCATGATAGTGTGTTCTCTATTAGCTAAGAAATAAGCTGAGAGGATGAGTGCCCCATTCTGGAGCCTCAGTTTCCCCATATGCTATGTGTGGATTTATTCTGGGGAAATAGGCCAAAACATGTGGTTGGGGGAGGAAGGGTTCCTAGGGCTGCTCTTTCCCATTCCCTCCAGGATCTGAGCAGGATAACCCCGTAACAACAGTAACGATGATAATGACAGTTACCCTTTATTTTTTATCTCCCATGTGCCAGGATGCCCTGTGCAAACTGCTTGTGTCTCCGTCTTACTACCTTTGTTCTTCCCCATCGAGTCTAAAGTGGTGGAACTGAGTCTGGGTCTCTTTGTTAGAGCTATGTTCTTGGTCACTATATCCTGCTGTCCCTACTCCTTACTTCTGCTTCTTCTCTGACATTGGAGTACATGGTACACCCTTCCCCAGGTCTGATCCACAGCCACCTAATTTGTTCCTCCCTCCCCAGGCCTTGTACAGTTCCATCAAGAATGAAAAGTTGCAGTGGGCCATGTGAGTCCTGGGGTTGTACAATGGGTTAGGGGTGGGGTCTGGGGAAGGTGCTGCCTGGAGGGGCCAGGAAAGCTGGGTGGGCCTGTGAGTTCTGGGGCTGTGGGGCAGGGGAGGGATGAGAGGCCATGAGAGGCAGTGAGGCAGCCTCACTTCCTTCTTTGGAGATGCCTGTCTGGACTTGGGGCTCTGTGTCTTGTCTCTAGCTGGGTTGTTATGACAAGTTGGGTTGGGGTGGGGGATGCTGTTGAAACATAAAAGGGAGGTCTTCTGGCAACCCTAGTGGGAAGGCAGAAGCCTCTGGAAGTAAGGCCCTGACCAGTAGCACCCCGGATCCCCCTTAGGTCCTAGGAAGCCCAGACATTACAGAGCAGGGAATCATTGTCTATTCTTGCAGCCCCCAATAGAAACAGTGAGACTCAGAGTAAGTATTAGAAGAGTCCAGTCTAAGAGGGGAGCTCCACTTTTGGCCTTGAGGCCCCTAGTCTGACGGTGCAGCCTTCATTGTAACAGTCAGTATTGGCTGGTATCTGCTAAGAGTCACTGCTCATGTTTTATCTAGGAGCTCTCATTAGGAGAGAAGACCTCACAGAAGGCAGAGCTCAGGATTAGGGTGGAGGGAGAGACCAGGGAAGGCTTTTTGGAGGGCTGGGACTGAGGCAAGTCTTGAAGGAAGAGAAGCATTTGGGAAGGGAAAAAAGGAAATTGCTATTTGGGAGGCAAAGGTGCAGTGGCTGCAATAAGTGTGGGTGGAAGACCATGAAGAGGCAGGCCTGGTGGGGAAGGAGAATGGAAAAGGATGATGCTGGGGGAGATGCAGTATAGGCTCCATGTAGGAGGCAGGAGGGAGCTACTGCAGGTTCTAAGGCCAAGGGAGTAGCAAGATAGAATCCAATTTTTTAGTTTTAATTAATTAATTTTTGAGACAGAATCTCATTTTGTCACCCTCAGTAGAGTGCCATGGCATCATAGCTCACAGCAGCCTCAAACTCTTGGGCTCAAGCAATTCTCTTGCCTTAGCCTCCCAAGTAGCTAGAACTACAGGTGCCCACCACAACACCTAGCTACTTTTTAGAGACAGGTCTCACTCTTGCTTAGGCTGATCTTTAACTCCTGAGTTCAAGCAATCTACCCTCTCAGCCTCCCATAGAATCCAATTTTTTAATCTGACAGTGCCTGCAGACCGGGATGTATGGGGGTACTAGGAAGCTACTTCTTCCTCCTTCTGCCAACATCCTTTAGCTAACAAGCCATGAGCAAAGCCTAGTGCTGGATGTGGTTGAGACAGAGCTGAGTCAGGCAGGTGTCTATATTGGTAAGGGTGTGAGGGGTGAGGGTGTGTGTGTGCAGAAATGGGGAGGATGGAGCTGGTGACATGGGAGGGAAGGAAGGGACAGTTGTGGCTCTACACTGTATGGCTCTAATCTCAGGGAGGAGACACCCCTTGAGGTGCCCTGCTCTGAGGGAGGGAGGCATAGCTACACCCTGGGGAGACCTGATCGGAGGTGGGAGACATGACAGGAGCCTCAGGGTGAGGGGACCCCCCTAACATCTCCACAAACAGTGAAGGAACTTTCAGGGAGATGAAGGCTGAAGGGGGGTTGTGATGGGTCCATGGCCAGCCCCTTCTGATGTGATCACTCTTCTGCAGAGATGAGGAGGAGCTGAGACGCTCTCTATCTGAGTTGGCTGACCCCAACCCCAAGGTCATCAAGCGAGTCAGCGGGGGCAGTGGCAGTGGCTCCAGCCCTTTCCTGGACCTGACTCCTGAGCCCGGGGCTGCCGTCTACAAGCACGGTGCCCTGGTGCGAAAGGTGCACGCAGACCCTGACTGCAGGAAGAGTATGTGGCCTACTGGGAGGGTCTGGGGGATGGATGGGAGTGGGCCTGTCTCAGGTTCCCCTGATCTATCTTTCTTCCCTCCAGCACCTCGAGGCAAGCGGGGCTGGAAGAGCTTCCACGGAATCCTCAAGGGCATGATCCTCTACCTCCAGAAGGTGTGGGGCCAGGCCTGAGGGTTGGGGCTGGGCTGGCCCCAGGGTCAGGGTATAGGTTGGCCAGGCGGTTCTGGGGACAGGACAAATGGGTACCCTCGCAGGAGGAGTACCAGCCTGGGAAGGCTCTTTCGGAGGCGGAGCTCAAGAATGCCATCAGCATCCACCATGCCCTGGCCACCCGTGCCAGTGACTACAATAAGAGACCCCATGTCTTCTACCTGCGCACAGCTGACTGGCGGGTCTTCCTCTTCCAGGCTCAGTGAGTGACTTCCTTTGCCTATTCCAGACCCTTTCATCCCATCTCCCATCTCACTGTCCCTCCCTCATCCCTGGATTGCCTCTATCTTTCTCAGGCCACAACCTGAGCTAGGACTGGCATCCTGGGTTGGAGACCCTGGGTCCAGATCCCAAGGAGCTATACTGTCTCCCTAGGAGCCTGGAGCAGATGCAGTCCTGGATCACTCGTATCAATGTGGTGGCCGCCATGTTCTCTGCACCCCCCTTCCCAGCTGCTGTTAGTTCCCAGAAGAAGTTTAGCCGCCCTCTCCTGCCCAGTGCTGCCACCCGCCTCTCCCAGGTAGCCCTACCCTAAGTCGACCTGGTGCCCTCAGGATGGAGGGAGGTAGGCCCAGGCTGACTGTACTCAAAGCTGCTGTGTATGATCATGTAACTGTCCCCTGTACTAGGACACTGACTACAGGAGGCAAGTGGAGGCTGAAATCCAGCCCCTGTTCCACATGCCAGCTTGGGAACCCAGACATGGTGCTTTGTTCATCCAAAAGAAAAGGGGCATCTTTTACAACATTTGCAGGGCCGGGCATGGTGGCTCATGCCTGTAATCCCAGCACTCTGGAAGGCCAAGGCAGGAGGACTGCCTGAGCTCAGAGGTTCAAGACCAGCCTGAGCTAGAGCAAGACCCTATCTCTAAAAATAGCGGGGGCATTGTGGCAGGCACCTAGAGTTCCAGCTACTCTGGAGGCTGAGGCAGGAGAATCACTTGAGCCCAAGGGTCTGAGGTTGCTGGGAATTGACACACCTTGGCACTCTGCCAGGGGACGACAAAGTGAGATTTGTCTCAAAAAAATTTTTTTTTTGCACAACGGCACTGTATGGGTTGGAGTGACCCTGAAAGTTTTCTCCTTGGTTGCTAGGAGGAGCAGGTACGGACCCATGAAGCCAAGCTAAAGGCCATGGCAAGTGAGTTGCGGGAGCACCGTGCAGCCCAGGTGGGCAAGAAGGCCCGGGGCAAGGACGCTGATGAGCAGCGGCAGAAGGAGGCCTATCTGGAGTTTGAGGTGAGTCACCCTACCTGGAAACCTCTGTGTTGCCACACACAGGGTCAGACTAGGGTGAAGGGCATGAACTGTAAGGGTGAGACCAGCTGGATGACACTGGGCAGGTTGCTGACTCTCTCTGAGGCTTGGTTTCCTCTTCTGTGGAACAAAGACAACATTCCACACTTGGGTCATAAAGTGACATGTCTGTAAAGTGTTATGTTCCCCAATTCTAGTAAAGGCTCAGGAAACATTACCTGTGGCAGTTACTCCTGAGAGAGCCCAAAGAGGGTCACCAACAAGCCAGGGGGCCATCTCACACTCCTTGGGTGCTTTTGGGCCTCCTCTGGTGGCCCTCCCTGGTCCAGAGGGTGGAAAGGATAGAGGGTGCAGAGAAGGCCCTCATAGCCCCTGCCCCTCTTCAGAAATCCCGCTATGGCACATATGCGGCACTGCTGCGGTTCAAGCTGAAGGCGGGCAGTGACGAGTTGGACGTGGTAGAGGCAGCACTGGCCCAAGCCGGAAGCGTGGAGGACAGACTTCCTCCCTCTCACTCCAGTCCCTCCCTCCAGCCCAACCCCTCCAGCCAACCCAGGGCTCAGCGGCAGGGCTCAGAACCCCGGCCAGGAGCAGGCAGTGGGCGAAGGAAGCCCTGAGGTGGAGGTGGGGTGGAGGTGCCTGCCGGACACCTGCAGAATGACACAGCCCTGCCTGAGCCCGGGCCGGCCTCGGGCCACCTGTGAGGGCCTTGCGGCCCAGGGCCCGACCGCGCCGGACGCGGTGTCCGGGGCAGGGCAGGGCTGGGGCATGGGCCTCAGGAGCCTATACTGAGGGCCCCTCCAAGACCCCCTTTTTGTGATAATGTTTTGCACTTTTCGTACAGGGGGGCGGGGGCGGGGGTGGGGGCAGGAGGAGCCAGTGCTCCTGAACTTTTGATGCTTCTTTTTGCGAGGGGGAGGCCTGACAACATTTCTGCTTTCTGCTGAGACCACCCCCACCCTGACACCAGCAATCCCCCTCCTTCCTGGGGCCTGGCTCAGACAGAGGCCAGGAGTTGGGGCTGAGCTGGTTTTCCCTCCTTTCTCCCCAAGGGCTCACCCTCTCTCTTTACAGAGGTGGAGAAAGGCTGTCCACACCAAGGCCTGGTACATGAGCTGGGGCAGTGTGGCCTTGCCTTCCCTCCTCAGTGGGCCCCACCCTCTGTACAGCCTCCACCCGATTAAAACTGCTCTGGACTTGCCGACTGGGCCTCCTCCTTCTCTGCTTTCTAGTGCTTGGCTTGGGGCCAGAGTAGCTGGCTGTTTCCAGGGACAAGAATCACATGAGGGACTGCCGTAAGTTGGGAAGGGAGGGTCCCCTTCCCATGAGAATCCTTTATTTGCCCCAACTGAGGGGTGGGCATGGGGTGTTAAATAAGATTTGGGAGAGGTAGGGGTGCTATACAGAGAAGTCCAGAATGGGGGCTGGTGGTTGGGTGACAGATCAGTGCACCTGAGGCTGGGGGTGCCCATGGCAGAGCCCTCCTGGTGGCTCAGGGGGTGAACCCAACTTCTCTGCCTCCTGTTCCACTGACTGGCTCCCATAAGCACTGTCTTCCTTCACCTCTGCGGGGGCAATGAAGCACAAGGGAAAGGAAGAGGAGGTCAAGGCCTTAGGGCTTCCACCCTCCAGCCCAGATCCCTCTTCCAGGGAGATCCCTTTACCTGTGCTGGGCAGCTTATCTCGTGTCTCCGGGCCCCTCAGCAGCCTCACTCCCTCCTCTAGGCCCATGTCAGACAGGGCCTCCAGCAGACCTGCCAGGTCCCCACCAGCCAGCTGAGGAGAAGGAATAAGTCTGAGGTGTGAATTAGGGTTTGGGGTTGGGAGCCTTGGGGCCAAGGGTGCATCAAGCTCTGAGACTGGGGAAAGGAATCCAGGACCTAGGGCAGGGCACCGGCTAACCCACCTCGTAACTGCGCAGAAGACTGCCACTGGGTGAGGTTGTCTTTCGGTATGTGTCCACAAGACTGCGCAGACCCAGCCGCTCTGCTAGCTCCGCCCAGCTTCCCTGGGCTTCTGGCCCGTCTAGCAGTTGCTCCAGGTTCTGCAGGGCGGTATCACCAAGTGACAGCCCTGGCCCTGAGAGGACACACATATAGACATGTCAGATACCTCCAGAGTTGGGTGAAGACATGGCAACTTGGACATTGCCTTTCTCCCAGGTGATATGAAAGAGAAGGCAGACAGGGCTACAGGGGGCCTAGGACATTGTAGATAAAGGGAGACATCCTGTAGGGGCACTGACAAAGGAGGAGAGACCTAGGTGAGGAGGGCCTGGGGCCTGGGAGTATATGATGACATCTCACCTGCTGGGCTGGGCGGGGTCAAAGGAGGCACCAGGGTATTCTGTGCAGCATTGAGAAGCAAGGTCTTCACCTAGGAAGATGGCCTCACCTTTACTACCTCCTAGCCTTCCTCAAGCCTAGGGATCCTTCACTCCACATACTGAGGACCCCACCCCTGTGCCCATGACATGCCCTGTTCCTTGGTGCTTCTAGTCCTAGATGGCCTCACCTTGGTGCTGCGAGTGAGGTCAAGAGGTGTGTGGCCCCGGAAGCTGCTTCGAGGGTCTTTCTCAGGCCCCTCACAGTCCGAGTCGCTATCAGAGGTAGGGGGCGAGGGCAAGGGGCACAGGGGCTCCTCATTCTCTGCATGGATATCAGCACCTTTGGGAGGGAGGCAGTCATCAAGAGATACAATGAGGATTGAAAAGCGGGGGACGCCTGTGGCTCAAGCCGCTAAGGCGCCAGCCATATACACCTAAGGTGGTGGGTTCGAATCCCCAGCCCGGCCCGCCAAACAACAATGATGGCTGCAACCAAAAAATGGCCGGGCGTTGTGGCGGGCGCCTGTGGCCCCAGCTATTTGGGAGGTGGAGGCAGGAGATTCGCTTGAGCCTAGGAGTTGGAGGTTGCTGTGAGCTGTGATGCCATGGCACTCTACCCAGGGGGATAGCTTGAGGCTCCGTCTCAAAAAAAAAAAAAAAAAAGAAAAAGAAAAGCGGGGGACCCAAGTGATACCCCTTTACCTCCTCCCTGCCCCTAAGGGTGAAACGGACCAGCCTTTAGAAGGAGGCGGGTGAGGGTTGGAGATCCTAGCCCAGCTGCCAGATGTAGGGGCGTGTTTCCTGCAAAGGTGCGAGCATTCACATTGGCCCGGAGCTGTGGGGTGAAAAGGAGTGGTTGACCACAGCACACTCCACTTGGTCACTTCCTCCCATATACCTTTTCACCACCCTCGGTCCCTCCACAACCCTCGGCCCCACCCGTTCCACAATCCTCAGTCCCACCTTGGTGACCAGATGGGTGACCAACCCCAGCTCCTCCATCTCTGTGGCTAGATGCAAGGCTGTTCGGCCCCCTTGCCGCTCTGCAGCCTCCACTTCAGCCCCACTGTCCACCAGCAGATCCAGACACTCAGGACTTCGAGCACAGACTGCCAGATGTATTGGGTACAGTCCTAGGGAGGCAGCATGGTCAGCCTGTAGCTATAGCCCCTGACCACTCAACCTAAACATCTCATGTCCACTCTAGACATTCACCAGATATTCTCCTTGGTCCTCATCCCTGTCCTGTTAGTCCAGATGAGAGAAGGAACTCACCCTGAAAGTCTGGCATGTATAACAGCTGGGGCACAGTGGGAGCTCCACTCCGCAGCAGCACACGCAGCAGGTTGGGGGCATCAGCACCTGCCCGCAGTGCCAGGTGCATGGCTGAGTCTCCATGCCGA
The DNA here is from genome assembly GCF_000181295.1 of Otolemur garnettii. Classification (NCBI taxonomy): domain Eukaryota; kingdom Metazoa; phylum Chordata; class Mammalia; order Primates; family Galagidae; genus Otolemur; species Otolemur garnettii. The sequence continues at coordinate 18,205,686 of NW_003852416.1, forward strand.
TCCAGCAGCGCCGGGTCTGCACCCACCTGCAGCAGGAAGCTCACCACCCTTGTCTGCCCGGTGATCACTGCCAGGTGCAGGGGCGTCTATGGACAAAGCAGGGTGAGCCAGGCCTGCCCATGATTTAGACCCATCTGCCTCCCAATCCCTGCCTCTCACTAGTGGGTGCTCCCTTACCTGATGCAGGTGGTTGGTGAGGTTGACGATGCCAAGGTGCTGGGCATGGTAGATGACATGAGCTATCTGCTCAATGACACTGGTCTGCTCATGGATGATGGCCAGGTGCAGGGGCCTGGGGGTTGGGGAGGGAGTCTGGCCTAGCAAGCCCAGCCACTCAGAGCATCCTCTGCCCTGAAAAGCCCACTGTTTCCATAATCTCCCTTGCTGAGGCCTGTTGCACCCAGAACTTCTCCAAGGGCATCCCTTGCTGTACTTGAACTTAATCTTTCCCAGCACATTTTGAAGTAGATAAGTACTATTATTGTGCCCCTTTCACAGTCCACAAAACTGGTTTGAATAGACTACCTTGAGCAGGACTAGTTAACAGCGATGCCGTACCTGAAGCGCGGTCTGGGTTAGAGTTAGGGCCCTTTCCTGCCCCGACCCCATGACCTCCCATCCCAGACCCAGTCCTCCCTCTCTCCCTCCCGCCGGCCTACGTGTCTCCGTTCTCGTCCTGCGCGGTCAGCAGGTGGCGCTGTCCTGCCAGCAGCGCGCGCGCGTCCGCCGTGACTCCGTAGTCCAGCAGGGCTCGGGCACTGCGCCGCGCCAGGCCGAACAGGCGCGCGTTGTACTCCCGGGCTATGGGTGACAGGGGTCGTGGGTAAGGGCTAGGTCCTCACCTCAGCGTCTCGACCGCCTAGATGCCGGAAGCCGTACCTTGCTGCAGTATCTCCGGGGCCTGAGGTTCCTCTGCTGCTTCCTCCGCGTTGTCCAAGCTGGGTGCTGAGGCCGCCATCTGTGCCCCGCCCCCGCCACCCGGGTAGCAGCCCATGGGGGCCGCACCTGACTGATAGGGGCTGTAGGCCAAGGAGGAGGGGAAAAAGCCGAGGCTGCTACCTGTGGGTACAAGCAGGGCTGTGGGGAGGAGGCACTAGGCAGGACCCCTCCCAGGTTTCTTCTTCCATGGCTTCTTTCCCTTTACCCCTTCCCCCTCCACCGCCCTTCCCACCAGCAGCAGCCACTCACCTCCTCCAGCTCCTCCATAACCCCCAGCCGAGCCCCCGGAGCCTCCACCCATGTGGGAGCCACCCCCAAAGGGCTGAGAGAAGGTGGGCAAGGCCTTCCTCCGCTTCCGCTGCACCTCCTCCTTGTCTGGGGACAGAGGGAAATGGGATATTAAAACCCCAATTCATGGGTTATGCCTTTCCCCCAAAGCCCTCAGGCTGGTTCCTGGCAAACACAGCTTGGGACCCGCCCCACTCTTGACTTGGCTCTTGGGTCCCCTGATTGAGTTCCTGGGATCCTCCAGCTCAGCCCTGCCAACCCTCTACTGCCAGCCCCCTGGGATCCTCAGCCCAGCCCCACCTTCCACCAGAGGGTAATAGGTGAACTGTTTGGAGTCAGACACATCCCCTCCACGCTTTCGTTTCAGTTGCAGGAACACAGTTACAGGCCGCTCAATCTTCATCTTGTGATAGGGTGGTGTCCGGAACACGATGGCATACTGGTGGGGGGGGACACAGGGAGTCTGTGAACCCTTTGCCTAATTCAGCTCCCAGCCCAGGCCCTGGCCCCTTGGTACCTGTTTATGAACATCTGTAGGAGAAAAGTCTCCAAAGGCCTGCCATCCATTCTCATCATCCTCATAGAACCGAACCTCAATATCATCTACAGAGAAAACTGAAGCTTGGCCACAGGTCCTTATGTAATCTCTAGGACTATCTATCCTGGAGGTACCCTGGCCCTCAATATTTTTTTTTTTAAGACAAGAGTCTCACAATGTCACCTGGATAGAGTGCTGTGCTGTCATAGCTCACAGCAACCTCAGCCTCAGCCTCCCACATAGCTGGAACTACAGACAGGCACTTGCCACAAAGCCTGGCTAGTTTTTCTATTTTTTTTTTTTTTTTTAGTAGAGACTGTGTCTCACTCTTGCTTAGGCTGGTCTCAAACTCCTAAGCTCAAGCAATCCACCTGCCCTGCCCTCCCAGAGTGCTAGGATTAATCTTTTTTTTTTTTTTGCCAGGGCTGGGTTTGAACCCACCACCTCTGGCATATGGGGCTGGCGCCCTACCCTTTTGAGCCACAGGTGCCACCTGCTAGGATTAATCTTATACCCAATCTCCTTAGTTCCCAGCCTGGGCTTCAGCCTCACCTTTCTGGACCTTGTCACAGAGTAGATAAACTTCATCTCCACCCCTCACAGAGCCCGCTGTTTTGTCCATTCGAGAAATCTTCAGATTTGAGGCCCCAGGAGACTCTATGGGGATGGGATATAGATTAGTTGAAATGATTTAATAGCCATGGTCACATTTATGGAGCCAGGTGCTTTGTATTTATCATCTCAGCAACCACAGGGAGTGTAGGAACTACCAGCATCCTCACCAAAGACACAAGGAATACTCAAGATTTGAAAAGACTTGCTCAAGATCACTCAACTCACATGTGGCAGGGTCTGGGTCAAAAGCCCAGGGCTATCTGACTCTACAACTTGAGGATACCTCTTATACTCCCTCTGGTGCCTACGTCTGGCACCCTAGGGAGTCAGGATACTCACTGCTGTCATGGATGGGCTGGGAGATAACTGGCTTCAGGGGCAGGGAGAAGGAGCCATCACTAGCTCGAAGGAAGGCAGAGAAGCGCAGTCGCACAATACTCAGATCCATCACCTTCTTCAGCTCCTTGGCTTCCTGTTCCAGTTCCCGCCGTTCGGCCTCTGGGCAATGGACACATGCATGACCCCTCGGCTCCTCCTTCCTTTTGTTTCTTCCATGAGCACCTATCCCGACTCCCTTTGCCCTATACCTGTGAGCCCGTGGGGCCTGGAGCGAAGCCGTTGCCTTTGAAGTTTTTGTATCATAATCTCCATCATGTTCTTCTTGGTCACATGCAAAACGCCCAGGTTGTTAAATCTGGGGACAAGACAGAGAGTCAGAGGCTTTTGCCCATGTAGACCTTTCCTTCTGAGGCACCTTCCTCATTGCCAGGGCTCAGCTCAGCCCTACTTCCTCAAGGAAGCTATTCTAGTTTTTTCTTGGGCCCTTGGGTTTGGGGCCCAACTTGTCTTTCCCTTCGGTCAGATTCTAAGCTCACAGAGGTGGGCTGGGCCCTGGGACTGCAGATAATGAAGGGTCATACCAGTGGGGGCAGGGGATATGGGACACCTACTGGGCAGTCATGTCCTTGGGCCCCACAGACACGGCGCAGACCCCCAGCTCAGAGCACTGCTTGCCCACCAGGCTGTGAGCATGAGCACGAGGCGGGTCACTGTGCGTTACCAGGTCCACCTCGATTTTGGCTGGTCCCTCGTAGTTACAGATCTGAGAGGGGCAGGAGCTGTCAGTAATGCCCTTAGAAACACTGTCCACTAGCCCACCCTCCAGCAGCATCCTGGCTCACCTTGACAGTGGGATAGGTTTTCCGGCCTTTCTCACTGGAGGCACCTGGCAGTCCTCCATGGGAGGGGCCTTCACAGCCATATCGAAATCGGAAGCCTCGCTGAAGGTCCAAAGGCAAAGTGACACTGCGATCAGGAGAGACCACCCTGGCCAGCCACATGCCCAGCCAGCAGTGACAATGACTGATAGTGTCTGCCCTGAACTAGAACTACAGCCAACCATCCAACCCACTGTGGCCTCCTCAGACAGTGACTCTCTCCCCACCATGTTCAGCCAGCTACAACCACTCCACTTGCCTCTAAAGCTGAAGCCATGCCACACTGTCCCTTTTGCTCACTCACCTGCTTAGGCTGTTCCACAATCACCAGGTAAGGGCCATCAGCTGCGGACAGAGAAGCCTTGCTGAACCAGAGTCTCCAATCCCACCCCTCAGGTGGAGTGCACACCACAGGCTTTCCCTCCTGCTCCAAGAGAAGGGAGGTCAGGGGACTTACCTGTTTCTGAGGCAGGCTCCTTGGGCTCCACAATGGAGGTGTTGAATTTGAAATCATCGTATTCAATGATGCCATCCAGACCCTGGTTTAGGGACAGGCTGTTGGTGGCAGCAGATTCTGAGCCACTCCCAGAACCCCACCTCCCATCTCTAGGCCCTCCGTAGTCACTCCCCTTCCTCCCCAGCCCCCTGAGAAAGCTCCCTGTGGAAGCAGAGTTTGCAGACAGATGGACAGGCAGGCTGAGATAATCTGAAGGCACACATTATCACAGGGAGCTGAGAGACTACAGCAGACAGACAGACAAGGGGACAGACAGCCGGACAGTTTCAGGGCCAGGCGTCCCGACTCACTGGGTCGTAGCAACTCTCCATGTCTCTGGGTTAGGCCCGGCTCTGGTGGCTCCCGCCGGGTGCTGGTCCCAGAGTTTTAGGTGCCTGCCTAAGGAGAGGGGGAGTAGAAGGGAGAGGGGAGTCCGATTAAAATAGGGGTGGGCGGGAGATGGGGGCCAGATTTGGGGGGGGGGGGTCCGATCTCCTCCGGCCGCCCGTCCGGGTGTGGCGGGTGAGATCCGGTGGACGGCTAGATCCGGAGTTGGGTCGGCCGGAGGAAGGGGCAGGAAAGTTAGAGCAGCTTAGGAAAGTCCCGAAAATACCAGGGGGAGGCGGGGCAGGAGAGGCGGGCCTGGAAATGACGCCTTGGCCCCGCCCCCGCAGCGGGAGGTGCTGGAGGCCCACTCCAGCCTCCGGGGCCCCTGCAGCTTCTCAGTGGGCCGAGGGGCGAGGAGAGCCAGAGAGGCCCCTTGGAAGCAAGGCACTCTTCTCCCTTCGGGGCAAGGGATGGGAAGGCCCTTCACGGCTGGAGGAGGCTCTCAGTGCAGGGCCTGCTCTGCCTCCGCCCGCCTCCCCTCCTTCGGCCTGGAGCAACCTTGGGATTTTTCTGCCGAGAGGGAGGCCACGGCTGATTCACCACCGGGGGTTTTGGGGGGACATTCCTGCTGTCTGCAGGCCTCCTCTTCGAATGGGCCCGTAGGCGGGGGCTCTTCCCAGTTAGGGGGCCCAAAGTTTTGCCCCTAAAATATGATTCTGGGGCCGCAGGGTGAGAGAGGAAAAGTGTCTCTTTCTTGGGATAGGCTCTTCTTTTTCCCCTCCCCAAAACATCTCAGCAGCGGTTGATCCCCACAGCGTACCTGCTCTGGGGTCCAGGCAACCGGCAGACCCCTGCATGCTCCCACCCCAGTCTCACAGCTGTGTGTAATACACGTGTGTTTCCATCACAGCTCTGCAAGTGTGTTTCAGCTTTAGAGTTGGGTGCATGTTCTGTGTCCTGTGGCATCAACATGAGTGTGCAAGTGAGCATGCCTGTAAACAGGTGAGTCCCCCAGCTTCTCAATGTGGGTACATATCTGCATGCCTTGATGTGTAAGGGCACGAGTGAGCACGTCTGCGTGTGCATGTGAGTCCGACTGCACGGACGCTGCCGTGCGCACGCCCGCATAGGTGCAAGTGTATGATCCGGCTCGCCTTGTCTTTGTATAGGGATGTTGACGTGTACCTGTGAGCCCTGTTTGTTGTGTGCGCCCTCCCTGGGTATGTGTATCCGCTGCTCTCCAGCCCCGGGGCTCGGTCAGTTAAAGGCCCTCTTCCCGCCCTTCTCGTGTCCCGGCCACTCAGGTGTCTGAATCCAGCCACTCACCGTGGCGGCGGCTCTGATTCCAGTTTCTCCCCGCGTCCGACCCGCCTGGGATAGGTCAAGACACCTTTCTAGCCACACTGGCTGCAGCCGGGAAAGCCCCTTTCCGGCCCCCCGGAGGGGGGAATTCCCGTGACGTTTCCAGGCGTCACGCCCATGCCCTTTTACATTGGCTGAAAGTTTAACTCCGGACTAGAGCAGCCAACCCAGAGCAACTCAGTCACGCCCCTTAGAGAGGAAGGGTTAGCGCTGGGCGGGGAGTTGGGGAAGATTGTCTACCCGTCGCCTGCCCTGGCCTGGGGATTAGCCCCAGGAAGTACCCACTGATCAGGCCCCTCCCCGGCCGAGGGCCTAGGTTGCAGTCTCTTCACCTCCTCAGGCGTGCCCCAGACGACTAGGAGCTTCCGCCGCACCTAACGCTTGGCTATCTCTGAAGCTGGGGAACCCCAGGGGGAAGCCGGCCGGCCACAGCTCTCCAGTCCCCGGCCCGGAACCGGACCCGGCTGCCGGGAAGAGTTAGCAGTAGAGTAGGGAAGTTGATCTCGCAGTGGGCCCCGGGGCGCCACCTGGTGGCCTCCCTGGAGCCGCACGGAGACACCGACGTGACACGGCCCCGGCCCCAACCCCTTCACCCCCATTGCTCGGTCTCTCTCGCAGTCTCTTTGGCTCTGAAAAGAAACAGTCTGGATTTAATCTGTGTAAATGAAAGTTTCTCAGCGGGCCAGGTTTCCAGGCTGATCTGAGTTCAGGAACTCAACGCAGGAGAAGGGAAATTTTATCTGGGAAAGTTAGGCCTCGTTCATACGTCACTGAGATCTGGAGTATTGGAATTGAAAATACGTTTAAATCTAAATAGTTAAAACTTACCGCAATGTAGGAAGTTGCATCTTCTACACTTACTACTTCCACTGGAACTTCTAGAGGTAGCAAGATCAGGGCAGGAATTCACCAAGATCATCAGGCTCAGCACCTGTGGCTCAAGTGGCTAAGACGCCAGCCACATACACCTAAGGTGGCTGGTTCGAATCCAGCCCGAGCCCGCCAAACAACAATGATGGCTGCAACCAAAAAATAGCTGGGCGTTGTGGTGGGCGCCTGGGAGGCGGAGGCATGAGACTCGCTTGAGCCCAGGAGTTGGAGGTTGCTGTGAGCTGTGATGTCACGACACTCCTACCCAAGGGGATAGCTTGAGGCTCTGTCTCAAAAAAAAAAAAAAAAAAAACATCATCGTGGCTGGGCTTCTCTGGTTAGTAGCGTTTCTCTTTAGGAGGTGCTAAGAGAAATATCCATTCCTGGAATGGTGCTCTTCTTACGCTTGTAGAATACAGGTTGTTTCTGCTCAGTGCCTGTTGCTCAGTGAGTAGGGCACCGGCCACATACATCAAAGGTGGTAGGTTTGAGCCTGGCCCGGGTCTGCCTACAATGATGACAACTGCAACCAAATCGTAGCTGGGCATTGTGGCAGGCGCCAGCTATTCGGGAGGCTGAGGCAAGAGAATCAATCACTTATGAGCTGTCATGCCAGAAAACTCTACCAAGGCGACATAGTGAGGCTGAGACTATGTCTCCAAACAAACAAACAAACAAACAAGAAAACACCAGAGGCTGCTTCAGGCTTCTCCTGCAACTTGCCTCTGACCCTGATGGAATTACAGGCCTGTACTAGCACTAAGTAAAGGGAGGCTCTTGATGTTAACTCTCTGTTTCCAATTACTTGCCTCATATCTTCATCATGCCTGCAAATATGATGTCAGGGGTAATAGGTTAGGGTGTTTTATTTATTTATTTATTTGAGACAGAGTCTCACTTTGTCACCCCTGGTAGAGTGCTCTGGCATCACAGCTCACAACAACCTCTAACTCTTGGCTCAAGCAATTCTCTTGCCTCAGCCTCCCAGGTAGCTGGGACTTGATGTCTGCCACAAGACCTAGCTATTTTTAGGAATGGGGTCTTGCCCTAGATGGTCTCAAGCTCAGGTGACCTACCCATCTTCGCCTCCCATGGTGCTGGGATTACAGGAGGCCTAGGTTGGGGTACCTTAGTAGAAGTTCTTCTTCTTCCTCCCTCCTAACAACCTAGTAAACAGTAACCTAGTATTACTGTTACTTCACTAATGAAAAAAAATTAAAGCTCAGAGAGGTGAAGTAACCACCAAACACACAACTAGAAAGAGAGAAAGGCAGGATTCATACTTAGTCTGGCGACTCCAGGATGAAGCCTTTTTCCGTAAATTTGTATAAAACAAAGTGGGCCTCTTCACCTTACTCTGAGCCTCTCATGCAAATATAAGATGTTGCCAGGTGATTTGGTGAAATCCAGGTATATTGTCTACAACAGTTGCCTGGTAAATCACATGCTTAACCCCTAAGTTAAAATGGAACACAGTGGGCGGCACCTGTGGCTCAGTGAGTAGGGTGGCGGCCCCATATACTGAGGGTAGAAGGTTTGAGCCCGGCTCTGGCAAAACTGCAACAAAAAATAGCTGGGTATTGTGGTGGGCGCCTGTAGTCCCAGCTAGGGAGGCTGAGGCAAGAGAATCAGTTAAGCCCGGGAGTTGGAGGTTGCTGTGAGCTGTGATATCACAGAACTCTACAGAGGGCTAGAAGTGAAACTCTGTCTCTACCAAAAAAAAAAAAAAAAAAAAAAAGGAAGAAGGTTAGTTTGGTACATTTTAACTTAGTGAACCTGTACTGGTTGCCATGTACTATGACTATCCTTTTATTTTATTTTATTTTTTTATTTTTTATTTTTTAGAGACAGAGTTTTGCTTTGTTACCCTCTGTAGAGTGCTGTAGCATCACAGTTCACAACAATCTCAAATCTTGGGCTTAGGTGATTCTCTTGCCTCGGCCTCCTGAGTAGCTGGGACTACAGGCACCCACCACAACACCTGGCTATTTTTTTTGTTGCAGTTTGGCCAGGACCAGTTGGAACCTACCACCCTTGGTATATGGAGCCAGTGCTCTACTCACTGAGCCACAGGCGCTGCCCATAACTATCCTTTTAAAATGATCATGAATGACAATCAAAATTGGGATGAATTTCTTTCAGTTTCCTCAAAATTGCTAAAAGTATCCCTAGGCATTGGGTGTATTTTAGTTACAAAAGTCTGCACTGCAATTTATCTGAAATTAAAAAAATTATTATAGAAAATTTCAAACATATGAACAGTGGAGAGAATAGTACAATGAACCCCCATGCCCTCATCTGTCACCTTCAACAATTTGCCATGCATGTTAGCCTGGAGATCTTAACTAACTCCAAATAATTT
>NW_003852416.1:18216695-18217763 GCF_000181295.1 Otolemur garnettii
AAAGTGAGACTCTGTCTCTACAAAAAAAAAAAAAAAAAAAAAAAAAAAGAATTTTCTAGGTAGTAGTCAGGGAAGGCCTCCCTATGAGGTCACATTTAAACACTGACTTGAAGAAAGAGAAAGAGCAAGTCAGGGAGATGGGCTCTGGAGGAAGAATGTTCCTGATGGAGGGAGCAGAAGGGCCCAGGTCTGCTGTGATATGTTTGGCATACATGAGGAACATAAAGAAAGTTAGGTAGGTGGAGTAAAGTAAGAACTTTGGCTTTGGTTCTGAATGAGAGAGAAAGCCATTGGAGGGTTTTGAGCAGTGAGTGACAATGGGAGGATGTGTTTTAAAAGGATCTGTTTGGCTGCTGTGCAGAGAGTATGGAGTATAGATAGAATTTAGGGAACCAAGATGAAGGAGGGAAACCGGTAGTCTAATAGATGGTGCCTTATATTTGGGTGGTAGTGGGTGAGGATGGTGAGGAGTAGTCACATTTAGATTGATTTAAAGATAGAAGCAACAAGACTTGCTGAGGATTGGATGTAGGATGTGAGAAAAGAGAGGAAGTTTTTGGCCTAAAAACCTGGAAGAATGGTGTTGTCCTTTTGTGATGTGGGGCAAACTGGAGAATGAATAAATTTGCAGGGGGTAATCAAGAATTTTTCCTTTTACATTTGTTATATCTGAGTTGCCTATGAGCTATGGATGTGCACATATGGAGGAGCAGGTGGATATGAGGTCAGTGTTGAGGTGGGGTCAGGCTGGACATGTAAATTTGGGAGCTGGACATAAAGTTAGCTTTGACAGTGGATGACATCACTCAGCGAGTGAGTATAGTGAAGGGGCTTGAGGACTGAAAGACAATGAGCCCTTGGGCACACTAATGTCCAAAGACTAGCAGTGGAGGAAGAGTTAACAAAAGAAATTGAAGGCTGGGCTGGGTGGCTCACATCTGTGATCCTGGTACTCCGGAGGCCAAAGCCGGTGGATTGCTTGAGCTTAAGGGTTTAAGACCATCCTGAGCAAGAGTGGGACCTCTGTCTGTACTAAAAATAGAAACACTATCTGAGTTTTGTGGCAGG
>NW_003852416.1:18217912-18221528 GCF_000181295.1 Otolemur garnettii
AAAAAAAAAAAAAAAAAAGAAAGAAAGAAAGAAAAAGAAACAAAGAAAAGAAAAAAGAAGAAAGAAAGTAATTGGGAGAGTCATGGCCAGTAGGTGGAGGAGAATCAGGAAAAGTCATTCTTAGAAATAGAGTGAGGAAAAGAAAAAAAAAAGACATAGAGTGAGGATAGGGGAGGAGCGGGATGGTGGCTGAGTAATAGCTTCTTTACAACTGGGCACAGTGAGACTGGGGAGAGAAGACTCCAGACATCTCTGGCTGGTGGGATCTACCCAGAAACATCCCTTTGGGGACATAGGGAGTCAGTGAGAGACTTCTGGATCCCATGAGGAGGACAAAAGCAGTGGAGAACTGGCAAGTGGTTGTGTGTGTTCATTTGGTCTAATCCCTCTGGCAGCTTCTTCTGATCCTTCTGGTCCTGTACTAAAAGGATTCATGGAAACCCTAGTCCAGAGGCACAGTAACTTAAAGAATAAGCGGAAGTGGCTCGGCACCTTTGGTTCAAGCAACTGAGGCACCAGCCACATACACCTGAGCTGGCAGGTTCAAATTCAGCCCAGGCCCGCCAAACAATGACGGCTGCAACCAAACAATAGCCGGGCATTGTGGCAGGCACCTGTAGTCCCAGCTACTTGGGAGGCAGAGGCAGGAGACTTGCTTGAGCCCAGGAGTTGGAGGTTGCTGTGCGCTATGATGCCACTGCGCTCTACCCAGGGTGACAGCTTGAGGCTCTGTCTCAAAAAAAAAAAAAGAACAAGAGGAAGTGAAAGGAAAATTAGGGCAAGGAAACAGATAAAAGAAAACACTCATGAGGAAGAATAAGCAAAAAAATCTTGGCAACATGAAAAACCAGTCCAGAGCAACCCTCCCCCAAGGGACCATGAGGTAGCTACTACAGAGGATTCCACCTATAAAGAAATGACAGAAAGGGAATTTAGAACACACATAATGAACACAATGAAGGAAATGATGGAAACAATGAAGGAAACTGCTTATAAAGCGGAAAATAACCAAAAGGAAATCTAAAACCAGAATCAAGTAAGAGATGAACTATATGAAGAATATATAAAGGATATAGCAGAGGAGTTAGGGAACTTAAAGATGTAACAGAAAGTACCAACAACAGATTAGACCATGCAGAAGAAAGAATCTCACAGGTAGAGGACAAAGCTCTTGAGATAACTCAGATAGTTAAAGAGGCAGAAAAGAAGAGAGAGAAAGCAGAACGTTCACTAACAGAATTATGGGACTTTAGGAATCATTCAAACATATGAGTTATAGGTATCCCAGAAGGGGAAGAAGAATGTCCCAGGGGAATGGAAGCCATACTAGAGAATATTATAAATGAAAATTTCCCAAATATCACCAAAGATTCTGACACACTCCTTTCAGAGGGATATCGGGACTCCAGGTCACCTCAGCTCTAACAGAGCTTCTTCAAGACACATTGTGATGAACCTGTGCAAAGTCAAGACAAAATAAAAGATTCTTCAAGTTGCCAGGAGTAAATGCCAATTGACCTACAGGGGCAAATCCATCAGGGTGACTGCAGACTTCTCTAATGAAACTTTTCAAGCAAGAAGACAATGGGCATCTACCCTTAATCTACTTACATAGAACAATTTCTAGCCCAGAATTCTATATCTTTTTTTTTTTTTTGTAGAGACAGAGTCTCACTTTATCTCCTCTGGTAGAGTGCCATGGCATCACACAGCTCACAGCAACCTCCAACTCCTGGGCTTAGGCAATTCTCCTGTCTCAGCCTCCCAAGTAGCTGGGACTACAGGTGCCCACCACAATGCCTGGCTATTTTTTTTTGTTGCAGTTCGGCCGGGGCCAGGTTTGAACCTGTCACCCTCGGTATATGGGGCTGGTGCCCTACCCACTGAGCCACAGACGCCGTCCCCAGAATTCTATATCTTGCTAAGCTAAGCTTTAAAATTGACAGAGAAGTCAAATCATTTACGGATATACAAACATTGAGAAAATTCGCCACAACAAGACCAACTCTACAGGAAATACTTTACCCTGTTCTACTCACTGACTGTCACAATGGATCAACAGCAAAGTAAGAGCTCAGAAATTAAAGGACAGACCCTAACTTCCACAATGATGCAAAAGATAAAACTAAGCAATAGACTCTCACAAAATAAGATGAATAGAACACTACCACACTTATCAATTATCTCAATAAATGTTAATGGCTTGAATTCCCCACTGAAGAGGCATAGATTGATTGATTGGATTAAAAACACAAGCCATCCATTTGCTGTCTGTAGGAAACACGCCTAGCTTCAAAAGACAAATTAAAACTCAGAGTTAAGGGTTGGAAGACAATTTTCCAGGCAAATAGAATTCAGAAGAAAAGAGGAGTTGCAATCTTATTTTCAGATATATGTGGATTTAAAGCAACTATAGTAAAAAAAGACAAGGGAAAAATACAAGAAGATGTTTCAATTCTAAATATTTATGCACCCAACTTAAATGCTCTTAGATTCTTGAAACAGACCTTACTCAGTCTGAGCAATATGATATCCTATAACACCATAATAACAGGGGACTTTAACACTCCTCCTTAAAGAGCTGGACAGATCCTCTAAACAGAAATTAAACAAAGATATAAGGGACTTAAATGAGACCATAGAACAACTGTGCTTGATAGATGCATATAGAACACTCCATCCCAAAGATAAAGAATATACATTCTTCTCATCACCCCATGGAACATTCTTCAAAATTGATTATATCCTAGGACACAAAACAAACCTCAACAAAATCAAAAGAATTGAAATTTTACCTTGTATCTTCTCTGACCACAAGGCACTAAAGGTGGAACTCAACTCCAATAAAAATGTTCAACCCCACACAAAGGCATGGAAATTAAACAACCTTCTGTTGAATGACAGTTGGGTGCAGGAAGAAATAAAAGAGGAAATCATTAACTTCCTTGAGCACAACAACAATGAAGACACAAGCTACCAAAATCTGTGGGATACTACAAAAGCAGTTCTGAAAGGAAAATTTATCGCTTTAGATGCCTACATTTGAAAAACAGAGAGTGCATCAACAAACTCACAAGCCATCTTATGGAATTGAAAAAAGAAGAACAATCTAAGCCTAAACCCAGCAGAAGAAAAGAAATATCCAAAATTAAATCAGAGATCAAAGAAATTGAAAAGAATCATTCAGAAAATTAATGAAATAAGGAGTTGGTTTTTTGAAAAAATAAATGAAATAGATATACCTTTGGTCAGACTACTAGAAATAGAAAAGTAAAATCTCTAGTAACCTCAATCAGAAATGATAAAGAGGAAATAACAACTGACGCCACAGAGATACAAGAGATCATCTCTGAATACTACCAGAAACTCTATGCCCAGAAATTTAACAATGTGGAGGAAATGGATCAATATTTAGAATCATACTCTTTCCCTAGACTTAGCCAGGAAGAAATAGAGCTCCTGAACAGACCAATTTCAAGCACTGAGATTAAAGAAACAACAAATTTCCAATAAAAAAATGCCCTGGGGTCGGCGCTGTGGCTCAAGCGGTTAAGGCGCCAGCCACATACACCTAAGGTGGCGAGTTCGAATCCAGCCCAGCCCACCAAACAACAAT
>NW_003852416.1:18223530-18226280 GCF_000181295.1 Otolemur garnettii
ATAAATTAAAAAAAAAAGACTTGGAAAAATGATTCTATATTTTGTGTGGAACCAGAAAAAAAGCCATATAACCAAGGCAGTTCTTAGGAATAAAAACAAAGCCGGGGGCATCAGCATACCAGATTTTAGGCTGTACTACAAAGCCATACTGGTCAAGACAGCATGGTACTGGCACAAAAATAGAGACAGACATTCGGAATAGAACAGATGACCAGGAAATGAAACTAACATCTTACAATTATATAATCTTCGATAAACCAAACAAGAACATACCTTGGGGAAAAGACTCCCTACTCAATAAATGGTACTGGGAGAACTGGATATCCACATGTAAAAGACTGAAACTGGACCCACACCATTCTCCACTCACAAAAATTGATTCAAGATGGATAAAGACTTAAATTTAAGGCATGAAAAAATAAAAATTGTCAAAGAAAACAAAACAAATACTGGAAGATATCAGCCTGGGGAAAGACTTTATGAAGACTGCAGTAGCAATTGCAACAACAACAAAAATAAATAAATGGGACCTAATCTGAAAAACATCTGTATAGCTAAGGAGACAACAACCAAAGCAAATAGACAACCTACACAATGGGAAAGGATATTTACTTATTTTGAATCAGACAAATGCTTGATAACTAGGATCTATAGAGAACTCAAATTAATACACATGAAAAAAGCCAACAATCCCATAATGGGCAAGAGACATGAATAGAACCTTCTCTTCTCTAAAGCAGACAGATGAATGGCTAACATATGAAAACATGCTCATCATTCATAATTATTAGAGAAATGCAAATCAAAACCACCCTGAGATACCATCTAACTCCAGCGAGAATGGCCCACATTACAAAATCTCAAAACTGCAGATGCTGGCGTGGATGTGGAGAGAAGGGAACACTTTTACACTGCTGGTGGGACTGCAAACTAATACCACCTTTTTGGAAGGAAGTATGGAGAACCCTCAAAGAAAATCCCATTACTGTGCATCTACCCAGAAGGAAAGAAATCTATTTATCATAAGGACACTTGCACTAGACTGTTTATTGCAGCTCAATTTACAATCGCCAAAAATGTGGAAATAGCCTAAATGTCCACCAACCCAGGAATGGATTAACAAGCTGTGGTATATGTTCACCATGGAATACTATTCAGCCGTTTAAAAAATGGGGACTTTACAGCCTTTGTATTAACATGGATGGAAGTGGAACACATTATTCTTAGTAAAGCGTCACAAGAATGGAGAAGTATGAATCCTATGTACTCAATTAATGACAATTAATGACATAGTGGGGTGGGGGAAGGGGAGAGCAGAGAGAGAAAGAAGGAGGGAGGAGTGGGTAAAGGAAGAGCAGAGAGAGAGAAGGAGGGAGGAGGGTGGGGTCTTGGTGTGTGCCACACCTTTGGGGGGCAAGACACGATTGTAAGAGGGACTTTACCTAACAAATGCAATCATTGTAACCTGGTTTCTTGTATCCTCAATGAATCCCCAAGGGGAAAAAAAAAAAGAAAAAAGAAACAGAGTGAGGATGATTTCAAGGAAGGGGTGATCAGCTGCTTACTTGAACTAAAGTTACTTTTTTTTTTTTTTTTGTAGAGACAGAGTCTCACTTAATCACCTTAGGTAGAGTGCTGGTGTCACACAGCTCACAGCAACCTCCAACTCCTGGGCTTAGGCAACTCCCTCTTGCCTCAGCCTCTGGAGTAGCTGGGACTATAGGTGCCCACCTGTTTTTTTTGTTGAAGTTTGGCCCTGCTGGGTTCAAACCCACCACCCTCAGTATATGGAGCCGGCACTCTACCCACTGAGCCACAGGTGCTGCCCTCTTTTTTCTCTTTTTATTGTTTGGAATTCATTGCGGGTACAAAGAATTAGGTTACACTGATTGCATTTGTTAGCTAGAGTCCCCCTTATAATTATGTCTTGCCCCTAAGAGGTGTGCCATACACAATGACCCCCAATCTCCCAGCCTCCTCCCCTCTCCTCACTTACTCATTCCCCTAGCCCCACCCTTGTATTAGCTCATCTGCTCTTCATATTAGAATAGAATACATTGCATTCTTGCTTCTCCATTCTTGTGATGCTTTACTAAGAGGAATGTGTTCCACCTCCATCCAGGTTAATACAAAAGATGTGAAGTCTTCACCTTTTTTTTTTTTTTTTTTGAGACAGAGTCTCAAGGTATCACCCTGGGTAGAGTGCCGTGGCATCACAGCTCACTCTTGGGCTTGAGCAATTCTCTTGCCTCAGCCTCCCAAGTAGCTGGGACTATAGGCATCCACCACAATGCCTGGCTATTTTTTTTTTTTTTTTTGTAGAGACAGAGTCTCACTTTGTCATTCTTGGTAGAGGGCTGTGGCAGTGTCACACAGCTCCCAGCAACCTTCAACTCCCGGGCTTAGGTGATTCTCTTGCCTCAGCCTCCTGAGTAGCTGGGACTACAGGTGCCTGTCCCAATGCCCGGCTATTTTATTTTTTGTTGTTGTTGCAGTTCGGCCGGGGCCAAGTTTGAACCCGCCACTCTCGGTATATGGGGCTGGTGCCCTACTCACTGAGCCACAGGTGCAGCCCCTGGCTATTTTTTGATTGTAGTTGTCATTGTTGTTGGCAGGCCTGGGCTGGATTCAAACCTGCCAGCTCTAGTGTATATGGCTGTTGCCCTAGCCATTTGAGCTACAGGCGCCAAGCCCTGAGTCTCCATCTTTTTTTTTTTTTTTTGAGACAGGAGCCTCAAGCTGTCCCCCTG
>NW_003852416.1:18226915-18240410 GCF_000181295.1 Otolemur garnettii
AGCTCACAGCAACCTCCAACTCCTGGGCTCAAGCAAGTCTCCTGCCTCAGCCTCCCAAGTAGCTGGGACTACAGGCGCCCGCCACAATGCCTGGCCATTTTTGGGTTGCAGCCATCATTGTTGTTTGGCGGGCCCAGGCTGGGGATTCGAACCTGCCACCTTAGGTATATGTGGCTGACGCCTTAGCCGCTTGAACCACAGGCGCCCAGCCTCAACCTTTTATATTTCATGATGAGCTACAGAAAATATGCTTAGCTTTGGAAGTTTTCTGCACCACAACCACCTCTACTTCTGAATGGAAGATATGTCATTATAGGAAAGAACATGAGGATTATTTATTTATTTTTCTGAAACAGTGTCTCATTCTGTTGCTGTGGGTAGAGTGCTGTGGCATCATCATAGCTCACAGCAACCATAAACTCTTGGGCTCAAGCCATCCTCTTGCCTCAGTCTCCCAAAGAGCTGGGACTACAGGTGCCTGCCATGATCCCCGGCTAGCTTTTCTTTCTTTCTTTTTGAATTTATTAATAGTTTATCACTCATATTTATAGTTCAGGAACACAGGTCAGTGACAAACATCTATGTAAATCAGCCCAAAGAAATTCTTTATATTTCAAAATTACTTTACAATCTGAAAGACACCAGCCTTCTTCATCTCCTCAAAATCTTTCAGAGAATCATAATTTCCGTAGAAATCTGCATATGCCTTCTTTCTTGGTTCAGCCACAGCTTACCAAACTTATAGAAAGCTGCAACCCCCAGGGATACAACAAATGCTCCAATAATATAAATCTTCAAGTGCCTGGCCAAGAGGCCACGCATCTGAGGTTTGGCCAAAGCACTGGAAGCCATGGTAGTTACTGTCCTTGATGGGTATTGCCAACCTCAACACGTCCTTCCCAGCTGAGGAACACACATAAACTGCCTAGCTTTTCTGTTTTTAGCAGAGATGGGGTCTTGCTCTTGCTCAGGCTGGTCTCCACCTCCAACTCAAGCAATTCACTCACCCTGGTCTCCTAGAGTGCTAGGATTATAGGTGTGAGCCACCATGTCTGGCCGAACATAATGTTTAGAGTTAAACTGACCTGGGTTTGGTTCCCAAGTCCCTAACTTCAGTGACTTGGCCTCTCTGAACCTGTAGAGGAGAAATATCTCTAAAATGTTGTTTGAGGGTTGGTGCCCATAGCACAACGGTTATGGCACTGGCAATATGGTCTGGGTTAGAACCTGACCTGGGCCAGCTAAACAACAATGACAACTGCAACAAAAAAAATAGCCGGGTGTTGTGGTGGGTGCCTTGTAGTCCCAGCTACTTGGGAGGCTGAGGCAAGAGAATCACCTAAGCCCAAGAATTTGAGGTTGCTGTGAGCTGTGACACCATGGCACTCTACCAAGGGCAACATAGTGAGACTCTGTTTCAAAATAAATAAATAAATAAAATAAAATGTTGTTTGATCAGTGTACTTAATACTGACACACCTAGACACTCTAACAATGTCAAGTCTCTTGAGCTAGGGTTTTGGGTCATGGAACCATCTCTAGCTTTCCTCTGGACTTTGGAAAATCTGCTATGCTAGATTTCTGGTAGGAGATGTCATTAAGACCAGCATTTCCTCTTGACTATGCTATTACTTTCCTCAAAGGTTTTGTCACTTCCATATCACCAAACCATTCTCCCTCGTTGGTCGGAATTGAGGCCAGAGTATTAGTTCCTCTTGAAGCTTCCTTTGCTTTCAAAGAGACAACATTTTCAACAACACAACTCATGCATGTATTGGCTGCTCTTTTCATAACAGATGGGACTTCTGGCAAATGTTTTTCTTTGCTACCCACCAAGGAGAGGGTCAGTTTGCAGTTGTTTTCCTATTTTCTCTTTTTTTTAGAGACAGAGTCTCACTCTGTCACCTTAGGTAAAGTGCTGTGGCACCACAGCTCACAGCAACCTCCAGCTCTTGGGCTTAGGTGATTCTCTTGCCTCAGCCTCCGAGTAGCTGGGACTACAGGTGCCCGCCACAACACCCGGCTATTTTTAGTTGCAGTTTGACCGGGTTCCAACTCACTATCCTCAGTATATGGGGCTGGCACCCTACTCACTGAGCCACAGGTGCCGCTCTTCTTTCCTATTTTCTGAGATCAATTAAGGGACATTGGAGTTGTTATTCCTTTGTTTATAGGATGGCCTTCTTTGCAGCAGCTAATACTATTTTCCCCAAAAGGAAACACATGGAAACTTCTAAAAGCAGAGTTTGTAGGAGTCAGATGGGAGAATAGAGACAGTATTGCTGAGGCTGAGTGCCCTACTCTCTAGCTGGCTATAGATTCAGGGTTTCTCTATTCACCCATAGAGACCTCTGCCCCTCCTAATTTTCCCAGGGGAGGGTTGGGCAAGGTTTCAGGTTAGTGTGGAAACCAGGTGTGGTCTGGCTTTGGGAGGAAAAGGAAGAGAAGAGAAAGTATGGGAGGTTAAGGTTTCATGTCTTAGTATTTTATCGCATCAGGCTGTTCCCACTTCTGAGGCACCCTTTTCTACAGGGAGGCACTTGCAGGAATTCAAATGCCCAGCAGTGTGGACATGCTGAGCAAAAGGAAGCTTGCAGTACTGAGGATCATATAGCCTGCTGGGCCCCAGGGAATGGGTGAGTGCCCTAAGTCTCCATGAGGGAGGCCAGCTGGTAATACAACAGGGTTCCACTTTCCTCCATGCACCGGGGGGGAAGCCAAGGTGATGTAGATACCTTGCTTGGAAAAGCTTAATACACAGCATTCTGAATCCCACTTGGAGGAGGGGAAAAACACACTTAAAAGTGTTCAGCTAGACTCAGTAACAATCAACACAGAACACTTCTGTGACCAAATGTGTGGAGTCTCCCTAGTTCCATCAAGGAAGTAGTCAGTTATGCTGCTGACAGCAGATAGGTGTCCTCTAATTCAATCCTGATACTATCTACTGCAGATAGATCCCATAGGCTGAGGACTCAGTCCTCAATACAGCATCCCTATCACTTCCAACACCAATCACAAGCCCCAGGTTGTTTTGCCTGACTGGCTATAAATCCAGTTTCCCTAACTGCCTCCTTGGGTATGATTAATTTGCTAAAGTGATTTACAGAATTCAGGGACACACATACTTACATTTACTAGTTTATTACTAAGAATATTTTAAAGGATACAAATAAACATCCAGATGAAGAGAGATGTAGGACATAAAAGTGAAGTCTAGAAGTATCCTGAGTGTGAGAACTTCTGTTCCCATGGAATTGGTATGTGCCACTCTCTGGGCATATGGACTGTTCTTGTTTACCTCCAGCTATACAGAAGTTCTCTCAACCTTGTCTATTCTTTTCTTTTCTTTCTTTCTTTTTTTTTTTTTTTTTTAGATAAGAGTCTCACTTTATTGCTCAGGCTGAGTACCCTGCCTAGCTCACAGCAATCTCAAACTCTTGGGTTCAAGTGATCCTCCTGCTTCAGCCTCCTGAGTAGTTGGGACTACAGGTGCCTGCCACAATGACTGGCTAAGGTTTTCTATTTTTAGTAGAGACAGTCTCTTTCTCTGGCTCATTTGAACTGGTCTTGAACTCCTGAGTTCAAGGGATCCTCTTGCCTCAGCCTCCTAGAGTGCTAGGATTACAGGCATGAGTCACCATACCAGGCCCTCCTTTTGAGTTTCTTTTTTTTTTTTTTTGAGACAGAGCCTCAAGCTGTCCCCCTGGGTAGAGTGCCGTGGCATTACAGCTCACAGCAACCTCCAACTCCTGGACTCAAGCAAGCCCCCCGCCCCCCCCCCCAAAGTAGCGAGGACCACAGGCCCCTGCCACAACGGCTGGCTACTTTTTTTGGTTGCAGCCATCATTGTTGTTTGGCGGGCCCAGGCTGGATTTGCACGCTCCACCTTAGGAGTATGTGGCTGGCGCCTTAGCCACTTGAGCCACAGGCGCCAAGCCCCTTTTGAGTTTCTATAGTGGTTTTATTACATAGGCATGATTGACTAAACCACTGGCAATTAATGATTGCCTTAACTTTCAGCCTTTCTGCTCTGGAGGTTGGGTGGTAGGACTGAAAGTCCCAGTCCTCTCATTTTGCCTTGGTGAACATCCTCATTCTGAAACAATCTAGGGGGCTGCTGGCCATCAGTCAACTCAGTTTTCAAAAAGCCATCAATTTGGGCCTGGTGCAGTGGTGCTCATGCTTGAGCAAGAGCAAGACCCTATTTTTACTAAAAATAGAAAAATTAGGCAAACGTGGTGGGCACCTGAAGTTCCAGCTACTTGGGTGGCTGAGACAGGAGGATCCCTTGAGCCCAGAACTTAGAGGTTACTGTGAGCTATGACACCATAACATTCTAGTGTTGGTCAACAGAGTGAGAATCTGTATTAAAAAAGAAAAAAAAGATATCACTTTGGAGATTCTAAGGATTTTAAGAGTTTGTAGACCAGGAAGCAGGGTTGAAGACAAATATGTATTTTATAGCATTACATACCCACACTCATACTTATTTTACAAATATGTGTTTTATAGCATCATGTACCCATACTCACCTCAGTGCTTGAGAGGCCACACCATGCACAATCTCACCTGTCTTATCCTGATGCATAGGGAGAGAAGGGGAGTATCCTCTAATCATGTGTCAGTTACGGGTGGATGGAGGCTGCAGGACAGGGAAAAATTGCCCCTTTTTGATTTGGGGTCAAAATTAATGCCCTTCAGCCAGGTGTGGTGGTATGTGTCTGTAGACCTAGCTACTTGAGAGGCTGGGGTGGGAGGGTCCCTTGAGCCCTAGAATTTGAGGCTACAGTAAGCTATCATTGCATCTCTGTACTCCAGCCCAGGCAATAGAGCAAGACGCTGTCTCTTAAAAAAAAAAAAAAAAAAAGGATCTCCCCCACGAGAACCATGACTACAGATATGGGAAAGATGCCCCTCCACCTCTTAAAGCCTTAAGAGCTCCTTTGTGCTCTTGAACTATGAGGTACATCTGTGGGAAGACTTTGGAATAAATGCTATTCAGCCCTGACTCATCATGCCACTGACCCCAGTCCAGGCTATCTCCCATGTCTCCCTTGGAGCAGTTACTCGAAGAAGATAACTGCCTGAGCCCCTGGCACACCTGTGGTGACAAGTGCACACTGCTGTGGCAGTGGGAGGGGCAGCAGTGTGAAGGAATTCTGACCCCAGTCCTAGCATTTAGCTGGTGGCTGGGGCAAGGTAGGCTAAACTACTGGTAGGCTCAGCTGTATTTTACTATTCATAGACAGTCCTGGGCATCACAGTAACATGGACAGTTCAAGAAGGAAACCAGAGGGAAAGGCAATGATGTTGTACTAAGATATTTATTATATCATAAAAAGTCCACTGTTGTCCTGTTTTTCCATATGTACATGCTCCTGTGGGCAGTCCCCCATTCAGCCCTGCCTGCCCACTCTCCATGGTGCCAGTCAGCTCTCCAAATTGACCAACTAATTAGTAAAAGAGGAAGAACTGGAGGAGGTGGCCCAGGGCTGATGGGAGTGGGATAGGAGAGGGGAACAAAGTGCAGAGTGGTTGGGTGTGGCTTTCAATGCCTGAACATGGGCAGGAGGGGCACATAGGCAGGCACTGCAAGGTTGGCACAGTGATGCCTCCCCAGAACTGCCAGGCTGGAGACAGAAGCTGCAGGTGACACCTGAGTGCACTCTCAGGGGCTGGACCCCCAGGAATGGCGAGCAGAAGAGGAAGGTCCCACAGTCTGATTGTGGGGCTCTCTCCACTGGGGCTATCAAAGTTCTCTTTTTCAGGCCCCTGTCCAAGTGGCAGTGACAGCAGCTTGGACTAGGCCTGAAGAGTCTGTGGCCCCCAGGACAGCCAGAGGGGGGCCAGGTTAGCCTGGTGGGAAGCACTGGTCCTGATCTCTGAGGGACCTGCCTTAGTTGACCTCAGAGGTGGGTATGGGGTCTGTGGGGCGTGGTGTGGCGAGGAGGGGCACTGGTGAGGTGGCCTCAATGAGTGCAGGGTTGAGGATGATGGGCAGAGTCATGGGTGGAACTCCCACTTGCAGTGGGGAGGCCAAGGGTTGCAGGATCAGTGGGGGCTGAGCCAAGGGTGGAGGCCCATCTGGGCTGGGGCTCAGCCTGCTGGGGCTAGAGGCCACTGGTGATCCTGGGGAGCTGCTGCTGGCTACTCGGGGGCCCTCAGGCTTCTCAAAGTCTGTAGGGAGAGCAAGATGGCTGCAATCAGACTCTTTTTATTGGCATAAGACAAATTCCCATATCCCCCAGCTGATTTACCAAATCTCTGTTCCTCCCAATCCCTGTGAACAAAATGACCCTTCCTAGGCTAAAATGTTGGTTATTTCCCTCAAAGCTCTATCTTCTCTCCCCTTTCAGGTTAATTGTGGTTTGCTCTTTATTAGAATCCCTGACGGGCAACCTCTGCATATTCAATCCAAGTCCCTGACTCAGCCTTCTCCCAAGTTTAGGGATTTCAGGTAGCAAGCTCATCATATCTTATGTGTACCTGCCATTTCCCATAGGCTGAGCAGACAAACAAGACTCACAGAACATGTGTAGCAGCAATCCCATGCTTCCCTGGGCTTCCTCTTAAGGCCTCCTATTTGCTGCCTAACAACCAGCAGGCTGGCCTGGAAGGACTCACCACAGGCTCCTAGTTCAGAAGGTGTCTCTGGAGGAGGTGGATGGCCTGTTGTCCTGGTGTCGCCAGCAGCAGCAGTCAGTTGGGGTGAGGCCATAGGTTTTTGGCTGTGAGGCTCCATAGGCATGGGGTCTAGGGAGGTAAAGGATCCAGATGACAGCTCTTAGAGGTTTCTTTCCCACAGAGCCTAGTTACCCACCAGGCTTTCCACCCAGCTATGGCATACAGAATGAATTCAGTTCTGAGGAATCTTTTTATAGAGCTGGGCTGAGCCCCCTACCCTGGATGACAGTCTGCTTGAAGAGCTCATCTCTTAGGTGGGGCAGAAAACAGTCAATGCGTTCCCAGGTGATCTCCCAGAGGGCTGAGGGGCTACCTCCTCGTGCATCTGCACTGTGGAAAATCTCTGCTGTGTCCATCACTAGGAGCATGTTCTTCAGAGATTCAGGGATGGCCTCTGACTGTGGGACCATGAGAATAGGAGATAGAACACAGGGAGATATGGTAAGGGGGAGGTAGCTGGGAAGGGGGAGGTAGGTAGCAAGGGGGAAACAGCAAGTCTTTCCAGTAGGTAGGAGTTGAGCTGAGATAAAACATACCAGTAAGTCACTGGAGCCTGCATGCATGTACTTGTCCATGAAGTCCAAGATGGTGAGCCAGAGGGCCGCAAAAGTAGAGAGTGACAGCAGTGGAGACAGGTGCTGTAGGAAGACCTATGGCCCACCAGTTCCCTTCAGCCAAAGGTAGTATATGAGCCTTCTGCACCCCTCTCTAAGGCTGGGAGGCAAGCCTGACTTTCATGGGACTCTTAGATCAGACATTCCTCTGAAATCCAGAATCCTCCCGGTCCCTGGGTCCTGCTGAGTCTCCATAACTGAGAGTCATGAGCACCTATGTTGCAACTTTAGGTTCTGCCAGAAGCCTGGAATCTCCCTTTGGGAAAAGGCAGGTGTGGGGAAGAGCAGGTAGATATGGGGTAGTAAGTAGTACCTTAGAGAGCAGTGTGGAGGCCCTCATACGGGTCTCCTCCATCCCGCCCACATCTGCAGGGCTAATGTTCTCCAAGAGCTTGGTCAGCAGAGGAAATAGCACCTGGTAAGTAAACATCCAATGTCTCCTTAGTAGGGTCAGGTGGGCAGCCTTGCTTCAAGGAAGCCAGGGGTTTGGGTGCATGGGCACAGAGCAGAAAGGAAGGTAGAACACAGGCTAATAACTGATATTAGGGGCCCCTCATCTGCCCTGCTCTCATCATCTTAGGATTTGAACTGTATCTTAAGACAGTAGAGGCTTGGCGCCTGTGGCTCAAGTGGCTAAGGTGCCAGCCACATACACCCAAGGTGGCGGGTTCGAATCCAGCCCGGGCCCGCCAAACAACAATGATGGCTGCAACCAAAAAATAGCAGGGCGTTGTGGCGGGCGCCTGTGGTCCCAGCTACTTGGGAGGCTGAGGCAGGAGACTCGCTTGAGCCCAGGAGTGGGAGGTTGCTGTGAGCTGAGATGCCACGGCACTCTACCCAGGGGGACAGCTTGAGGCTCCTGTCTCCAAAAAAAAAAAAAAGACAGTAGAAGTCCTACCTTGTTAAAGCAGGACTCCCATTCCAAGGCATCTAGCTTTTGCAGGTCGTGTACCAGCAGTGCCCGCTGCAGATAGGTCAAAGCCTGCATCCGTACCTGGCGCCGGGCATCACAGCATAAGCAGGCAATGCCTGGGAGGGAGAGCTCGGTCACACTCCTTCTGGTATTTTGATCCAGGTGCTCTCCAAGCTCCAGTTCTACCTTCCCCCCTCTCCCCAACTGCTCCCCTAGGATTACCCTGCAGTAATGGGCACCAGCAGTGAGCCCAGAGGGTGCGTGAATCTGCTTCGATCCTCCGGCCATCTGTGTCCAGATGGCGCTGCTCTTCTGCCCATGAGCTGTAGATAGAGGCCGCCCGCGTGTGCAGGGTGTGCATCAAGTCTAGCAACTGGGACCACAGGAGGGGGTAGGACATGAGTGAGGTTAGGTCTGCTGGACTCTTTCTTCCCTCCCCCTTCACTGTCCCTGACTGAGTCCTCAGGTAGAAACTAGCATCCATCACATCCCTCCACATCTCTCACTACTAGCTTTTCCTTGACTCAATGAGCTAGTTTAATTGCTCTAGTCCCAGCCATGTTTCTCTAAGTCAGGTATTACTCATGGTAGAAGAGACTTTTAGATGTGTGGACTAAGGATTTTTTTGTTGCCCTCAGTAGAATGCTATGGCATCACAGCTCACAGCAACCTCAAACTCTTAGACTTAAGTGATTCCCTTGCCTTAGCTTCTCAAGTAGCTGGGACTACAGGTGCCCACCACAACACCTGGCTATTTTTTGGTTGCTGTTATCATTGTTGTTTAGCAGGCCCGGGCTGGGCTTGAACCCACCAGCCTAGGTGTATGTGGCTGGCACCTTACTCACTGAGCTATGGGCACTGAGGCTGGACTAAGGATTAGTAACACTAAATTATAGTGTTACAGTGAGAAAGGTAATGTAATTATATATAATTACAGTGAGAAAGGTACATTTCTTTTCAATTCTACTTCACGCCTTCTGATGATAGAAAGCCTCATCTTAATTTCATTGTACTTATTTTTTACTTTTTCTTTTTTTTTTTTTTTTTTTTTTTTGAGACAGAGCCTCAAGCTGTCCCCCTGGGTAGAGTGCTATGGCATTACAGCTCACAGCAACCTCTAACTCCTGGGCTCAAGCGAGTCTCCTGCCTCTGCCTCCCAAGTAGCTGGGACCACAGGCGCCCGCCACAACGCCCGGCTATTTTTTGGTTGCAGCCGTCATTGTTGTTTGGCAGGTCCGGGCTGGGGATTCGAACCTGCCACCTTAGGTGTACGTGGCTGGCGCCTTAGCCGGTTGAGCTACAGGCGCCGAGCCTATTTTTTACTTTTTCTTGAGACATAGTCTCACTCAGTATCCCTTGGTAGAGTATGGTGGCATCATAGCTCACAGCAACCTCAAATTCATGGGCTCAAGTGATCCTCTTATCTCAGCCTCCCAAATAGCTGGAATTATAGGTGCAATAGTGCCTGGCTAGTTTTTCTATTTTTAGTCTTGACTTGTTCAGGTTGGTCTTAAACTCTTGAGCTCAGGTGATGCACTTGCTTTGGCCTCCCAGAGTGCTAGGATTACAGGTATGAGCCATAGTGCCCAGCCCTTGTTAATCTCTTTTTAAAAACAGAAAGCCCAGGCTCGGCACCTGTAGCTCAGCAGCAAGGGTGCCAGCCACATACACTGGGGCTGGCGCATTTGAACCCAGCCAGGGTCTGCCAAACAATGACAACTACAACAACAACAAAATAGCTGGGCGTTGTGATGGGCGCTTGTAGTCCCAGCTACTTGGGAGGCTGAGACAAGAGAATTGCTTGAGCCTAAGAGTTTGACTTTGCTGTGAGCTATGACTCCACAGCACTCAACCGCAGGACGACTGAGACTGTTTCAAAAACAAAAAACAAAAAAACAGTAGAAAGCAACCTCAGGCTCAGAGGCTTTAATGGGTAATAGCATCTGGCCAGATTTAGTAAATTTTTATTTTCATCATTTTTCTAAGGTTATTCCATTTAAGGCAATTTGTTCTTTATTTTTTTAGTGTTATAAAGTCTGTTCACAGGATAAATTTCTTATGTTTTGAATACACAAAGAATTCCTCTTGAAGATAGATAAGAAACTGGTGACAGTGGGTGCCTCTAGTGAGGGGAAACTTTGCAGTTGGAGACAGGAATGAATTGGAAACTTACTTTTATCAGTTTTACCCTTTTGTACCTTTTGAACTTTGTACTGTGCACATATATTACCTATTCAAAAAAGACGTAAACTTTAGTTTAAAATTAAGTTTAAGCAAACAAAGACTTACAGGTGGTCTTGGATAAGGGGAATACAGTGAAGGTGGTGGTCCAGGGCTTGGGCTGGAAACAGATGGGCCCTTCCTCTCAGCCCTGGCTTTCCCTGGCCACACCTTGGCTCCCAGTATTAGGTGCAGGGGAGGAGAGGAAGTAAAGGGTGCCATACTTACGTCCTGACTGACCTGTAAAGACACCGTATGATAACTGGCAGGCACGCTTTCATCTTCATCATCATCACTATGGCCTCCCCGAGTGGTATGTTGGCTGGAGGTTCGAGGCCGCCGAAGCATTGAGCCCTCCTTGGATTTCTTCTTGAAGCGATTCCCTTTGCTATCATATTTGTGACCCTTGCCACGTTTCTCCTGGGACTTGCACCCTGAGCAAAGCCAGACCCAGGTCATACTTCTACAGCAATTGGCACAGAGGCCCTGCTTTTTCCCTCTAGCTATATCTCCCCTGTACATTCACACGGCTACTCCCCCAGTGCCCATTCATCAGGTGACCCACCGCCATTCAGACTGGCCTCTACAAAGATGCGGAGAGTCTTGACGCAGAGCTCAAAGTTGTCAGGTGTGATGTGGGCAGCATCTCGCACGATGAAGGATAGTGATTCCACACACTTGAGCAAGGACTTGGTGTCGTGTGGCCCCAGGTCCAGTCCCACTGTTAGGCTATACTGATTGATCAGGGGTGAAGGGCCTGGCCGGCTGGGCCCTGGCCCTGGCTTGGAGTTATCAATATCATCCTTTCCCACCTGTAGAGTACACAGAGGAGATGGGGACCCAGACTTGATCCTGCCTACTCCTAGATGCCCTCTCGGAGCATCAGAAATCCTTCCCACAGGTCAAAGGGGGAAGACTCACCCATTGCCCATAGGTTCACTCACCACTAACCAACCACTGTTGACCACATCAGCATCTGTGGCTGATCGGTGTATCTTGCCAGGCCTGCCATGGTCAGTGTAAACCTCTGAGTCTGAAGTATACCCTCGGTCCAGGCTCACATCATTTTGATGGTAGGATGGGAGCTCACTGTCTGACTGGGCCCCTATGCCAGGCAGGGAGAAGAGTAGAGTCAGGGTCAGGGTAGGACAGCAGGATAAGGGATACCCTAGACTTTCAGAAGAAAGGTGCTAGGGCCTGGCCTCTCCTCTTTCTAATATGGCTTATTTTCAGCCCTGTTACCAGAGAGCTGAAGGATGGTCTAGACAGCTTCTTTTTTGTTTGTTTGTTTTTGAGACAGAGTCTCACTTTGTCACCCTCAGTAGAGTGCCATGGTGTCATAGCTCACAGCAATCTCAAACTCTTGGGCTCAAGCGATTCTCTTGCCTCAGCCTCCCAAGTAGCTGGGACTACAGGCACCTGCCATAACACCCGGCTGTTTTTAGAGACGAGGTCTCACTGTGGCTCAGGCTGGTCTCAAACTCATGAGCTCAGGAAATCCACCCGCCTTGGCCTCCTAGAGTGCTAGGATGACAGGAACGAGCCACCACGCCCAGCTTACAGCTTCTCTCTTGACTAAATAGGGCAGGTCAGCAGGCTAATTTAGGCTTCTGATGGCATCTAGTAGCAGCTATCAGGGGATGGACCTGGTAGATAGGACACAGTTTCTGGGAAAATAGTCCTCAGGACAGTAGGATGCTTGGCTTTATAGCATTCAGGGTTGCCTACTTGCATTCATGCTATTTAATCTATGGGTACTGGCCAGCAGAAACTGGAAGCTCTGGAAGCAGATGGAGAAGCCAGGGGCATTTAATCTGCTGAATGTAATAACCTATGTTGTTTTCCTGTCCCAGCTCCAGGGTCTGTAACTGTTTATCTGCCAGGCTTAGTCTCCCTGGGTAAGGGCTTACCAGCATCAGGTGCATCGGCCCTGGCTGTGGCCTGCAGAGCAGCTGGAGGCTTCACACCTGAGCCGATGCACTCTAACAGCGTGAAGAGTGTGGCCCAATCATCGCCTGAGTGGATGTTTGCAGCATTTGTTTTAAGAAGTTCATGGAGCCCATATGCAACCTGGTGGCTGACTCGGGACAGCACGCTGGGCTTCATCAGTAGCAAAATGCGAAGGGAGAGCAGTACCTGGGGTAGGAGAGGAGGAAGAGGAGAATGTTTTGTTCTCATCAGTCTCTTTAGACCAGTGAGGAGAGTTTGGCTAAGACTCAACTTAAGATACTGTTGCTCGTGTTTCTTTTTTTTTTAGAGACAGAGTCTCACTTTGTCACCCTCAGTAGAGTGCCGTGGCATCACAGCTCACAGCAACCTCTAGCTCTTGGGGTTAGGTGATTCTCTTGCCTCAGACTCCTGAGTATCTGGGACTACAGGCACCGCCACAACACCCGGCTATTTTTTGTTGCAGTTTGCCCCAGGCTGGGTTTGGACCTGCCACCCTCGGTATATGGGGCCGGTGCCCTACTCACTGAGCCACAGGCGCTGCCCTCTTTTCATTTTTTCAAATAGAAATTTTTATTTAGATAATTATAGGTTCACATGCAATTGTAAGAAATAACATAGGCTCGGTGCCTGTGGCTCAAGTGGCTAAGGTGCCAGCCACATACACTTAAGGTGGAGGGTTCGAATCCAGTTGGGCCCACCAAACAACAATGATGGCTACAACCAAAAAAAAAAATAGCCAGGCATTGTGGCAGGTGCCTGGGGTCCCAGTTACTTGGGAGGCTGAGGCAGGAGACTTGCTTGAGCCCAGGAGTTGGAGGTTGCTGTGAGCTGTGATGCCATAGCACTCTACTCAGGGGGACAGCTTGAGGCTCTGTCTCAAAAAAAAAAAAACACAAAGAGATCCCTTATATACCTTGCTTAGTTTCCCCCAATGGTAACACTATGCAAAACTATAGTATATCACAACGAGGTTTATTGATATAATCCACTGATCTTATATAGATTTCCCAAATTTTACTTGTATTTATATGGGTGTATTATGTTCTACACAATTTTATTACTTTGTATATCTACCACAAGACAACATACCAGTTTCTTTTTTTTTTTTTTT
>NW_003852416.1:18240635-18241816 GCF_000181295.1 Otolemur garnettii
GCCGGTTGAGCTATAGGCGCCGAGCCTTTTTTTTTTTATTTTTTTGAGACAGAGTCTCACTCTGTTATTTAGACTAGAGTACAATGGTGTCAGCCTAGCTCACCTAGCTCACCTAGCTCAAGCAAACTCAAATTCCAGGGCTCAAGAGACCCTTCTCCCTCAGTCTCTGTAGCTCTGACGCCCAGCTAGTTTTTCTATCTTTAGTAGAGACAGAGTTTCTGCTAAGAATTTTTTTTTTTTTTGGCCAAGGCTGGGTTTGAACCCACCACTTCCGGCATATAGGGCCTGTGCCTACCCTTTTGAGCCAAAGGCGCCACCCTAGCTAAGACAGGGTTTCACTCTATGCTCAGGCTGGTCTCAAACTCCTGCGCTCAAGCGATCTTCACACCTTGATCTCCCAGAGTGCTTGGATTACAGGTGTGAGCCACTGTACCCAGCCACCAGTTTCAACATCACAGAATTCCCCATGTTGCCCTTTTATCACATACCCACGTCCTCTCTCCTCTCCCCATCCCTAACCCCTAGTATATAACCTTCTGAGATTGGCTCTCCCCTAACGCACCCCATCCCTACTCAGCATAATTCCTTGAAAATTGTTACAGGTATCAATAGTTCATTGCTTTAAATTTCTGAAGTATTCCATGGTATGTATGTACCACAGTTTAATTATTCACTTGTTGAAAGTCATCTAGGTAGATGATTCTAGTTTTTGGCTACCACAAATAAAGCTTCTATGAACATGTATGTACTGGTTTCTATGAGAAAGTATTTGGGATAAATGACCAAAAGAGCAATTGCTGGGTTGTATAGTAATTGTACTTTTTTCTTTTTTTTTGAGACAGAATCTCTTTACCTTGTCACCCTTGGTAGAGTGCCATAGCATGACAGCTCACAGCAACCTCAAACTCAAGCTAAGTGATTCTCTTGCCTCAGCCTCCCAAGTAGTTGGGACTACAGGTGCCCGCCACAATGCCTGGCTTTTTTTTTTTTTTTTTTTAAGAGACAGAGTCTCACTTTATTGCCCTTGGTAGAGTGCTATGGCGTCACAGCTCACAGCAACCTCCAACTCCTGGGCTTAGGCAATTCTCTTGCCTCATCCTCCCAAGTAGCTGGGACTATAGGCGCCCACTGCAATGCTCAGCTATTTTTTTGTTGCAGTTTGGCTGGGGCCAGGTTTGAAC
>NW_003852416.1:18241836-18270912 GCF_000181295.1 Otolemur garnettii
CAGGTTTGAACCTACCACCCTCGGTATATGGAGCTGGCACCCTACTCACTGAGCCACAGGCACCACCCCAGTGCCTGGCTATTTTTTAGAGATGGGGTCTTGCTCTTGCTCAGGCTGGTCTGGAGCCTGTGAGCTCAAACAAGCCACCTGTCTCAGGCTCTCAGAGTGCTAGGATGACAGGCATGAGCCACCGTGCACATTTTGTTTTTATAAGAAACTGCCAACAGAGTAGCTGTACTATTTTACATTCCTGCCAACAACGTATGAATGATCCAGTTTCTCTGTATCCTTGCCAGCATTTAGTACTGTCACTATATTTTACTTTAGTCATTCTGATAAATGTGTAGTGATGTCTCATCATGGTTTTAATTTGCATTCCCCCAATGGCTAATGGTGCTGAAATTCATTTCATGTGCTTATTTGCCATCTGCTTATCTTCTTTGATGAAATGTCTGTTCCTATGTTTTGCTCATTTTCTAACTGGATTGTTTTTTCACTGTTGTGTTTTTAGAGTTTTTATATTTTAGATACTAGCTTTTTTCAAATACATGATTTGCAAACATTTATTCCTAGTCTGTAGTTTATTTTTTCATCCTCTTCACGTAGGCTATCATATAGCAAAAATTTTTTAAATTGACAAAGTCCAGTTTATCAATTTTCCCTTTTCTGGATTATGCTTTTAGTGTTAAGTCTAAGAATCTTTGCCCAGTTCTAGATCCTGAAGATTCCCTCCTTTTAAAGACTTTATAGTTTTACATATAAATCTATGATCCATTTGAGTTAATTTTTCTGTAGGGTATGAGGTTTAGGTAGAGGTTCCTTTGTTCCCCCCGCTCTAGTGGATTTTACTAACTCCAACACTATTTGTTTAAAAAGGTATCCCCTTCTCTTCCATTGAATTGAATTGAACATTATTTGTGTTGGTTTTATTTCTGGGTCCTCTATTCTGTTCCATTGATCTATGTAGCTGTTCCTCCACCAATACCACATAATTTTGATTACTATAGCTATATAGTAAGTCTTAATATCAAATAGAATGATTCCTCCCACTTTATTCTTTTTAGCTATTCTAGGGCCTGTGCCTTTCCATCTAAGTTTTAGAATAAGCTTATCTATGTCTGCAGAAACCCTCTCTAGGATTTTTATAGGAGTTGCATTAAACTTATAGATCAATTTATGAAAAATGAACATTTTTATTGTGTTGAGTCTTTTAATTCATTAATATGGTATGCCTCTTCATTTATTTAGGTCTTCTTTGCTTTCTTTCTTTTTTTTTTTTGAGATAGAGTCTCACTTTGTTGCCCTTGGTAGAGTGCATGGCATCACAGCTCACAGCAACCTCAAATCCCTGGGTTCAAGCATCCTCTTGCCTCAGCCTCACAAGTAGCTGGGACTATAGGCTCCCACTGTAATGCCTGGCTAGTTTTTTTTATTTTTAGTAGAGATAGGGTCTTGTTCTTGCTCAGGCTAATCTCAAACTCCTGAGCTCAAGCGATCCACCTGCTTTAGACTTCCAATGTTAGGATTATAGGCGTGAGCCACAGTTCTCAGCCTGATACTGTTTTTTTGTTTTTTGTTTTTTTTGAGACAGAGCCTCAAGCTGTCCCCCTGGGTAGATTGCCATGGCATCACAGCTCACAGCAACCTCCAACTCCTGGGCTCATGCGCCTCAGCCTCCCAAGTAGCTAGGACCACAGGTGCCCACCACAATGCCTGGCTATTTTTAGGTTGCAGCTGTCATTGTTATTTGGCAGGCCCAGGCTGATTTGAACCCACCACCTTAGGTGTATGTAGCTGGTGCCTTAGCCACTTGAGCCACAGGCGCCAGGCCTATTATGTTTTTAATTTCAGTTTCTATAGTTCTTTGTTAGTATATAAAAATGTGATTAATTTTTGTGTATTGATCTATATCTTGAGACCTTGCTGAATTCACTCATTAGCTCTATGCTGGTTGTTTCTGTCATTGTGCTAAGAGATCTCAGAAGGGTCATAAGCATGAAAGCTAGGGAACCAGATACAGGACTAGTATTGCTATAAGGCAACAGCAGTCCAGCCCTACAAAGCAGATTCATAGGAGCCTACAAAGGTGCAGAGTACAAGCTTCATGCTTAAGTCTGTTCCAAGCTCACTCCTAATGCTGCCTGCTAGACTGTACCAGCCCTATGGTTGATCACTGAGCTGATACCATGTATTAGGCTGTATCTGTAATTGACACTGTGGCCTTAATCACTTGTGTACCTGGCTGCTCTCCCAGATGTACTCTGCTTACCTGGCCACTGATCTCTTCTCTCCGGAGTAGTCGAATGGCTAGGCGTAGCAGCCCCACCACTGCTCGCTCCACGAGGAAGCAGAAATCTTGTGCCTGGACACAGAGGTGGTATAGATGGTCTCGAACGGTCTGCCATACACAGCCCACACGGTCCCTGCAGAGAACATAAATAAAGGACAGTCTTAGCCAGAAAGGCCTAGATAATAAGTCTTCTAGGCCTTTCAAAGCTTGAGTATTATACTTAAACAGACAGGAATAATTAGCAAGCTTTTCCCCTACTGCCTACCTACAGTTCCCTAGAACCAAATCAGCAAGGTGGCTTTCACCTCTTTGGCACAAGGCCAGTACAGGGTCTGTCTAAAGACTGCCCTCACCTGCCTTCTCCTACCTGTTTTCCAACACAATCCTTAGCAGCATTTCTAGGCAGAAAGCAGCATCTTCCTCATCATATGTCTCTTCATCTGGTGTCACTGAGACCAGAGCCTGAAGGGAAAGCAAGCATGGAAAAGAAACACCACTGTTTCCATCACTCCTCCCAAACCCAGCCAGCTCTTCTATCCCTCTTTCTTGTTTTGTTTTGTTTTAGAGTCTCAAGCTGTCGTCCTGAGTAGAGTGCTGTGGTGTCATAGCTCACTGCAACCTCAAACTCTTGTACTTAAGTGATTCTCTTGCCTTAGCATCCCAAGTAGCCGGGACCACAGCACCTGCCACAACGCCCGGCTATTTTTTTGTTGTTGCAATTGTCATTGTTGTTTTAGCTGGCCTGGGCTAGATTTGAACCTGCCACCCTTGGTGTATGTGTCCAGCGCCCCCTGCCGACTGAGCTACGGGCACCGCCCTTCCATCCCTCTTTCTTTTCTTTATCCTCTACCTTCATGAGCTCCTGCAGTGACTCCAGTTGGAGGAACTTGCTCTCTGTGATCATTTTTTCTGGGTCACATTGCTAGAGAGAGCACAAGAGAAAGGAAGTCTGCAATAAGGCCTGAAGGGAAGAAAATGTTCTTAAGAGCCAGGGAGAAAGGGCAGAATCAGGCCTGGTCATAAGCCCTGGATGATTCTATTCTTCAGTTCAAAGGCAGCATGTGGCCAATAGGGAAGAGTTTAGGCTTTCCTACCAGAATGGGCAGGCAGTTACCTTGATACAATCTAAGGCCACTCTCTTGGCCTCCTGGTTCTCAGTGGATGGGCCCCGCACACTAGACTGTTCAGGACCACTCAGTGTC
This sequence comes from Otolemur garnettii, assembly GCF_000181295.1. Taxonomy (NCBI): domain Eukaryota; kingdom Metazoa; phylum Chordata; class Mammalia; order Primates; family Galagidae; genus Otolemur; species Otolemur garnettii. The sequence continues at coordinate 18,245,329 of NW_003852416.1, forward strand.
AGCCAGCTCACGAAGCTCAGAACTGTTGACTCTCCTCTGTAGAAAAAGAGTACATGCCCTGCTGATCCTCAAAGTTCTGACTCTCTCTTCAAGGGTCTCAGCCTCTCATCTGTTCTTACCTGTTTGATGGAGTCTCTTCTCGCTGTAGAGAGATCTTGCCATTGGGATCCACAAAATCTTCTACCTGGAAAAAGTAGGTAAAAAATGACTTCTTTCTATATGCTCATTGCATTCCTCCCTTGCTCCAAGCAAAGTTCCCTGAATTTCTTCTGCCCATACACTATTGTACCCCCTCTAACTGGTGGCTGAGAATGGCTTCTACTAGTCTTCCTCTATCACTATCCCCTGTGGTCTTACATTTTAGGTATTCCTAGTGAGCTTTTTTTTTAAACAAGCTCTAGCAAGTTTTATTAAAGAAAAAATGTACATGATTTACTTTTCACCAGTCTGTTTTGGCATGCTTCTAATAATATCAGAGTCACCTGGATCAATGATGGCCAGTGTGCATACTCTGTAGTATTTTCCACATGCTGTGCCCAATTCAATATTATTGCCACTGTAGTGATGAACACCAGTTTTGGCTAACATGGCATAATACTCTATTTCAGATTTCCTCAAAGCTGGGCAGTTGTTGGCGAGGATGACCAATTTCGCTTTGCCTTGTCTGATCATCTTCAAAGTCTGCTTGTACCCCAGCACATACTTTCCACTTTTCATAACAAGCTGGAAGTTCAAGTTGATCAACTCCAGTGACTTTTTTATCTCCTTTGCAGCCACCATCTTCCTGCCCTAGATGTGGGATGGTCCCCAACCAAAATCCTCTAGTGAGCTTTTGGCAGGCATCAGGCCCAGTGCTACTCTCAACCCATTCTATATACAAACTGCACATAATGTCAGAGTTCTCGCATCATGATTGTTGACTAGTCTGTAAGAAATTACCTCTACCATAGCCTTGGGCAACAGTTGGGCTCGGAAGAGCTGCAGCATGGCCTCCATGATATTTTTCCAGCCCTCTCGAAGGATGTCACCATGACGATGGGCCAAATGGAATACTGTCTTGGCTGCAATGTGGGCTTTAGGGTTGCTTCCAAATACACTGGGAAGGTTCTCAATAGACTAGAAAAGAGGATGAGAAGAGGTGTAAGATCTGGCTGATACCTGGAAAGGAAAATCTCTTAGGCCTCTATGTTTCTCTCAGGGTCCTTCTGTTGGCTCTGCTTCAATCTCCCATAATACTGCTGGGAAGGGCTAACATGGTTAAGGCCTTCCCCACTCTTGCATCTTCTCTCTGATCCCAATTACATGAGGTAACATTCTCATCCCAGGGTATGCAAGAAAAAAAATGGCCTAAGCACTGGTATGATCAAGAGGAATGAGGGAAAGTACTAATGACAACCAGCTCTGCAGATAAGGGTAGACCTGTGGCTAAAAAAGAGATCCTCTTTTGGGACTCCAAGTACACAGTTCCTGCCCCTGCTTACCTCACTGCTGAGAGCTGTGAATTTGCACAGAGAGATGATGAGATTGTCAAACACATCACTGAGGCCATAGTGGGCGGAGATCATGGCGCACTTCCTGTAATGTCATCCCCATCCCAGAAACAGAGTCACTAGAAGACCATGCAGCCCTTCCAAGTCCCTGAGGAGGCTTGGATGGGGGCTCTTCCCAATCAACCCTCAATCTTTTACTCTTGAGTTTGTTTAAGACTGAGCTTTCCCAAGCTTTAGCCTCCCTCCAAAAACTCAGGGCAAACCCCATTCTAAGGAAAGTAAGAGTAGGAGTTAGAGAGCATGAAGGCAACCATGTTAGCTCAGAGATGTGGTGAAGACCAAGGCCAAAAGTCAATTACCTGAAGCCTGAGATGGCTTTTTGGATGATTGTCTCCTCAAGGCTTTTGTCAAAGACATAAGAGAGAGCAGCAATAGTGGGTCCCCAGGTCATGGTGAAGAGGTCAAGATCATAACTGCCAGTAGGCACACGCAGGAATATGCCCTCAGGAGTGGCACCTCGATGAAGCAGCACATTCCACACGTAGTTCTCCCGAACCAAGCCTGTCTGCTCCTCAGGCATCACAATTTCCTCATTCCTATCAGGAGGTAAGGGAAGGAATGGGTATTGTGCTGTGAACCGCACTGGCTCTAAACTAGGACTATGGGCTTCACTCAGACTAGCACCTTCCACTGATGAGAAGTCATCGGAACTGCAGCTAAGTGGTCTGCTTCCCACTCACAAGTGGGAGCAGGGAAAAAGGAAGCATCCCATAATCTCAAAGCCCTGTCTCTAAGTGAGGCCTGTAGTTCTTCAGTATGGACATCTCACATTCTTTCTGGATGAGAAAAGATGAACAATGCTATCTACTCTTTCTAATTTATAGTAAAGAACTAAGTGTCCCATCTCTGGCCTCTGACCCAAGCCTCACTCTCCAGTGCTCATCTTTACCAGCCAGAGAATGCATTGTGTAAGCCAGATAGTGAAACCCAGCTGCTTCAGGTTCAGGAAATGGGAGTCATGATATCCCATCTAAGAAGGGCAGTTTGGACCCAGGCTTAGCGTACTAGAGTCCCATTATTGTTTAGGCTTCTGTAAGGAAGAAATTAAGTCCCAAGGCTAAGTCCAGGGCATCATGAGTCACTACTGTCTGACATGACTCTAAAAACTGGGAAAGAAAGCAATGTGCTTCTCTTTAACAGAGATGTTAACTATTCTCCATATATACTCACTTTATGGCATGGTACATGTCCTCCAGGATGTCTTGCTCAAAGTCCTTGCCTCCATTCACACCTTTTAGGTTTTTTCGAAACTCCTAGAGATAGGCCAATAAGCTTGTCTCCCTGTGTCAATGCTGAAGCCCCTCCCAAGGAATTCCTGGATCTATGGTAAATAGGACTTAGGAAATACTAAGTGAAAGAACCCACCTTCCCACCCAGTTTCTCTTCTGGGTTGGCCAGCCCTTGCTGATTCTCTTAGATAGAACCCTGTCTACTATACCCACCATCAATCTCATGCTTTCTGCTACCTCCAAAGCTGTGCTGGATCTTCTCTGCCTAGGATGGGACCCAAGCTTACCTCCAGGGTCATGGGTGCATTCTGTTTTCGAACATTGTGGTTGTGCTGGTCAGTATTAAGCATGATGACAGCATAGGCCAGGGCAAAGCAGGCATCGCTATTGGCAAATGGGTAGCCATTACAATTCTGAAAAAGCAAAGATCCCACCTGTGTCAATGCCCTTCTCTGGTTAATTAAACCCTTACTATCAACCCAGTGGTCAGTGCTGGCACAGAGGAAGGTATCACCCAAAAAGTGGGCAATCTCTTGCCAGCTCCTTAACAGAAGCTGGTTTCTTCACAGAAAGCTCACTGATGTTGCTCTCAGCCTTCTAAGGAGATAGCAACTGGGTTTTTTTTTTTTTTTTTTTTTGAGACAGAGTCTCACTGTGTTGCCCTCAGTAGAGTACTGTGGCATCACAGCTCACAGCAACCTCAAACTCCTGGGCTTATGCGATTCTCTTGCCTCAGCCTCCCAAGTAGCTGGGACTACAGGCGCCTGCCACAACGTCCGGCTAATTTTTGGTTGCAGTTGTCATTGTTGTTTAACTGGCCTGGCTGGGTTAGAACCTACCACTCTTAGTGTATGCGGCTGGCATCGTAACCACTGTGCTATGGGCACCGAGCCACAACTGGGTTGGAGATCATAGAAGCCCTCAGTCAAACTGACCTAGGATTCTGGACTCAGCTCCTACCACTCAAACTCACCCTCCAATGCTCTGTGAATGCCTCCAGCAACCTCTGGATGACTGGTGCTTCCCCAGGCAAACGGAAGGCTTCCAAGTAGAGGCGAAGAGCTTCATCCAGCCGCAGACCCTGAAAACTGAAGGTGCTATAGGGAAAAAAAGAAGGGTGTAGAGGCTGATGAGTATAAGCTGCGCATGTTGGGCTCTCTGTTAGCCACAGTTCTCTTTTTTTTTTTTTTTTTTAGACAGAGCCTCAAGCTGTCCCCCTGGGTAGAGTGCCGTGGCATTACAGCTCACAGCAACCTCCAACTCCTGGGCTCAAGCGAGTCTCCTGCCTCCGCCTCCCAAGTAGCTGGGACCACAGGCGCCCGCCACAACGCCTGGCTATTTTTTGGTTGCAGCCGTCATTGTTGTTTGGCGGGTCCAGGCTGGGGATTCGAACCCGCCACCTTAGGTGTACGTGGCTGGCGCCTTAGCCGGTTGAGCCATAGGCGCCGAGCCAGCCACAGTTCTTTTACTGGAAAAGAAGAGATTGAGGTCTCTGGCAAAAGGGTAGTATCTCTTTTAAAAAATTATTTTTTAAAATTTCAGATTAATATAAGGGAACATACATTTAGGTTATATTGTTTGCATCTGTTAGGTAAAGTCCAAGTTGGAGTTGAGCCTTTCACCCAGGAGATGTGCCATATATCCCTACATTGTACCCAATAGGTGAGAACTGGCCACACTCCTCCCTCCTTCCTCCACCCTTAGGGTGGCATCTCTTTTTTTTTGTTGATACAGTCTATGTTCCCCTCAGTAGAGTGCTGTGGCATCACAGCTCACAGCAACCTCAAACTCTTGGGCTTAAGCGATTCTTTTGCATCAGCCTCCCAAGTAGCTGAGAGTCCAGGCACCTGCCACAATGCCTGGCTATTTTGTTGTTCTTATCATCATTGTTTAGCAGGCCCAGGCTAGGTTTGAACCCGCCAGCCCCAGTGCATGTGACCAGCACCCTAACCACTGAGCTATGCATGCTAAGCCAGAGTGGTATCTCTTTTTTCTTTTTTTTATTAAGTCATTCATACATAGATCATAAATACATTTATGCCATTATAGGAGTCAATATGTTGATTACTTGTACAAATTGGAATGCTTACATACTACTAAACAACATAGCCTTCACCACTTTTATCCAATTACAGGATTAAGACATTTATCCTCTACACCTGATAAATCCAACTTATATTTGCAATATGTACCATAGGTGTGGCCCCCCTACTAACCCTCCCTCTATCGACCCCCCCTTCCCCTCTCCCTCCCCCAGCCTAGGCTATAGTTGTGTTTCACTTTTCACATGCATGTGTGAATGATTGTAAATTGATTTCACAGTAGTAGTGAGTACATTGGATTTTTTTTTCCATTCCTGAGATACTTTACTAAGAAGGATATTTTCCAGCTCCATCCATGTAAACATAAAAGAGGTAAAGTCTTCATTTTTTTTTTACAGAGTGGTATCTTTTAACACAACTCCAACACTTTTTAGCATTCTTGCCTAGAAACCTCACTGCTCTGTCCCTTAGCAATGTTCTTCGTGCAGAATGGAGGGGCTCCCAAAACTATCTTGCTAGAGCACTTTTCAAGTTCAATGGATATAAATGATAGGAAGAGGAAGAATGCGTGACCTGGGTCACCAGTAGGAACTGAATGAGACTGCTTTGAGGGAGGGATGCTCTGTTCCCTCAGACTGATTACTAAGTCCCATATTTCTCATAGCTTCCTCACCTTACAAAGCTCTCCAATAGGTCAATGTTTTTGCGGTCACTCACAAACTCTCCAATCATTTTCTTGTCCAGCCGAGGGTTCTCTCGAAGCCACTGGGCTACCTCTGTGTTGTCCATTGGGATGGTGAGGAGGCCTTTCTCTTGCAGAAATTGGATCCCCTTCTTTGGTTTCTGGTTGAACTGCTCTGTGCCTGTGATTAGCAGCTGAAGGAGAAAGACTAGAGGTGTCAGAAGTTGCTCTGCCCCAGGCTTGGTGCCTGTAGTACAGTGGTTACAGAGCCAGCCACATGCACCCGAAGCTGGCGGGTTCAAGCCTGGCCCAGACAAGCTAAACAACAAAGAAAACTGTAACAAGAAAAAAATAGCTGGGCATTGTGGCAGGAGCCTGTAGTCCCAGCTACTTGGGAGGCTGAGGCAAGAGCATGGCTTAAGCCCAAGAGTTTGAGGTTGCTGTGAGCTGTGATACTGCAACACTCTACCCAGGGTGACAGCTTGAGACTCTGTCTCAAAAAAAAGTTGATCTGCCCCTAAATAAGACAAAGCCAGGCTGGACTCCACAATAGCTCAAGCTGGTCACTCAGCGGGGTCCTAGGATATGGTTCTTAGTGACTCCAGAATTAAGGATGGATCACAGTGGCCTAGCTTCCCCCATCTTCCTGCCTAATTAGAACTGACTTAGGAGTTCCTTTTCATTCCTTTTCTGAGAGGTCAACATGCATGGAACAGCCTCATTTCCTTCCACTTGAGAAATCAGAGTAGAAGACAGAGATCAAAGAATTCTTCTCCGCAGTTTTATTATCTATCCCTGACACTTGTTAACAGCCACCATCTTGTTTCTAGTTTGCTTAGATTCCCTTTTTTTCTTTGGTTGCCTAGCTCTTAAGGCTCTAAGTTCAAAGGACAAGGCAGACTAACTATGAAGGTAATTCAACTTTCTGTGTGCCCAGTCATAACTCTGCAATCAAGGGCACACATGAACCAAAGTCACGTAAGCTAGTAATAAGAGGAAGAAAGGGTTAAATAGCAGGTTTTCTTTAAGAAACCAAGAGCACAAACAGTTATTTGAACTTTACTAAAGCACCAGAATAAATGTCAATTCCTTTTTATTGTCAGAATAAAAGAGCTGGAGTTGACCAATAACCTCCAGTAGCCCACATGACATCAGCTCGGGCTCCTGTCACTGCCACCAGTAACACTTGGCTCTTAGCTAGTGTAGCATTTGCCTGGGGCATATAATAGGGTATGCCCACCTACATGGCTTAGGAGTTAGGAAAGGGCTTCACAGGAGACTGGATAAGGAGTCTCCTAGCTAGTGTAGCATTTGCCTGGGGCATACAATAGGGTATGCCTACCTACACGGCTTAGGTGTAAGGAAAGGGCTTCACAGGAGACTGAAATCCCAGTAAGTCCAAAGACTAGCCTAGCAAGCTGTACAGTGAGATGCTAGACTCTCACATCTAGACACATCTTCATCCCCAGGGATAGAAGCCCTACCCTACCCTTTGGCCCTACCAAAGATACCCTGACAGAGGTGGGTGGAAGCTGAGCTCTGGGGAATATATGTATGTACCTTCTTTTTATTTTTAATTTCAATTAGTTCCCGTGGATCTGGCAGGAGACAAGAAAATCGAGGTGGCTTCCGGGTAAACTTTTTGTCAGCTAGGAATGAGAGGAAGAGAGAGAAAAACCCATAAGACTTCTTTTACCAGAATGACTTTTGGAAACTCGCTGATATATACTCCTTGTGAAAAAGGAGAAATTTTCTGTCCTTATCGATTTTCTACTTCCTTGGGAGTCCTGTCTTCTGGAGCCCCAGATGCTTTTTTTCCTTTCTACGGGTTTGAAGTCATGGCAAGCCATCACACTTTACACTGCTCCTCTCTCTCCATTCTCCACCAGGCCCTCTAGTTGAGGGAGCTCAGGGCTGTGGACACCCAGTACTCACCCCCAGAGTCACCAGCTTCTTCTAGATCACTGCATCCTCCTGGCTTCCCATGTTCTGGCAGCAGTCGCCCTCCACCTGGCAGATGCAGGCCTGGGATGTCTGGGGCTATGCCTACAGCTTTCCCATCGTTGGCTGCTCTCTCAGCTGGCAAGAGAGAAGAAGATAGGTGAAGACTTATATGGTAGGAAACCAAGTGGAGCTATAGCAAAGGCCAAATCTCAAGCCAAGGAGACCTGCATGCTCCCAGGAACCATCCCTGACCAGGACAAAGCAAATGGTCACTGTCCCAGCCAAGCATTAGATTCTATAATTTAATGAATCTTTCCCTGTACTTCTACAACTTTAATCTCAAGGAGGAGACAGAGAAGATTAATTAGAGTGGAGGCAGATATTGGAGATGGGAAAAAGTTGGGCTTTTTTATTTTTTTGAGCCAGAGTCTCACTATGTGGCCCTTGGTAGAATGCCATGGCATCACAGCTCACAGCAACCTCCAACTCTTGGGCTTAAGCGATTCTCTTGCCTCAGCCTCCCAAGTAGCTGGGACTATAGGCGCCTGCCATAACGCCCGGCTAATTTTTGGTTGCAGTTATCATTGTTGTTTAACTGGCCTGGGCTGGATTCAAACCTGCTAGCTCCAGTGTATGTGGCTGGCATCCTAGCCGCTGAGCTACAGGCTTGGAGCTTTTAGGGACAGAAGTCCTATATCCCTTAACCTCTGTTCTCTTTTCTTGCAATTAAGAAATATCTCTGTCAAGAAACCAAAGTGGGGGCTCGGCGCCTGTGGCTCAAGTGGCTAAGGAGCCAGCCACATACACCTAAGGTGGTGGGTTCAAATCCAGTCCAGCCCACCAAACAATAATGATGGCTGCAACCAAAAAACAGCTGGGCGTTGTGGCAGCCACGTGTGGTCCCAGCTACTTGGGAGGCCGAGGTAGGAGACTCATTTGAGCCCAGGAGTTGGAGGTTGCTGTGAGCTTTGATGCCATGGCACTCTACCCAGGGGGACAGCCTGAGGCTCTGTCTCAAAAAAAAAAAAAAACACAAAAAAAAGAAACCAAAGTGGGGAAGAGGGGAAAGGGTCTGTGAATCCTGTTATTCTGCTTGACTAGCCTGTGATCCAAACCACCAAACCCTGGAAACAGAATTAGGAGTATCCCAGGGGAAGTGATGTGAGGACAGGAGGAAGGACTCAGTGAGTTGAGAAGGGATAAGCATAGAACCCTGGGGTCTTCGAAGAAAAGAAATGCCTCTCACTATTGCTAGCTTCTCGGGCACCATCTACTGTCTCATAGCTGGGTCTGGCTGTCTCTTTCTTCTCTTGCTGTGTGAGGTTGTTCAGGACTTTGGCCTGGCAGTGGGCCTCAGTGCTGTCAATCACTGTCAATAGGGCATCAAGAGACAGTAGGTGTGTTGTATAGAGCTGACCAGACACAGGAAAGGCATTCTGCAAAATAAACAGATCCATTAGGGTGAAGGTTCGGGGAATACTTTACACTGTAACTGATCATTTTCCAAAAATCTCTGGCCAGGCTAGCTTACACCTGTAAGTAATCCCAGCACTTTTGGGAGGCAGAGGTGGGAGAACTGCTTAGAGTTTGAGACTAGCCCGGGCAATATAGTAAGACCCTGTCTCTACAGAAAATAAAAAAAATTTAGCCAGGTGTAGTGGTGCACCTCCTGTCATCCTAGCTATACTTGGGAGGCTGAAGTATAGGGACTGCTTGAACCCAGAGCTTAGAAGATTGAGGGTACAGTAAGCTATGATTGTGTCACTGCACTCCAGCCAAGGCAACAAAGCAAGACCCTGTCTCAAAACAACAACATGAACTCCCTAAAACCAAAAATCCTGCAACTTCCTGTAACTTCTACATTGCCTTATTTTTATTTATTTATTATTTTTGAGACAGAGTCTCACTATGTTGCCCTGGGTAGAGTGCCATGGTATCATAGCTCATAGCAACCTCAAACTCTTGGGCTTGAGCGATTCTCTTGCCTCAGCCTCCCAAGTAGCTGGGACCACAGGCACTCGCCACAACACCCGGCTTTTTTTTTTTTTTTTTTTTTTGGTTGCACTTGTCATTGTTGTTTAGCAGGCCCGGGCCGGGCTTAAACTGCCAGCTTCAGTGTACATGGCTGGCACCCTACTCACTGAGCTACACACGCTGAACCTTTAGAAAATATCTTTTTTCTTCCTGTTTCCCAGCTCCCAAGTGTTCCCCCTCCCTGTATGTAGCATCCTCATTACCACCAGGGAGATTTCCTTCATAGAACCTTCTTTCTAGAGACTTGTAATAGTACTCAGCACCTTGGACAGCAGCTTGGTGAGGTCCTCAAAGAGGTTGGAACAGTAGTAGTCACAATCATAGTTGATGTAGAGCTCAGTGACAAAGCTGGGGATGTGCCAGAGTTGCACAATGGCCTCTAGTGCCATCTCTTTCATCTCATAAGGCATCTTGGGGTTCTCCACAGTGATGATTTCCATGAGCTTTTTGATGTACATCTGGGAATAACCCAATAATTGCCATTTAGATGGAGAAATGATTCAAGATAGGAAGAGATAAAACCAGATAGGATGAACATTATACAGGGAGCAGATGGCCAGTCAAGTGGCACCCATTAAGGGACACCTAAAGGTATTTTGTCCCCACAGTACTTTCTCCTCTTTGGCCTGAATGTTAATAGATAAAGTCTGGCTGTCTACCTCATGCTTGATCTCAAATAAGTTGCCTATTGCCCTTTTTGTATTCTCTATGTAAACATTAGAGTTAATTCTTTCAATTTAATGACAATCCTGGCTTGAATTGGCTGCCTGTGTTGCAGAGGAACTGCTGGGTAGAAGAGCTGCTCCTACTCATGGTAAGATTGCCTGCCAGTCCTCACATTTGAATTCTTCTACTTTATAGTAGCAGTTTCCTCGATCTCCTTTTAACTTTTCCCTTAAAGAAGCCAGTCCATGAACCAAATTATGGAGGCTAAAAGCATTCTTTTACAGGAAGCCCTTAAATCCCACCACTGCAGCGTGACAGAGCTGGCCTTGTTGAAGATGCCATATATCTCCCCCTTTTCATTTTTTTTCTACCAAGCTCAAGAAACTTACCTCCATTTGGAATTTGAGGTGCTCCCGCATGCTCTCAAATAATAGGAAGCATACTCGCAGAGAAGCAGCATAAAGGTTCAGTCGCTCCACACTGAGTAGCTAGAGAGCAGAGTAAGGAAGGCTATGAGGTTTCAGAAGCTGACTATGGCTTAACTTAGACAGGAAAGGCAAATTGGGTGAAGTTGCTACTGAAGTCCTGTGCTCCAAAGAACTCCGTATCTAGCCATTTCTACATTTCTCTCTGGCTATCAGAGACCCTGGATAACTACCAGTACCCTCTTACTATGACTACTAGCCAACTGGGAGGCAGACACTTTCCTGGGACCAAAATTCTTTGCACAATTGGCCAAATCTCCCTATGCTTCCCTGGCCCTTGAGAGAGACTCTGGGTCTCTAAGCAGTCTGGTCTTACCTGGAATAAATGGCGGCACATCTCATCCTTGATGAGGCCCAAGAGGATCTGGCACTGGGCTATAGGGGCTGACTCAAGAGCCACTGTCAGTAAATGCAGTCCCATGTGGATCATAACCTCAGAGTTGTGGCGGTCATGTGGATTGGTGAGGGAGATGAGGAAGCGGAAGAGCTCGCGGATGCAGGGAAGACCATAGGGGACCAAAGCTGTGCCTAGGGAAGGCCAGGAAGAGAGTGAGACTGCTAAGAAATAACTAGCCTACTGGCTTCGCCTAGCCTGCCTTCCATTACACAAGGCAATTTCAGGTAAGTGATTCTCTTCGGATTCTTTTCCTGAGGAGGTTAAGAGGACTAGTTTCGTTTATTGGAAGAAATCAGGATTGATGGTCCTATCTTTCTGTTAAAAGTTCTAAGCTTTTTACTCTTCCTTCTTACTTCCTATAGCCAAGAAAGTTGGTAGTCTAAGATAGGGAAAGACTCCATCCATGCCAATAGTTCTATGGCTTGACTAGAAAATGGCCTAGAACTTGGACCAGCAGATAATAGTCACCTTGATCCAAGATGATCTAAGCTAAGGCACTTAACATGTAAAGTGAAGGAAATGAACAGGCAGAGCCTGTCAAAGAGTACTCACCTTCTTTCTGCGAGGACTGTGTAAAGCGCACACCCCGGGGATTGACGTAGTCCATGTCATGGACAGAGGCAGAGTCAGAGTGGTCAGCAGGGGACGTGCACTCCTCTAATACCTCAGGAATAGATTCCACGGATGCTGACTGGGTCTTTTCCACATGGGCCCCTTCCTGATATGACCAGTAGCAGGGAGATATAGTAAGAGAGATGAGGCACCTTAAACTTACCCACCTAAAGTACCGATCCTCCAAGGCAGTCTCTGATGGGCTGCAGGTGTAGGGTCAGCTCAGTGATTTATGAATCAATGAAAGATGGTAGGAGTATGAAGGACTCAGAAAACATATCCTGAGACATCAGTGACCTACAATGTCTAGAACCCTAAAGAGGCACACGCTTGTACATGCTTAGGATTTAGATATCACCTTCCATGAGCTCCCTCCCTTTTGCCCAGTACTACTTATAGGCATAACTTGATAAATCCCATGAGCAACCTCTCACAGTGAGTCACGCTGTGGTTTTTCTAGGCAGCACAGCTAATTCTGTGAAATAGGAAAGAAACCCCCTAGTCAGTCTTGTTTTGAGCCAAGGTGTGAATAAAGATCCAAAGGATCAAGCCTATTCCCCCAAAGTGGAAGACTGAACAGGACCTTTAGACATCAAAGCCATACCTGGGGATCAAGCTGCTCAGGAACTCCTAGTTCACTGCTCCCAGGCTCGGTAGCTGTACTGTACCCTAAAGAGCAAGGTTGCTCCAGGTCAGTAAGATCTTCTTTAGAGGTGGTCTGGGAGGAGAATTCTAGGCCGCTGTCTGTAGAGGGGCTGACTACTGCTGAGGCAGCTTCTGAACTTGCAGAGGAGATGGGAGTGGGCACATCAATGAAGGGCATGCCACCTACCAAGCAAAGTAAACGAAGCTTGAAGAATATTCTGTGGGCAAAACATACCCTCCATGGTACCAGGGGCCCTATTTCCCAGACTGCATGCTCATCTCTGCACATATTGGTCTCTAAAGTCATTAGAATCCCTCTGAAAGGAGAACCACCTTAAGTTACTACGGAGTTGCTGAAAGGTCAGAGTCTGATTTGACCTGGAATTTCCCTTTTCACTCTCAGCAGAAAGACCAAAGCCTCTAAGTTGGTTGGTCTTCAATTTTGGTCTTGGTGGGCAAAACATACCCTCCATGCCCCCTTTGGTTGGTCTTCAAAGCCCTGAGAGAAAAAGAAAGCTTTTCTTCTATCTATTCTGATCAGAAGCAGCAGCCCAGAGCACTCACCAGTGAGGTTAGAGGATAAGGTGGTTCCACTGGGAGTAGGTAGCTCTGAACTTGTTGTGACTTTGGTCATATGGCGTGGGGGCCGAGGAGATCGCTTCTGTTTCTTCCACTTGGATGAATCACTCATGCCTCCTGCTCTCATTTTCAGCTGGAAATATCATACCTCATTAGCACTGGCATTCAAACTAAGACTCTATCCCTAGAAATCTCCCTTTACTTATTCCTTCTGGTCTGTAGGAAACAATCTGTACCCCACATTGGTGCTAAAGAAAGAATCTAGGCAATGAGATCACATCCCTACTTCTCTAACCTGGCTTCCACATTTGTCACTTTATAGGTTGGCATGGCAGCCTCCATATGGAAGGCACCGTTCTGCTTCTGGGCTGGTCAATGGTAGGGCCAGCCTTCATACTTATCACTCTGCTTCCCTGGGTCCTACGTCTTACATTAAGCAGGCAATCTTGAGTTCTATAGATGATTCATGATCCTCTTGCAGAAAGGGTAAGGGCAGGGGCTCCTCTGCCTAGAGCAGGAGTCCTCAAACTTTTTAAACAGGGGGCAGTTCACCGTCCCTCAGACCGTTGGAGGGCCAGACTGTGGGCCCTGGGACGAGTCGGCTGCTAAGCAGGACAGGCAGCAGTGGCAAAAACACCTGGCAGGCCGGATAAATGTTCTCGGCGGGCCGTAGTTTGAGGATGCCTGGTCTAGACCATCAGATCTACAGATCCATAGACTCTTGGGCTTTCTTCCTCAACTACCCTGCAGAGCAGGCGTCTACTCCTAGTTCTCATCCAACTATGCAAGTCCTTCCCATCCAGATTCTTAGTTTTCTTAATGCTGCATGGAGTGGACCTACAGCATAAACATATACCTTACTCTCTGGAATTTCTCCATCAAATTGGTCAAAGCCTCATTCCTTGGAATGAAGGAAGGAGTAGCATCCCAGTTTATTTGTGGAGTTAAGGATGGAGGGTCATGTCATGCTGCTGCTCTCTCTTGCTCCCAATTTTGTTATATCAATAGGACCTCCTGTTTTTCTCATTGTTGGTCTTTCTAAATGCAATTTTATGTTGTCATATGGTAAGGCTGATTCCTTGGAACCTTTAGTTCTAACTCCTCTTGCTGAATTTCTATTCCTCCTATAGCTCCCTTTTAGTAACAAAGGACAAGCCCTATCACCTGTTGACTACTCTGGGATCTACGTGTTAATGCATTTTCTCTACCCTAAATTCATAGTTACTTTGTTTAATCTCATTTTGTTTTCTTCACCTTGATGTTGTCTCAGTTGAAGTTTGAACTCTGTCCCTATATTAAACTGTTCCTCAACTGATGGAACATTCCTGGATTGGGCAACAGCAACTCTCTTCCAGGAAAAGAGTTATTAGAATGACTCAGGACTCTAAGGAGACCAGAAGCACTTTCCTCCCTGCCTTTTCTGAAAGACAGAATATATCCAGATTATCCTTTGCCTCTTCAATTCCTTCTAATATTTGGGGACAGAACTCATTCCTCAAGCACCTCTAAGTTCTCAGCTAAGGTGATCCCTTGTTTGGGAACCACATAATTGTTCCATCATTACTCAGGGCCCCTTCCAATAAAGGAAAAGCCCAATAGCTGACCCCTTCCCCAAGCTCTTAATAATATAGCAACTGCCTCACATTGGATTTACATTTCTTGTCATTCCATCTCTGAAACGCCTACAGTCATGTCTAGAATTGAGCTTCAAGTGTTCTGAACACTATGGCTATTCAGGAAATAGATGGATGCTCTTTCAAGGAACCCCTGGAACTCAGCTGCATCAAGTTCATGGTAATAAACGTTCTGGGAGAAGAGTCAGCCAAATATGCAGAAGGGCAAGAAGCCCAAGAGATCAATGAGGGACCTCCTGACTTTATTGGCAGTTGTCACTGAGCTCCAAAAAGTACTAACAATTGGATCTGCTTTTATCAGATAGTCTTTCTTCAGTCCCTCCCCGTGCCAGGGACTTCAGGAAGTCCTATTTCCACTGAGAAGCCAGTCAGTCACTGAGATTTCTTCCCACACTAGGGTCAGTCTTTCCTGTTTCCCTCTCTGTGCTCTGCAAAGCTTGCTCAAACCTGGTCATTTCAATGAGTATTTCTAGCCTCTTAGGTGGAATAGGGGCTAAGAGATTGGTAGTTCTCAAAAATGCCTCAGTTCTTAAAAGTATAGCTGTGTTCCCTGTCCTAAGATCCTAAGAGGTGGCAGCATATGTTCATGGAACCCTATACCATCTTATCTTTACAAGTTTGTATTCTAAAGCACAGCATAAGCTTTACAAAAAAATGGAAAAGATCTTAAGTTAATAATCATGGCAACATGCTGGATAGCCACTGAAGAGAGCTATAACTTGAGACTAAACAAATGAAACTTGAGACAATGCATTCAAAGAGAACATAGGCCTATGTACTATCTAGCTAGGTGTACACATGCAGTTATTTAGTTTTTGTTTTGTTTTTCTGAGACAGAGTGTCACTATGTCACCCTCAGTAGAGTGCCATGGCTTCACAGTTCACAGCAACCTCAAACTCTTGGGTTTAAGCAATTCTCTTGCCTCGGCCTCCCAAGTAGCTGGGACTACAGGTGCCCACCACAACACCTGGCTATTTTTGTTGTTGTTGTTGTTGCAGTTGTCATTGCTGTTTAACAAGTCCGGGCCAGGTTCGAACCCGCCTGCCTCAACGTATGTGGCCAGGACCCTAACCACTGAGCTATGGGCACCAAGCCACCAACCATACTTCTAATATGCACACTCTTATGATAGTTAGCCTAGATAGTCTATACCTCCTTCTCTGCCTCTCCTTCCTAGAGTGAAATATGGGAATTAAGGTAGTTTTCAGCTTGGATCTCTCCCCTAAGCTCCCCTACATCTTGATCTTTAAAGGACAGAGGTGATCTTGGCAAAGTATTCCCAAGGTCCTGAGCTATCCTGGCACCTGGCTCCTTACTATTCTAGTTCATCTTGGAATGACCCCTCTAATGGTTAAGTGAGAAAGAAAAAAAAGACCCTAACTAGATTGACTACTGTTTCTCTCTAAAATCAGTCCAGGTATCCAGATAAAGTTGAGAACTATGCTTAAGTTCTCTATGTCAGCTTTGAGCAAGGGAGAGCAAGGAAGTGGGAAAGTTCTAGCTAAAAAGTCTCTTAAGAGTTTCCCCAGAAATGGTAGATTTTGAGCCTCTTCACAAGGTGACAGCAGTACTCAGGTTTTCTAGGTTTACTATGTAATGTTCAAGGCTTCCTTCACCTGTCTCCAGGCAGTCAGATGCCCCAGGAGAATTTCCAAAGCTACAATCACGCACAACTCTTTCAAAGCCGTGCTGTTACTAGGGAGGGGTAAGTTGTGCTCTACATAATGGAAAGGGAACCCAGGTGTTACATATAAAAAATAAGCATTTAAAGAAAGAAATAAAAAAGGGGAAAGGAGAGGGAGAGAGACCTTGAGGTTCTTAAAGAGTAGTACCCTCTCTAACTGGTTCAGGGCTTTGGTCTGCTCCCCACTACTTAGCTCCAGTTTGTTGAGGAGACATGGAGAAATCTGTGAAAGACAGGCAAATGCACGATTTAAACAGAGTGAAATAAACTCAGACACACGCCAACAGGGCACAGGGTAGGGATAGATGGCAAGGGAGAGGGCGGGCATGCACCAAACAGCCAAGAGTCATGTCCATGAGCAGAACCTCTTAAGGTTGCAAGCAGAATCCTCATTAGAGGCCCATAAAGTCCAGGGCTTCAGTTTAAGATAGAAAGAGGCCACTCTTCTGACCACCATTCTTTTCCTAGCAGTTTAAGAACCCTTTGGTTTGGAGTCAGGCTCGATCTATCTCTTCAATAGAGACTACCACAAGCGTGAGCCCAGTCTAATCCAGCACTGGGGTAGGATTTAGGATGAAGTCTCTCTCAGCTTCCTACCTGGTGACAAGGCTGAGCCCTGAGGGGACAGTAGGCCTTTCGTCTTTATTTAAAGGTCAACATATGTTTTCAGCCTGGAAGGATGGGCCTCACTCAGTTTCCAGGAAAAACTGGTTCACCAACTTATGTGGTGGTTCAAAGACAGACAGGCCATAAAGGAAAGTTGGGGAAAGACAGGTATCTGGGAGAGAATAAATCTCTCACTAAGGGAATGAGAGCTATTTCTAGATTCTAGGCAGACCTGTCTAGGCAAAAGCATGTCTTTGCTAAGCAAGGGTATCATCTCACAGTACGGAAATTGGGAGATTAATGTCTGGAGGAGGGACAGCAGATCAGCTCTCAGATCATACGGATCAGCTCTCAGATCATACCTTCTTCATGTTGGTCCCCACATAGTTCTTGGGTTCTTCTTTAAAATGAGGTAACCTATAAAATAGAGAATCCATGGACTATCATTAAGGATGACAAATGCCACCCTCATGCCAGCCACAGACCAAAGGTGCTCTGAGCCAGAGCATGCCTGGTATCTCAGTAAAAGGCAGGAAGAGAAGCAGACTAATTTCACCCTTTTCAGAGCTGCATCAAAGAGCCACAGGAATCAAGGGATATATGACATGGACGAAAGAAGGTAGTCAGGAGGGCAAAATGACTAAGTACTCTTGGAGTGTGGAGGCTCTTTTTATACTTAAACTGATTCCTTCCTGCCTGTGTTCACTTGGCACGTACTGCTGGAAGCCAAGAGGTGGGGAGAGGGCATCTATCAAAACCCTAGGAGACTGGGAATAGGGCAAGAAGTAAAAGGCAGGCTTTAGTTTTGAAGTCTGAAATTTGAGCCTGAAGAGTAAGAAACTCTCTGCAGTAGGGTCCAAGGGCAGTCTTGTCTGTAGATATTAAACATTATTATCTATAGATCTGAGAGCAAAAAGAATCCCAGGGGGAGATTTTAAGGCCACTGCCTCAGCTCTTCTCAAAGTGAATCTATTGAAAAGAAGTGTAAGAAATAGGCAGTTAGGCCTAGTATGAAAAAGGCCTCCTAGGCCCTAGGCTGAGGACCTTACCTAGGGTAACCAATCATCTTGGTTTGCCTGGGACTAAGGTAAGGTTTGCTGAGATGCAGGACCTTCAGCACTGAAATAAAGACAGTCCCAGGCAAAATCAATCATTGGTCACCCTAGCCTTGGCCCTTTCCATAGAAAACAGGCTGAGCTCTGGGAGCCCAGCAACCTGTTCCAAAGTCCCTTGAGTTTGACTTCCTTTCTGAGTTCCCTTTCCCAGCTGCTACCTGTACAGAAATAGACATAAATAAGTTTGGGAAGCAGAATGAGGTCTGTCAGCTTAGATTAAATAACCCTCTACCTCCTTCTGAGACCAAGTTAGCTTCCTCCTCCTCCCTTGCTCAGTAACCCTAGACCCAGAGAACTACCCCCATGCATAATCCCAGTGGCCTCTGATGTGGCTGTGGGGTTGGCCAGGTCCCTGACGTGGCTGTGTGGAAGCAGGCAGACTCAAGAGGCCTGGGCAGCCGGGCTGAAGCAAACAGCAGCAGGTTTACCTTGTGAAGAGCAGCTGCACCATGTCTACGAGAGTGTGCTCTGCGGATTTTCTCAATAACTCTGCACAGGCAAAAACAAATAACACAGGTGTCATTACTTGCCGTGCTATTATCAGGAGGTTTCTCAGGGCAGACTCCCCTCCAAACCTTGTTTACTAAGGATTATGCCAGACTTATTAAAACCAGCTCCAGCTCTGCCAGGCAGCCATTACTTTACTGGACCACTAGATGGCACTAGCGAGTCGGGGAAAAAGGGGGAGTGATAGATCTTGGGAGTTGCATGCTGGTGTCAATCCCAGAAAACCTCAAGGGAGGGAGACTGATCCTGGGTTGTCAGTCTGGGAACCATCCCAACTACTGCCCTGGCATAACGGGCTGAGGTCTTTACTCTAGCTTTGCCAATAGTCAAGTATAGAGATTTCTTCTAGATCCTTATGGCTCCTTGAGATTGATGAGAAGTCCTGAATTTTTCATCTCTCTGGGGTTCAGAGACAGCATCCTGTGTTTCATATTCAGTGGCCCCAAGAATGGTGAAGGTGACGATATTCAAGAACCTACCACTGAGCCTCATTTCAAAGCAGATCCGGAAGCAAGACTGCATAATTTCACACACAGATTCATTGGTTAGGTGGGCACCCACTGGGGTTAGCAATAGAGTCCGTAAGACCTACCAGGAAGAAAGGGGAGTTATTGTGATAAACCAAGTAGGTTGGGTGAAGAGAGGCTTACTTGATGGTTGAAAAGCTGCCTAGTGTTCCTCTAGTCTCCCAGAGAAGTACTCAGGAGTGAGAAAGAGAGGTTAGCAAGAATGCTGACCTCACTTCAGTTTGGTAGAAAGGTCTCCCAGGAGCTTATCTTGGGAACTGCTTTTTCACTTTGTATGACCCTGACATTGTTCAAAATTCATTCCAGCCCTAGCCCATGAGCCCAACAGATGGATGGCACAGATACAGTCTGCCAGGGGTACAAGTATATTAAGGGTTTCCAGTATTTAGTATCAATTCATTCAGAATTTTTAAATTATTTTCCTTAGAAAAAGCATTTACTTTGGGTACTGGAGCTACTTGTTTGGAAACAAAGTAGGCTCCTAAGCCCCAGTGGAGTCAAAACACAGCTACATGGTGCCGGGAGACTCAGGTAAGTAGACCTAGAGGCACCAGCCCTTGGCCATTAGCCTAATTGCCCTCCCCCTCCTGCTTACCTGAAGGATTTTCATCAGGACAACCTCATCGCTAGCAGGATCCGTGCCTACAAAACGGGCATGGGTGACAGCATCTGCCACGTTTTCCATGCCCTCTGCTGTGCCTTCATGAGTGGGATCTGCTCCAGAGAAAAATGAAAAATAAAATGAGAGGGAAATGGTAAGACAGCCTGTCTAGAGGCCACTTTGAGAGACTTTGGTTTTTCCTCTTCAGTTCCCTAACCTTGATTTGAGAATTTGTCCCCATACTGGCTTTTTTATGAGCTCCTCCTTCAGTGGGTAAAACAGTGATTCTCAAACTTAAGCATGTATCAAAATCACCTGGAGTGCTTGTTAAACTATACATTGCTGGGCTCACACCAAGAGTTTTTTATTTTGTAGGTCTAGAGTAAGGCCTGAGAAGTCGTATTTCTTTTCTTTTTTGAGACAGAGTCTCACTTTGTTGCCCTGACTAGAATGCCTTGGCATCATAGCTCACAGCAACCTCAAACTGTTGGGCTCTTGCCTCAGCCTCCTGAGTAGCTGGGACTATAGGAGCCTGCCACAATGGCTAGCTATTTTTTAGAGGTAAGGTCTTGCTCTGGCTCAGGCTGGTCTTGAACCTGTGAGCTCAAGCAATCTACCCACCTTGGCTCCTAGAGTGCTAGGATTATAGGCGTGAGCCACTGCACCAGGCCAGAATTTGTATTTCCTTTTTTTTTTTTTTTTTGAGACAGGAGCCTTGAGCTGTCCCCCTGGGTAGAGTGCCGTGGCATCTCAGCTCACAGCAAACTCCAACTCCTGGGCTCAAGTGAGTGTTCTGCCTCTGCCTCCCAAGTAGCTGGGACCACAGGCGCCCGCCACAACGCCCGGCTATTTTTTGGTTGCAGCCATCATTGTGTTTGGCAGGCCCAGGCTGGATTCGAACCCGCCACCTTGGGTGTACGTGGCTGGCGCCCTAGCCACTTGAGCCACAGGCGCCGAGCCAGAATTTGTATTTCTAACAAGATCCCAGGTGAAGTTAACCTTCCTGGTCATGGGACCATACTTAGGGAATCACTGGTGTAAATCTACTGATTTCACAGAGGAAGAACCCAGAAACATGAGTTTTTGGCCCAGACCAAGAGCCATATAGAACCAGAATTTTGAATGTCAAGTTTGTAGCCTTTCTCCTTTCATCTTTCAACACAGTTTCTCTTCTCTGCTGGCTTTTAGAGTTTTGTGTTCAGGAGCAACTGAGGTAGAGGAGCAGGAGGAAGAAATGGATAGTCACTGCTGCTAATAATTTTTTTTTTTTTTGAACAGAGACTTACTTTGTTACCCTCAGTACAGTGCTATGGTGTCATAGCTCACAGCAACTTCAAAATCCTGGACTCAAGTGATTCTCTTGCCTCAGCCTTCCAAGTAGCTGGGACTACAGGCAACAGCCATAATGCCCAGCTATTTTTAGAGACAGGGTCTCACTCTTACTCAGATTGGTCTCAAACCCGTGAGCTCTGGCAATCCACCCACCTTAGCCTTCCAGAGTGCTAGGATTACAGGTGTGAGTCACCACGCCCAGCCTTTGCTGCCAATAATTATATCTGGGTGCCACGTTATAGCAAATCAGAGACCTCTTTAGTTTCATTCTTACTTAAAACAAGATGACAGATTGGTGAGGTGGCTCATACCTGTAATCCTGGGAAGCTGGGTGCATTGCTTGAGCTCAGGAGTTCAAGACCAGCCTGAGTAAGAGCAAGACCCCAGTCTCTACTAAAAATTGAAAAAATTGGCGGGTATTGTGGCAGGTGCCGGTAGTTTGGGTGCCTGTACTCTAGAGGCTGAGGCAAAAGGACTGCTTGAGCCCAAGATTTTGAGGTTTTTTTAAGACAGAGTCTCATTATGTCACCCTGGGTAGAGGGCCGTGGTGTCACAGCTCACAGCAACCTCAAACTCTTGGGCTGAAGTGATTCTCTTGCCTCAGCCTCCTGAGTAGCTGGAACTACAGGCACCCGCCACAACGCCCAGCTATTTTGTTGTTGTTGTTGCAGTTGTCATTGTTGTTTTAGCTGGCCCGGGCTGGGTTCAAACCCAGCAGCCTGGATGTATGTGGTCGGCACCCTACCCACTGAGTTACGGGCTCCACCTTAAGAGTTTGAGGTTGCTGTGAGCTATGATACCATGGTACTCTACCCAGGGCAACAGAGCGAGATGCTGTCTCAAAAAACAAAATTACCAAAAAATCCAATGTGAAAAGAACAAGAATCCTGTTTCCAGCTTAACTAAATAGACATTAGCAGAGAACAGGAGACAAACTAAACAGGGGTGAAGGCTGGCTAGTTGGAGCTGGGGGGAGAGAAGGAGAATTTTAGCTGTGATTAAGAGGGGAGAAGCCAGAGGTCAGACAACTAGCACCATGCTGGAAATGAACACAAATGCTATGGGGTGTGTGTGGGGGGAGGCAAAGGGGTTCAGTTCCCATTCATGTGTTAAAAAAGTAACCCAAAAAGCTGTCACCATTAAGGCCTTATTGGGTCCTAGACAACTGCCTGGCAGTTTGTCCCAGGTCTGCTCTGAAGTACTCTTTCTACTGCTGTTTAGTCCTGAAAGAAGAGCATAGAGGCAAAGGGCAGGCATATGACAAACCTTTTCCAGTGACACAGACATTTGCTCCAGAGGATGCAGGAGCATCTCCTAGTTTTAAGTGGTAGGAGTTACAAGACATACTTGCCATTTTTCTCTTTTTGGTATCTGAATTATGGAGTTCTTGAGCCTTAAGCTTAAGGGATGGCTAAGAAACATTTCTCTTACAGTGGTTAAGCAGGTTAAGCAAGATTTTCATTAATTGTGAATGCTTTCATCTTTCTTTTCTGTCTTCATTAGTCTCTGACACTTCATCAAAGACTTTCTCTCTCCTACTTACAACATCCCTCTACTCAGCACCAGGAGTGGTTACTTTAGAGGACATGCAGAAGTAAGTTTCATGATATAGAGCAGTGGTTCTCAACCTTCCTAATGCTGCGGCCCTTTAATACAGTTCCTGTGGGTCATGACCCACAGGTTGAGAATCACTGCTATGGAGTATAATGACCCAACTCCTCCTATCACCCAACTCTCCATATTTCTCCCAGTTTGCACAGAAAATCCCATACTCTCAAGGACCTTACTCAAATCCTTACTCAAATCCTCTCTCACAGCCCTGCCTGATAATCCCTATTCAGGCTACCAGGCGCATATAGGAAACCGTGGTCCTTCTCAGTGTTGTGTGGCATTTCAGAACTCAGTGAATGGCTGTCTTGGTCCCATCTCACAGGGCTCCTGGGGGTCTATTTCTTCCCGTCTTTCAGTAATCTTTCTTGTTAAAGTGGTTTAAACTCTACTGATTTCTTTTTGGTTCTTATTCCTTGAGCTGGAGTGAAATAGCAAAATTAGTTTTCTAAAAAGGCAGGTAAGAGTGATAGATCTTTAGAACTATAGGCAGGGCTTGCCAGCAAGTCAAGACATCAGTAGCACAAATCCTGGTCTGGCAGTTGTTTAGGCCCAAACAAAAAGGCCAGTTTTTGAAATCGGACCTAAAACAATCCCTGAAGCCTTGAGTCATAGGATTGAGAAGTTGGGGGTGTTTTCTTCTAGAAGAGCAGCCTAAACAAGGGATTATTTGGCTTGGGCTGACTTAGTAGACTTTCTCCCCCAAGACCCTTTCTTCAGAATGTCCTCCTTTTCTGGCCACTTTGGAGCCAACTTCAGGGAAATCCTGCCAATCTCATCTCATTTGCTTTCATGCACTCCTTCCTGCTCCTTTTCTCATGCCCACTACAATTACCACCTCCAGCATTCCCTTTTCCCACCACAGGAAACTCCAATGACCAGCTGGCCTGAGGTCTCCAATGACCAGCCTATCTGCCAAGTTTAGGAAGAGAAGAGAATAACACCAACAAAGGAGCAGAGGGAAGAGGCACAGGCAGCAGTTACTGGAGGCTGTGAAGAGACAGACCTGCAGGTGGAGCTCAGGGCAAGGCTGGAAGTGGCTGGGCCTGACTTTGTTTAGGAAAAGTATGAAGCTAGAACTAGAGTGTCTGAAGAGGCTATGAACCTATTCAGAAGCTAGCTGGCACTCAGGATTCCTGTTCAGGATTTTCAGTGCTTCAGCTAAATTCAATCATTCTTTTTTTTTTTTTTTTTTGAGACAGAGCCTCAAGCTGTCCCCCTGGGTAGAGTGCCATGGCATTACAGCTCACAGCAACCTCCAACTCCTGGGCTCAAGCGAGTCTCTTGCCTCTGCCTCCCAAGTAGCTGGGACCACAGGCGCCCGCCACAACGCCCGGCTACTTTTTGGTTGCAGCCATCATTGTTGTTTGGCGGGTCCGGGCTGGGGATTCGAACCCACCACCTTAGGTGTACGTGGCTGGCGCCTTAGCCGGTTGAGCTATAGGCGCCGAGCCAATTCAATCATTCTTGAAGGGTTTTATTCCCCTGATATGAAGGCTGTTTTCTTTTCTGGCTAGCTACAGGCTAAGCTTCATCTTTTCTTATCTCCCTACTTAGAAACAAAGACAGCTGCCTGTTTTCTATGTTCTTCATCCTTGCACATGGGCTGGCAATCGGGGGAAAAGGAATTCAGAA
The DNA here is from genome assembly GCF_000181295.1 of Otolemur garnettii. Lineage (NCBI taxonomy): Eukaryota > Metazoa > Chordata > Mammalia > Primates > Galagidae > Otolemur > Otolemur garnettii. Next base: position 18,269,444 of record NW_003852416.1, read on the forward strand.
TCCTGAGTGACAAGACCAACTAGAAAAGGAATCTAAAAAAAGACATCACAAATTCATAGATAAACTATAGACTGGGTGAAGTATTTGGCCTAGCCTGGGACCAAATATGTGTAATACTGTGATAGACAATGGGGTATCATTACTACAAGTTGATATGAAAAACAAAAACAACTCAAAAAATAAGCAAAAGAGAGGAAATTCAAATGCTCAACCTCCAGGAAATAAAAACAATAAAACACCAGTTTTCCCCTACCAATTGTACAAATAAAGAAAACTGATAATGTTCAGAGCTGATGACAGGGTGGGGAAATGGAAATTCTCAAATATTGCTGGTGAAGTGTAAATGCTATAATTTTGGGGGAAAGCAACCTGGTAGTAGCTATAAAAATGGAATATGCATGTGGCTTTTAATCCAGAAATTCCAAGTTCAGAAATATTCCATACAAAAGTAAAATTAGTAAATAAGGATATACGAACAAAGATGTTTATTTTAACATTATTTATAATGACTCAAAATATGAAATAATATACATATTAAATATTATTAAGAGAATGATAAATTATTTATACTATACTGTTACTAAAAAGAAAAACATCAGGTAGTGCCTGTGGCTCAAAGGAGTAGGGTGCTGGCCCCATATGCTGGAGGTGGCGGGTTCAAACCCAGCCCTAGCCAAAAACTGCAAAAAAAAAAAAAAAAAAAATCATACAAAGGACTGAGGAGAGAAGGAAATGGAGAGTTATTGCTTAATGGTTAGAGTTTTTGTTTGGGGTAATGAAATAGATGATTTCATTATGGTAATGGTTGTAGAACACTATATGATTAAAATGGAAAATTTTATACTATATACATACACACACAGGGTGGACATAAAGTTCATGTGCAATTTAAATAGTAATCTAATTTAAATTGAACATAAAAACTTTATGTCCACCCTGTATATGTGTGTGTGTGTGTGGGCATATATATTTTTTCTTATTTTATTTTTATTAAGCACTGTGTAACATACTGCATGCTATATAAGACACTTTATAACCTTCTAGTAGGGGTAGATGACCAATACTGAGTTATTTTTTCATTCGTCAGATATGTGCTTCTTTAATCAATGTTCTACAAACCCTTTGACATAGTAGTGATTAACTCCAGAGATGCACCTATCTCTTCCCATCAACTGCCAATGATATATACAATGGGCAACTCTTTTTTCTTTGCCACCATTAGTGAACTTATGGATGTACACAATGGCACTCTAGGGATGAGCAAGCCAAGCCCATGGTGGCAAGTCCAGGGAGAATCTCAAACCACATCTTGACACCATTACCTTGGCCAATATTCCACTTACAGGCCGATGAAAGGTAACTGGGCTTTGGTTCCCTTCCTGGTAAGCCTTACCTATCTATATATTTTTGTTTTTATTTTTATTTTTTTGTTTGTTTTTGAGACAGGGTCTCACTCTGCTGCCCAGACT
>NW_003852416.1:18271480-18278892 GCF_000181295.1 Otolemur garnettii
CTCCCACTCCTGGGCTCAAGCAAGTCTCCTGCCTCAGCCTCCCAAGTAGCTGGGACCACAGGTGCCCGCCACAATATCCGGCTATTTTTTGGTTGCAGCCATCATTGTTGTTTGGTGGGCCCGGGCTGGATTCGAACCTGCCACCTTGGGTGTACGTGGCTGGCGCCTTAGCCACTTGAGCCACAGGTGCCAAGCCAAATTAATACTATTAAGTGAAAAAATACGTAGCACATAATTCTATTATTTATTTATTTATTTAGAGACAGAGTCTCACTATGTCTTCCTTGGTAGAGTGCCATGTCACAGCTCATAGCCACCTCCAACTGTTGGGCTTAGGCGATTCTTGCCTCGGCCTCCTAAGTACCTAGGACTACAGGTACCTGCCACAACGCCTGGCTATTTTTTTTTGTTGTAGTTGTTTAGTTGGCTGGGTCTGGGTTCAAACCCACCACCCTTGTGTATGTGGCTGGCACTGTAACCACTGTGCTTCGGGCACTGAGCCTTTATTTTATTTTTTTAAAAGGTGGTACTTTGGGCCAAGTTTGGTAGCTCATGCCTCTAATCCTAGCACTCTGGGAGGCTGAGGCAGGTGGACTGCCTGAGTTCATGGGTTTGAGATCAGCCGAAGCCAGAGTGAGACCCTGTCCCTAAAACTATCTGGGCATTATGGCGGGTACCTGTAGTTCCAGGTACTTAGGGGACTGAGGCAAGAGAATCACTTGAGTCCAAGAGTTGGAGGTTGCTGTGAGCTAGGAGGCCACAGCAGTCTACCAAGGGTGATAAAGTGAGACTCTGTCTTAAAAAAACAAGGTAGTACTTTATTTATATACATATAGCAAAAGGTATAGAAAGAGTTAAACCAGGCTGTTAATACTATTTACCTAAGGAAGGAAAGAAGCATTGGAAAGATACAAGAGACAATGAACTTTTCTGTTTTTTGTTTTTTTTTTTTAACAAGGTCTCCCCTCTGTTGCTTGGGCTAGAGTGTAGTGGCATCATCATAGCTCAGTGCAACCCCAATTGCGTGGGTTCAAGTGATCCCCTGCCTCAGCCTCCTGAGTAGATGGAACTACAAGCACGCACTACCACTCTCAGCTAATTTTTCTGTTTTTTGTAGGTCTCACTCTTGCTCAGGCTGGTGGTGAACTCCCGGCATCAAGAGATCCTCCCACTTCAACCTCCCAAAGTGCTAGGATTACAAGTGTGAGCCACCGCACCTAGTCTTAATTGTTTATCTCTTACAATACACTTGATCTTAGCCAAAAAGCCAAGAACTGATATCTTTTTACAATAAATAATGTATTGTATTTGAAAAAAATAACTTCAAAACAAAACAAACCAAAACCCCAAAGGCACTATACCCTTAACTCCCTCTAAAGCATAGTTAGAGAAATGAGAGTTCCAGGGAAACCTCCTCTCCTGTCTTCCCATCGTTTATAACCTCAGTCAAGTAGCATGATGACTCACCAATAATAAGTCTACTTTTCAGCGTGGTGCCCATAGCTCAGTGGTTAGGGTGCCAGCAACATACACAGGGGCTGGTAGGTTCAAACCCAACCTGGGCCTGCTTAAAAAAAAAAAAAACCCCAAAACAAAAACAATGACAACTACAACAAAAAAATAGCTGGGCGTTGTGGTGGGTGCTGTGGGAGGTGCCTGTAGTCCCAGCTACTTGGGAGGCTGAGGCAAAGAGAATCACGTAAGTCCAAGAGTTTGAGGTTGCTATGAGCTATGACGATATAGCACTCACTCTACCGAGGGAAACATAGGGAGGCACTGCCTAAAAAAAAAAAAAATTTTACTCTTCAGCAAGAAAAGAGATGGCTAAGAAAATTATCCCAGTATTACCAGGGCATTGCGTAAGGCCTGAGCATCCCGGGAGTGTTAGGAAATGAAGTGCTGTGGTTATCCAACAAAGCCTGAATGCTTACCTATCAGGGCATAGGAGAGGAACTTGTTAACAGAGGTAAGTGCCAGTCCAGTGATGGGACCAGTGGTATCTTCAGAGCGAATGACTTCCAGAAATGGCCTAAGGAACACATTGGGCTCAATTTCTGAGAGTTCTGCAAGAAAAGAAACAGAAATGAAGAGATACCATAATGAAAAGTTAAACCCTGGAGAGGCCATTCTTGTTTGTGTGACAAAGCTGTAAGTCTTCGTTGCTAGGTCAATCTTCTTTCCTCTGGAAAGATTTGAATTAAATCCCAGACATTGTACCATTTTATCTGTAAAATTTGTAGTATATACTCTAAAAGATTAAGAATTTTTTGTAAAAAGGGCACAATATCATTATTATGCTTAAAAAGTTAACAATAAAATGGTTAAAATAGTAAATTTTGGACTGGTCTGAGTGCCTGTGGTGTTTACAACTAACTGATCACAATTAGTTACAGATTACTTTCTCCCTTCTCCATTTCCACTGTTTCACTTGACTAACCTAAGGAAAAAATAAAATAAAAAATGGTAAATTGTTATGTAATTTTATCATAATTTTTAAAATAAGCAATAATTATTTAATATCATCAAATATTATGAATCAAATTTCCATGCCCATTTCACCACCCTCCCCAGTGATATACACAGATAAACTATCTTGGTTATAGCCAACATGACCCTTAGATCCCTGGGTGGGCTCCTGTCTTTGTCCTTTGCTGTTTTGATCAAGGTCACTTCTCTTAGAGAAAGAAGTGCAGCAGGTCCCAGAAGAGTTAGAGGAAACCTTGAAGTTTATAGTTCCTTGATGAAAAATAACCTTAAAAAGGACAAAAGGATTGGCAGTCTCCTAGTCATGGATACAGTCTAATCTTGGAAAGTATTAACCACTCTCTAGCCTCTTTCCTGCCTAGAGTAAGCAGGGAGTTAACTACCCTGAGATGAAGGGGCAATTCATAATCCTCATTTTACAGATGAGAAAAATACAGCTCAGATAATATACATGACTGGTACCAAAGTCACACAACTAATATGCAAAGCTGGGATTTGAAACCAGTTTATAGGGTTCCAATACTTGTAAAACTCCTACATCTATTCTACCTAATTACCAAGACATAATCCTAAATATAGATTTCATTCCAGGTCAAAGAAACCACACCACACTGGTCTTGCTCTCTTCTTTACTATACTGCTCAAGGTTTAATTTGCTTTTCTAGATTCTGCTATGCTTTCATCTTTCAGAGTCCCATTCCATAAACGCTTCCTAAACAGCCCAGAAACATTTATGGAGGTGATCTAGGCTGCCCCTCCTTTAGAAACAAAAGGAAGCTGGGTCTCCCAAGTACCTTCATTTTCATGCAAATGTGGATAGCTGCCTACTCAATTCCAACTACCCCTCTCTCTGGGTAAACATTCCCTGGGACCGGCTGCTCCACGGATTAATGCTTTAATTAATTGGCAGATTGGGTAGCATTTTCTAAGCTTGTCTGTACAGTGATCACATCAGCTATAAAAAACCTGCTTCTCATTCCTTACTGCCTCCACCTAGAGATGTACAATTTGCAGAGAAAAATCTAGAGAAAATTCTGTGTGTGTGTGTGTTTCTAATGGTGGAGGCTGACATGAAAGGAATATAACACATTTGGAAAAACTAAAATATATAATGGTATAATGTACTTTTTTTTTTTTTTTTGAGACAGAATCTCACTATGTTGCTCTGGGTAGAGTGCTGTGCCATCACAGCTCACAGTAACCTCAAACTCTGCAGGCATACTCCAACTACAGCCTGTGGGCCACATGAGGCCCGCCAAGGACATTTATCCTGCCCACCAGGTGTTTTTGCTGCCACTGCCTGTCCTGCTTAACAGCTGACTCATCCCGGGGCCTGCAGTCTGGCCCTCCAGTGGTCTGAGGGACAGTGAACTGGCCCCCTGTTTAAAAAGTTTGAGGACCCCTGTTCTAGGGCTTAAGCGATTCTCTTGCCTCAGCCTCCCAAGTAGCAGGGACTACAGGCACCTGCCACAAGGCCTAGCTATTATTTTTGTTGTTGTTGTCATTGCTGTTTGGCAGGCCCAGGCTGGGTTCGAACCTACTAGCTCCAGTGTATGTGGCCAGCACCCTAGATGCTTAGCTACAAGCACCAAGCCGATATAATGTACTTTTTAAAAGGACATTAAACATTTTAAGTCATTGCTTTAGAAACACAAATGCACATGACAATTTAGTCTGTCATTTAAAAATGGTTGTTTGGTATATTTGAGGTATAAAGGTCTAAATGGAAAAAAAAAATCTCCAAGAGTTGGTATAGGAGGCCTGCGTGGTGGCTCATGCCTGTAATTCTAGCGCTCTGGGAGGGTGAGGCAGGAGGATCAGATCACCTGAGCTCAGGAATTTGAGGTTACTGTGAGCTAGGCTGACTCCTTCACACTCTAAAAGAAAACTGGCAACATATTTTCTTTTCTTTTTTTTTGAGACAGAGTCTCATTTTGTCACCCTTGGTAGAGTGCCATAGCTTCACAGCTCACAGCAACCTCCAACCCTTGGGCTCCAGCTATCCTCTTGCCTCAGCCTCCTGAGTAGCTCGGACTACAGGCGCCCGCCAAACGCCCATTCTTTTGGTTGCAGTTGTCATTGCTGTCCTAGCTGGCCAGGGCTGGGTTCAAACCTGCCACTCTTGGTATATATGGGGTCGGTGCCCTCTCCACTGAGCCACAGGCACCGCCCAACATATTTTGTATGTTTCCATCTAGTTGTTACAACTGTACTTGCTTTATGTCTTCCTTTGTGGTAATACACTAGGGTAATTTTATAGCTGGGGTCCACATTTCCTAGGCCATGTGCACTCAGCCTCTATTGTTTGTTTAATTGTAAATTTGGTAAAACCAACTCTTTTTTAAAAAATTACTGCTTCATATGGTGGTGCCCGTAGCTCAGTGGGCACTAAGGTTGGTGGGTTCAAACCCAGCCCAGCCCAGATAAAATCAACAATGACAACTGCAACAAAAAATAGCCTGCCGTTGTGGCGAGCGCCCTAGTCCCAGCTACTCGGGAGGCTGAGGCAAGAGAATGGCTTAAGCCCAAGAGTTTGAGATTGCTGTAAGCTGTGTGACACCACAGCACTCTACAGAGGGTGAAATAGACTTTGTCTCAAAAAAAAAAAAAATTCCTGATTCATATAGTATATGAGATTGGCTTCTTCCATTTAACATGATGGCTTTGAGATTTATTCAAGCTGTTGCATATATCAATAGTTTGGTCCTTTTTACAGCTGAGTAATATTCATTCACTGATTAAGGACATTTGGGTTCCCAGCTTGGGGGCAATTATGAATAGACCTCCTAAAATAAATCCAAAAAATATGAAAAGACAAAATTAATAGAGCTGCTATATTTATTTATTTTTACTTTTTTTGCAGTTTTGACAGGGGCCAGGCTTGATACATGAGGCCGGCACCCTACTCCTTGAGTCACAGGCGCTGCCCTATTTATTTATTTTTGAGACAGAGTCTCACTTTGTCACCTTCAGCATGGTGCCATGGTGTCACAGCTTCCAGCAACCTCAAATTCTTGGGCTCAAGCAATCCTCTTACCTCGGCCTCCCAAACTACTGGACTACAGGTGCCCGCCACAATACCCTTTTAGAGACGGGGTCTTACTCTTGCTCAAGCTAGTCTCAAACTTCTAAACTCAAGCAATCCATCTGCCTCAGCTTCCCAGAGTGCTAGGATTATAGGCGTGAGCCACCACACCTAGCCCAATAGAGCTGCTATAAACATTTGTGCACCTGTTTTGTTTTGTTTTTTTGAGACAGAGCCTCAAACTATCACCCTGGGTAGAGTGCCATGGTATCACAGCTCACAGCAACCTCCAACTCTTAAGCTTAAGCAATTCTCTTGCCTCACCCTCCTAAGTAGCTGGGACTACAGGCACCCACCACAACGCCTGGCTAGTTTTTGGTTGTAGTTTTCATTGTTGTTTGGCAGGCCTGGGCTGGATTTGAACCTGACAACTCAGGTGTATGTGGTTGGTGCCTTAGCTGCTTGAGCTACAGGCACCGAGCCTGTGCACTAGTTTTTGTGTGAACTTAGTTTTTCATTTCTAAAGTACCTAGGAGTAGGGTTTCTGGGTCAAAGGGTAAATATGTGTTTAGCTCTATTGCCAAACTGTCTTCCAGCTCACTATTTGCCCAGCAGCAATGAGATTTTAGTGTCTCCACATCCTCTCCGGTACTTGTTATTTTCAGTATTAGGTAGTGGTAACTCCATGTGGTTTAAATGTGTATTTTTCTAACTAATGACATTGAACATCTTTTCATGTGTTCATTTGCCATCCATATATCTTTTGGGGTGACATGTCTACTGAAATATTTTGTCTACTTTTTATTTTTATTTTTTTTGAGACAGAGTCTCAAAAGCTATCACCCTGGGTAGAATGCTGTGGTGTCACAGCTCACAGCAACCTCAAAACTCTTAGGCTTAAGTTTCTCTTGCCTCAGCCTCCCAAGTAGCTGGGACTACAGGCACTTGCCACAACACCCAGCTATTTTTTGGTTATAGTTGTCATTGTTGTTTGGCAGGCCTGGGCTGGATTCGAACCTGCCAGCTTTGGTATATGTGGCTGGTGCCCTAGCCACTGAGCTACAGGCACTGAGCCCACTTTTGATTTTTTAATTAATTTTTTTTAGAGATGGGGTCATGTGCGGTCACCTAGTAGAGTACAGTGGCCCTATCACAGCTTGCTGTAATCTTGAATTTCTGGGCTCAAGTGATCGTCCTGCCTCAGCCTCTGAAGTATTTGGGACTACATACCTACACTACTATATCCAGCTAATTTTTTTTTTTTTTAAAGATGGGGCCTCCTGATGTTGTCCAGGTTGGTCTCAAACTCCTGGACTCAAGCAATTCTCCATCTTTGGCCTTCCAAAGCACCAGAATTAAAAGCATGAGCCATCACACCTGGTCCTTTTCAGTCTACTTTGAAAATGAATTATTTTTACTGTTGAGTTTAGAGATGTTTTTATTCTGGATTCAAGTTTTTACTGGTGATACAATTATTATTATTTTTTTTTGAGACAGAGCCTCAAGTTGTCCCCCTGGGTAGAGTACCATGGCATCACAGCTCACAGCAACCTCCAACTCCTGGGCGCAAGTGAGTCTCCTGCCTCCGCCTCCCAAGTAGCTGGGACCACAGGGGCCTGCCACAATGCTCGGCTATTTTATTTTTTTTGGTTGCAGCCGTCATTGTTGTTTGGCGGGCCCAGGCTGGATTCGAACCTGCCACCTTAGGTGTATGTGGCTGGCGCCTCAGCCACATGAGCCACAGGTGCTGAGCCTGGTGATACAATTATTTACAAATATTTTCTCCCAGTCTGAAGCTTGTCTTTTCATTCTTTTAACAATATCTCTCATAGAACAGACATTTTTACTCTTGATGAGATCAAATTTATTTATTTTATTTATTTAATTTTAATTTTTTTTTTTT
>NW_003852416.1:18279143-18280871 GCF_000181295.1 Otolemur garnettii
GGATTCGAACCCGCCACCTCAGGTGTACGTGGCTGGCGCCTTAGCCGGCTGAGCCACAGGCGCCAAGCCCAGGGCTGAGTTTGAACCCACTACCTCTGGCATATGGGGCTGGCGTCCTACTCCTTTGAGCCAAAGGTGCCACCCTAATTTTAATATTTTTTAGACTGAGTCTTGCTTTATCACCCAGGATAGAGTGCCATGGCATTAGCCTAGCTCATAGCAACCTCAGATTCCTGGGCTCAAGTGATCCTCTTGTCTCAGATTCCCAAGTAGGTGGAAAGGGGGCTACAGGCATGTGCCACCACCAAGTCTGGCTAATTTTTTCTATTTTTAGTAGAGATGAAGTGTGGTTCTTACTTAAGGCTCAGGCTGGTCTCAAATTCCTGAGCTCAAGAGATCCTCTTGCCTCAGACTCCCGAAGTGTTAGGATTACAGGCATTAGGCACCATTCCTCGCTAAAATCCAACTTATTTGTTAATATTTATTTTATAGATTGTGTATTGGTATAATGACTAAAGTGACTCTGCCTAATCCCGGGTCACAAAACTTTTTCTTTTCTTTCTTTCTTTCTTTTTTTTTTTTTTGTAGAGACACAGCCTCACTTTATTGCCCTTGGTAGAGTGCCGTGGTGTCACAGCTCATAGCAACCTCCAACTCCTGGCTTAGGCAATTCTCTTGCCTCAGCCTCCTGAGTAGCTGGGACTATAGGCATCTACCACAACGCCTGGCTATTTTTTTGTTGCAGTTCAGGAGGGGCCAAGTTTGAACTTGCCACCCTTGATATATGGGGCGGGCGCCCTGCTCACTGAGCCACAGGCACTGCCCACAAAACCTTTTCTTTATGTTTCTAGATTTATGTTTCTCATCTATGATCTAATTTGAATTAATTTTTATATAGGGATTGACGTTTCTTTTTGTTTTTTGACATAAGCATGTCCTATAGCTCCAACATGTGTTACTGGGTTGTCTTCACAACTTTGTAAAAATTGCAATTTTTGTAAAAGTTTTATGTAAAAATTGACATATTTGTGTGATTCTCTTCTGGGTTCTTTATTCTATTCCATTGATCTATATGTCTAACTCTCTGGCGATACCACACTGTATTGATTATTATAGTTATAGACTAAGTCTTAGAATCAGAAAATCAGTAGTGTGATTTCTCCAACTTTTTCTTTTCCACAATCATGTAAGTTTCCTTGCCTTTCCATTTCAATTTAAGATAAACGTGTTTATAGTTACCAATAATCTTAGAAGTTTTAAAGGAATTGCATTGAGTCTATAGATCAATAGGGAGACCTAGCATCGTTGCTATGTTGTACCTACCAATCTATGAACATAGTATATCTGTCCATTTATATAGATCTTCTTGGTTTCTTGTATTACTATATTATAGTTTTTAGGATACAGGTTCTGTATATGTTTTGTTAGATTTGTACCTTTGGAGCACTATAAAAAGTATTGGGTTTTAATTTTAGTTTCCATATGTTCATTGTTAGTATACAGAATGATATTGATTTTTGTGTGTTCACTCTGCATTCTATGACCTTACTCAACTCACTTAGGGTGTGTGTATTTTCATGTTATCTGCAAATAGGGACAGTTTTATTCCTTCCTTTCCAATTTATATGCCATTTATTTCCTTTACTTACCTTGTTGCAATGGCTAGAATTTACTTCCATTACTATAAAAGGGGACATCTTACTTTGTTTTTTTTTTCTTTTTTTTTTT
>NW_003852416.1:18281444-18289010 GCF_000181295.1 Otolemur garnettii
AAAAAAAAAAAAAGGAAAGTATGATCTTAGCCTTAGGTGTACATGGCTGGCGCCCTAGCCAGTTGAGCTATAGGCGCCGAGCCAGCCGTAGGTTTTTTTATAGATATTCATTATCATGAATGGATATTATGTTTTTTCAAATGCCTTTTTTCATCAATTGATATGCTCATGTGATTTTTCTTCTTTAGAATGTTAATGTGATAGACTGCTTGATTTTCAGATATTGAATCAGCCTTACATTTCTAGGATACCTCACTTAGTATATTATTCTTTTTGTATTTTGCTAGATTTGACTTACCAATCTTCTGCTTCTTAAGATAAAAGAGCTCAATATGACATTGAGAAGTTTGGCAGAGACAGGAATAATACCACACAGAGGTCTGGACAAAGTTCCATGGAGAACTCTCTGAAGGCTCTGGATGTGACTCTTATATACTACACAATTTAGTCAATAGAGAGATCAGTAGTCTCACTCCTACCAATAGCCAGACATACGATTCCTAAACTCTTCATCTATCAGATCAAATACTGGGAACCTATGATAGCTAAGACATATTCATTCCAGTGCTTCCATTCTGTAGTCTGATGTAAAACTAGATGGGTTAGACTTTATAATGAGCCAAACAGGAACCTTTACTATCACTCTCTCTCTACCACACTTCCAAAAACGAGCATCACAGGCAGGGCACAGCAGCTAATATAATCCTAGCATTCTGGGAGGCCAAGGTGGGAGTATCTAAGCTCAGGAGTATAAGACCAGTCTGAGCATCTCTACTAAAAATAGAAAAATTAGTCGGGTTTCACAGTAGGTACCTGTAGTGCCAACTATTCAGGAGGTTGAGGCAGGAGGGTTGCTTAAATCCAGAAGTTTGAGATTGCTGTGAGCTAAGCTGATACCATGGCACTCTAGCCTGGACAATAGAGTGAGACTCTATTTCAAAAAAGTAAAAAAGGAAAAAAAAAAAGAAAGAGGAAACAAACCAAAAAGAGCATCATGACATATAAAGTTAACTTTCCCAAGAGAGTTTTGGCTAGGCAGAACTAGAGTTTTGTACTCCAGGTTCAACTGTGGATTGCCAGTAGTATCAGAGAAGCTCTAACAAGAGCAACTCTGCAGCATGGTGGTAGAAGTGGGAGAATATTGTATTCCTAGCAGTGTCACTAGTAAGGACAAAGACGTACCTCTTTGTAAACATTAAATTAAAAAAGAAACTAAGCTGGAATTTGAATTCACAATCCTAGTTCAGATGGTTCTCTAGAATAGTGCTTCTCAAACTATCTGTGGTAAATAGCTGGATTTTTAATTTATGCCAATCCATTATAGACTCATGCTTTTATAAAATATGATACAATAATTTACTTGAAAATGAAATTTAAAAAATAATGTAAATTCTAATTTTTTTAATCCTAGAATTAACATACAAGAAATTACTATCATATTGTTATAAAAATTTCTAAATACTTTTTCAACTCTGTCTATATCTCTTTATGTACCAAGCAGCAGTTTGTAGATAATACTTTGAATAATAGTACTCTAGAAAAATAAGCCATAAATTTATTTGTTTATTTATTTTTTGGAGACAGAGTTTCCCTATGTTGCCATAGGTAGAGTGCTATGGTGTTGCAGCTCACACCAACCAAACTCTTGGGCTTAAGTGATTCTCTTGCCTCAGCCTCCCAAGTAACTGGGACTATAGGTGCCCGCCACAATGCCCGGTGATTTTCTGCTGTTGTTGTTGTTCCAGCTGTCATTGTTGTATAGCAGACCTGGGAGAGGTTGGAACCTGCCAGCCCTGATATATGTGGCTGGTGCCCTAACCACTGAGGTAAGGGCACCGAGCCAGTAAGCTATAAATTTCAACTGGTTATTCCAGAAAATCCTCTAAATTGGAGAATATTATAGTTAAAATACACCTAAAAATAATTTACAAATGAGGCAACTGATTTAGGGAAATTAAATAATTTGTATAATGCTACAAGCCAGTTAGTGTTGGAACCAAGGCTAGAATTTGAGAAACTAGGTAAAATCACAGGCTTTAGGATAGTGTTCAAATTGTAATTTTGCAATTTGGTAGCTATGTGACTTTAAGTTTCTTCATTTTCTATGTCCCTATTTTATCACCTGTAAAATGAGTATTGGTCAATTAAAATAAATTACATCGTCTGAGTGTGGTTGCTTATGTCTATAATCCTAGTACTTTGGGAGGCCAAGGTAGGAGAATTGCTTGAGGCCAGGAGTTTGAGACCACTCTGACCAGCACAGCAAGATCGTGTCTCTACAAAAAATAGAAAAGTCAACTGGGCATGGTGGTGCACACCTGTGGCCAGCTACTCATGAAACTGAGGCAGGAGGATCCCTTGAGCCCAGGAGTTTGAGGTTGCAGTAAGCTACAATGATGCCATTGCTCTCTAGCCTAGGTAGAAGAGCAAGACCCTGTCTCAAAAAATATGTATATATTTTAAAATAAATAACAATAGCAACATTGCATACTAGTTCTTTTTTTTTTTTTTTTAAGACAGAGTCTCACTATGTCACACTGTGTAGAGTGCCGCAGCATCACAGCTCACAGAAACTTCAAACTCTTGGGCTTAAGTGATTCTCTTGCCTCAGCCTCCCAAGTAGCTGGGACCACAGGTGTCCACCACAACACCTGGCTATTTTTTGTTGTAGTTGTAAAGTTGTTTGGTAGGCCTGGGCTGGATTTGAACCCGCCAGCTCCAGTATATGTGGCTGACGACCTGGCCACTGAGCTATAGGTGCCAAGCCCGCATACTAGTTTTAAGATTTAAGTAAATATATTAAAAAATTCAAGAATAGGCCTTCTGCCTTTGATTCCTAAACATTAAAAGGAATATAAGTTAAGAATAAATATCAAGATAACCAGCAATTGTTATTTATGATGCAATTTGGGTCAGCTCTTCTAATTTCCTTCATTCTTTCTTTTTCTCTTTTCCTTTTGTCTCTTTCTTCTCTTTCCTTTCTTCCTCTTCCTCCTTCCCTTCCCTTCTTTATTCTTTCTTTCTATAGGCAGGGTCTTGTATCACCCAGGTTGGGGTACAGTGGCCCCGTCATAGCTCACTATAACCTTGACCTCCTGGGCTCAAGTGATCCTCCACCTCAGCCTCCCAAGTAGGTAGGACTGTAGGTGCACCACCAGGCTCAGGTAATTTTTACATTGGTTTTGTAGAAATGAGGTCTTGCTATATTTGACCAGGCTGGTCTTGAACTGGCCTCAAGAGATTCTCCTGCCTCAGTGTTCTAAAGCATTGAGATTAGAGGTATAAGCCTCTGTATACAGCCAGCTCTTTTAATTTCTGAGGGCTTGAGTTTAATAGGCTTCCTTTTTCAAGAGAATAACTGAAATATTTACTCTCATTTTAGAAGAGATAAAGATAACAATAATAGCTAGTATTTATTTCCTATGCTATGCGCTAAGCACTTTACATACTTCTCCCTTCATAATCATCCCTACTGTGAAGATGAAAATGAGACTTAGAAAGGATAAGTAGATGTCTCTACCAGCTAATATCATACAACTAGCTAGTAGTAGAAACGGATCTATCTAACTCTAAAAACTATGCTTTTAGGCACTCAGTTTTATTGCTTCCTATGAGGCCACAAGAGAAAAGGTTTTTGGTGTTTACCTCCCGGCTAAACCTGCCTAGAGACTGAGAATCAATTGACTAGATCTTCTTGAAAAGAATGAGAAGAGCTGCCTGAGTCCTACTGGAGCAAAGTGCCATGATGTTGCTCATAGTAAGCAGCTGAATAATTTCACAACTAAGGAGATATCTGACACCCCAGCCAAGCAGCCAAAATTCCCACCCTGGAAGGCTGTCAACCTCAAGGCACAAACAGTCCAGTAAACAGAGTGCAGATTAGGTAGAGGGGTACTCTGAAGGTGACTGGTTCATGTTCTAAGATGACAGAAACAAATGGGTAAAAGGAGGGGAAATCCAACCCCCCACTGGTGAATGAATATTTAGGATCCTTCTAAAATCAAATCCGGGTTCAACTTCCAGTCCATCGGTACCAAATTACAATTATAAGAATTATTAAACTATTTCTAGAGAATTCATGGGCTACTTCAACCCAAGGCAAAGTGAAGCACTTTGGTAACGTTCTCTTCTTACTGTGCTTCATACCAGTGGGCACAGAGATCAGCTCCCTATATTATAAAATTAAAACAGAAGTCTCAGTTTGGCCTAATGTCAGTCTGAGAATCTGCAGGTGTCCTCCACTTCTCCTGTCTTCTCAAATGATGAGGTGACCTGTCCAAAAGGGAGATGAATTTTGACATTGTTTTCTCTTTTCATGTCAGAGCTGCCACCCTCTCTGATAATCTATGTCAAAGGCCTCAATGTATGGCCTCAAGCTCTGCCCTTGGACAAAAGTGAACACTTCCCTAGTCTACAGAGGAGCAGCCACCATCCTCCCAGGAGGCTGTGTTCTCCAGCCTGCAGCAGCCTTTTCTCATTTGGCCAGTATTGGGCTGGCACATTCCTGAGCCAAAATGCACACATAAGCTGCTTTCCCTGGTAGCGAAGCTCTTCACTCCTGAGTGACTCTTATCAGGGGCAGTTGGGCATTCTCAATTGGATTACGCTGACAAGGAAAAAGGCCTGCGGTATATTATTTCAACACCATTTGGCTTCAGAAATGCCTGTCTCGACCCTTTTGCCCTCAGAGTCTACTTCTCCCTTCTTGCTTTCTAGAGGGTCACCAGCCTGCCCCTATGCTAGCTCTTCAGCCTGCAAATATTGGCCCATCTTCCAGAAGACAGAATACCATCATTCATAAGATGGATCGTGTATAACAGACTAATAAATCAAAGAATGCTAGAAACAGAAATCTAGTTCATTTACTACTCTTAACATTTCTGTATCCAGAAACACAGGACAAAATTATTTGAGCACAAAAGCTTTTTGGTTCAGGCTTTCTGTCTATGCCTGCACATTCCATTTTAGGAGAAAGTGTTAGGGCTCATATTCTACTTTTCTGACTATGCTATATCCAGGAATGTATTTCTTATAAAGTTCAAAACTGAGAATGATCTTCAAATGAAATTTCTGAAGTATTCTAAGTTCACTAGGAAGGAGCCATGTTTTTTGTTTGGTTTTTTTGGTCACCAGGGAATATCAAGAGTAGTGGTCCAAAGGATGAGCAAAACTAAACTCTGGTGAAGCCAGAAACCTCTGGAATATCTGTCATATCTCCCATACCTTTGTTTATCAGCTTCAAAGTTTTCTAGACCTATGAATGGGCAGGTGGGCATTTGGCTTGGTTTCAGGTATTGATTCCAAAGAAAACAGCCAAAAGGCAGCTCCCATAGCCATATTTCCCAGCTTAGGCTTACAGATCAAATTCAGACAGGTCTTTGCAACCATGCCTTATAAAACAAGAGAAATGAAATAAAGAAATGCATCAGGCCCAGTTAAAAGTTCAGTTACCGTGTGACCCTGGGTCACAGGGGCCTCAATTCTTTGGTCCATAGTTTCCTCATCCTTTGGGATTTCCTGGGAAAGGTGGTGGTAGTGGTAGTAATTTAACTAGATTCTTTAAGGCCTCTTTTAGTCCTCAGAACTTTTGGCTGTAAATGCAAAGTACAATTTGGGATTAAATGTATATGAATGCAGATAGTCACAGGCAGCCTAGAGGGAAAGCAAATCCAGTTACTTTGTCTAAAATCCTGACAGTGGCTCCTCTTTTTTTTTTTTTTTTTTCCAGCTATCACCTAACAGTTTCCCAGATTTGTTTCTTTTTCTCAAACAAATGCTTAATCTCTGAAGGTACTGCTAGACTTGGAGGATGGGGAGGAGAACAGGATGATTATGACTCATTAAGAGACAAAGTTTGATAATGGCTTAATCACTGCTGAATCCAGTACAAGGATCCATTGAGTCTACTTTGCAACCAGGAGTAGAAGATAATGGTGTCAATCACTTACACTAAAAATAGCAAATTAGGCTCAGTGCCCTTAGCACAGTGGTTACAGCGCCAGCCACATACACTGAAGTTGGTGGGTTCGAACCCAGCCCAGGCTAGCTAAAACAACAATGACAACTGCAACAAAAAATACCTGGGTGTCGTGGCAGGTGCCTGTAGTCTCAGCTACTTGGGAGGCTGAGGTAAGAGAATCGCTTAAGCCCAAGAGTTGGAGGTTGCTGTGAGCTGTGATGCCACGGCATTCTACCGAGGGCAACATAGTGAGACTCTCTCACAAAAAAAAAAAAAAAAAAAAAAAAAGGAAATTACAGTTGGCACTCTGCATACATGGGTTGCATACCAGTGGATTCAACCAACTACAGATCAAACATATTTGGAAAGAAAAATGAATAGTAGTATCTATATCTAACATCTACAAACTTTTTTCTTGTCATTATTCCCTAAACAATACAGTATAACTATTTATGTAGCAGTGATCCCCAACCTTTGTGGCACAAGGGGCCAGTTTCATGGGAGACAATATTTCCACAGATGGGGGGAGGGCATTAGATTCTCATAAGGAGTGCCCAACCTAGATCCTTTGCACGTGTAGTTTATATTAGGGTTCTAGCTCCTCTGAGAAGCTAATGCTGCTCCTGATGTGACAGGAGGTGGAGGTCAGGCAGTGATGCAAGCAATGGGGAGCAGCTGTAAATGCAGATGAAGCTTCCCTTGCCTGCTACTCACTTCCTGCTGTTGGCCTGGTTCCTAACAGGCTATGGGCCAGACACTAGGGGTAGTTATATAGTATATATACTATACTATAGTATGGTAGTTATATAGTATTTATATTATATCAGGTATTATAAGTAATCTAGAGATTATTTAAAGCAAAAGGGAGGGATGTACATAGGTTATATGAAAATACTATGCCATTTATATAAAGAACCTGAACATCCAGGGATTTGTTATCCAGAACAAGGGAATGGGGGATGGGGTGGGGGTGGGGTTACTAAAACTGTATTTCTAACATTTGTTCCTTTAAAAACTTTTTGGGCCAAGTACAGTGGCTCAAACCTGTAATCCTAGCATTCTGGGAGGCTGAGGAAGGAAGACTGCTTGAGCTCAGGAGTTCAAGACTTGACTGAGCAAGAGCTAGACCCCATCTCTACTAAAAATAGAAAAATTAGCTAGGCATTGTGGCAGGCCCCTGTAGTCCAAGATAGTTGAGAGGCTGAGGCAGGAGGACCACTTGAACCCAAGAGTTTGAGGTTGCTGTGAGCTAGGCTGACTCCATGGCACTCTAACTTGGGGCAGCACAGTGAGACTCTGTCTCAAAACAAACAAACAAACAAACAAACAAACAAACCCGAAACAAAAAACCTTTTGGAAAGTATTCATTCTCCAAGCTGATGTATCCCTCAAATGCTAACCTTACCTGGGTATGTGTGAGTGTATGTATTTGAAACAGGGTCTTGTTCTGTTGCCTAGGCTAGAATGCAGTGGTGTTATCATAGTTTACTGCAACCTCAAACTGCTGGGCTCAAGTATCCTCCTGCCTCAGCCTCTAGAGTAGCCGGGTTTATAGACATGCACCACCAAGCCTGGCTAATTTTTCTCTTTTTTTTTTTTTTTTTGAG
>NW_003852416.1:18289205-18294446 GCF_000181295.1 Otolemur garnettii
GTGTACGTGGCTGGCGCCTTAGCCGGTTGAGCTATAGGCGCCGAGCCTAATTTTTCTCTTTTTTTATAGAGACAGGGTCTCGCTCTTGCTCCGATTAGTCTCAAACTCCTAAGCTCAAGAGATCCTCTTACCTCAGGCTCCCAAACTGCAAGGATTACAGGTGTGAGCTACTGTGCCAGCCCCAACCTATTTTTTATAAGTCAAAAAGTCATAACTCTTTGATGAAACATAAGCAATTCCTGAACTTATATTTATATGCCTTAGAATTAAACTTTAAGTCTGAAAGCCCCAGGGATTAGAAATCATAATTCTATGTTTTCCTCTAAATTGTTATTGATAAGTAATTACTAGAAGGTCATGTTCATAAGGTCTCAAACAAAGCCAGAGATAACACAAGTAACTACTTCTCCCTAGATATCTGGCACAAGAAGGTTCAAGATTACCAAGAAAGAAAATTTTGGGAGGCATCTGTGTAAGTGCTCTAGCTTGAATACCTTCTCAGGGCCTTGGCTGCCTCTATGTCCCTATAGTAGCTTGACTTCTCCTTAGGGAAAGGATAGAAGGAAGATATTATTTTCTCAGGGTTGTAATCCCTGACAGTATCTGAAGCCAAAAGCAGACTTTCAATAAATCTTTGCTCCTAAAATCCTCATTTCTGTTGAGGACTGTCCTCCTTATTGAGTGGGACTATTCAGGTCTGCCTCAGGTCAGATTAAGCATCTACTTTGAAAAGATAAAGACAGGTACTTAAACACAGCATACACATGGGAAAATAGTTTATTGCCTGACTTTGCCCAATATGATGTATAAATATAGACTGGAAAAGGAATAAGCTTCCCATTTTGGGCATTCCTGCTAAACAGGTTAGCTTGCTGCTGGTAGCTGCTATCTAATAGCCTTACAAGAATCCTATTCCATTTCCCAGGACAACCACCTTAATTTGCCTCAGACATCAGCAACAGCTACATTATTAAACATAATTTTCATACATAGATATTTTAATTTATCCTCCCAATAACTGAGAGAGCTACCATCCCCATTTTATAGATAGGGAAACCAAGGTTGTAAGAGGTTAAGTGACTTACAGAAGGTCACACAGTATGTGGAAGTGACAAGAGTTTGAACCCAGGTCTCCAAAGCCAATACTCTTAATCACTACATTATACTCTTCAATATTATACTATGCTATTACCAGAGGTTTACTACTAGATGTATTAACTGCATGATTTGAATGGCAAATAAAAACTTAAAACTCAAACTATCCTAGAATTAAAGTTTTTTTGTACCTTTCTTCCTCCTAACAAGTGACTAAACACTCTTAGTTATTGATTGTCATACTGGCACACAAATTGTCAGGTTTGCTCAGGTTCCTTCATAATCCAAGAGGGAGAGTGAGGCTCCTTTAACAAGGCTGGTAGGGCTAAATGAGGCCCACAGGGACTGGCCTCAATCATATCACAGAGGCCTGAGGACAGACTGATCTATCTGTTTTACTGAAAGCATAAGTTTGACGTGTATCAACTCCAAATACTTGTTCTTTTCCTTCTGGAGGAAATTGGTACATACTGAAATAAAATCAATTCAGTTATAAAATATAGGTAAATCAGAGCTACTGTGGCCCTTCACTCTGCCTTTATTTTTTCTGCATGTACAGTACAAGCCCAAGCCCAAACTTAAGCAGGCAATTTGAAAGCCCAGGAGAAATTAAAAATTTTTGTTGCTGTACTTTATCACACAATAATTCATCTCAGTTTTATGTAGCCATTACACTTGGAGCAGCTTTTTCAATTCAAATTCCTCTTATAGCCTAATAAAAAAAAATTCACTGTTCAATGGCAGCAAGAAGACAAATACCGGTTTATTATCAATTATTACCCTGTTGGATCTTCTCTAGGGTCCCTAAAGGAAAAAAAGAGAAATAAAAAGAACTAAATTCTGAATTGACATTAGCAAAGTCTATAAATGATGAAAAAACCTGAAGGGTCCATAGCCAAAACTAAAGAGAATCAGAGAGTCCCCAAACGATGTCAATTACACAACTGCTAAGCAACCAGCTCCTATCTGTTAAGTACATAGAATTCTCCTTGTTTACCTTTCTCCAACAGCTCTAAATGGTTACTACAACAGCATATCATAAATTCTTAGTGGTACCAAGACTAAGGATTCTACTTTAGCCACCCTTATGCTAATAGGCTCAATGAAAAGCTATATTATAAAGGATATTTCCCATTTTATTGATGGGAAAATAAAAAATTTAACAGATGGAGCAAGAACAAGTACTCTAAAACACTTGCCATTGATGTCTCTAAAAACATGTCTGTGAGCTGAACAGTGAACAAATAAAGTTTGTGGGAGCAAGAGTACTCTGAAAAGTCACACCTTATTTGCTCTGAAAGGTGCCAAGAGAATCTTCAAGACAGCTAAATCTGGAGAAGCAATCCTGAAAGGGTTGGAAAACAGCTTCACAAAACATAGCACGGAAGCTAGGCCCAGCCAACACCTGTTTCTCCAACAATATCTGTCTATCTGTCTGTCTGTCTCTCATTTTATCCCAACTGCACACTTTATACAAAAGCTCTATTATTCTGGTAAAGTTGCATTCCAGCTCAGAGTGCAGAGTTAATGTTTTTTACAGCCACATGCCTCCTTGTGATGGATGACCACTTCATAATAAAACACTTTATGCTCGATCAGCTTATAAATAATAAGTGTTCTATTACACGGCATTTAAAACAACTCCAAATTCAAAAAGACTCAGGAAAAAAAAAGAAATAAAAATATCAGTAATTCCTGGAAAGAGAAAAATGACCCAAGAGAGAATCCTCTGTTAAGTTCTTAACTCCTTAAGAAAGTAGAGTCCTAAGGAAAATTAGGTAACTAAAATGGTGTTGATTTCATCAAACGGTATTGGAACAATTGGATATCCATGTGCAAACAAATGAACTCAACCTAAATCTCATACTTACATGAAAATTACCTCTAAATGGAAAATGTAAAACTATAACACTTTTAGAAGAAAACATAGCTGAACAACTTTTTGACCTAGGGTTAGAAATAGTACTTAGACATGTCACCAAAACAATACATAAAAGAAAATTTGATAAATTGGACTTTATTAAAAGTGTCTGCTCTATGAAAGATACTGCTAAGTAAATGAAAAGACAAGCTTCAGAATGGGTGAAAATATCTGTAAATTATTCTATCACCAGTAAAGAACTTGAATCCAGAATAAAGAAGTCTCTAAACACAACAGTAAAAATAAAATTCAGTTAAAAAATGGACAGGGTGAGCATGGTGATTCATATCTGTAATCTCAGCACTTTAGAAGGTTGAGGTGAGAGGATCACTAGAAGCCAAGGGAGAAACACAGGAAGACCCTGCCTCTACAAAATATTTTAAAATTAGCTGGATATGGTGGTGGCACAGGTCTGTATATAGTCCTAATTACTTGGGCACAAGGATTACTTGAACCCAGGAATCTGAGGTTACAGCAAACTATGATCAGGCCACTGCATTCCAGCCTGAGTGACAGAGCAAGACCCTATCAAAATATATAAATAAATAAAAATAAAAAGTGGACAGAAGACTTCAACTGACATATTACACAAAAGGACATATGGATGGCAAACACATGAAAAAATGTTCAATGTTATTAGAGAAATACACATTTAAACCACAAGGAGATACCACTACCTAATATTGAAAATGCCAAGTACTGAATGTAGAGAAACTAGAAATCTCATTGCTGGTGGGAATGCAGAGTGGTACAGTATAGTCCCTCTGGAAAACACTCTGGTAGTAGAGCTAAACCAATGCACAAATGTTTATAGCAGCTCTATTGCACCACAAGGGAGAACCCAAATGTCCTTCAATCAGTGAAGAGATGAAGAAACTGTGATACATATTATACATGCAATGAATACAACTCAGAAGTAACAAGAACAAACTTTTTTTTTTTTTTTTTTTTGAGACAGAGTCTCACTCAGTTGCACCTGAGTGAGACTATGACCTGGTGTCATAGCTCAAAGCAACCTCAAATTCTTGGATTCAAACAATCCTCTTGCCTCATCCTCCTGAGGAGCTGGGACTATGGGGCGCCCACCACAATGCCTATTTTCTTTTTTTTTGAGACAGTCTCAAGCTGTCACCCTGAGTAGAGTGCCATGGTGTCACAGGTCACAGCAACCTCCAACTCGGAATTAAGTGATCCTCTTTCCTCAGTTTTTCTATTTTTAGTAGAGACAGGGTCTCGCTTTTGCTCAGGCTGGTCTAGAACTTGTGAGCTCAAGCAATCCATCTACCTCGGTCTCCCAGAGTGCCAGGATTACAGGTGTGAGCCACTGCACCCGGCCTGGCCATTTTTTTTTTTTTTTTAGAGACAGGGTCTTGCTCTTGTGCAGGCTGGTCTTGAACTCCTGAGCTCAGGCAATCCACCCACCTCGGCCTCCCAGAGTGCTAGGAATACAAACAAGAATTGATATATACAATAGCTTGGAAGAATCTCAAAGGCATGACGTTGAGTGAAAAAAGCCACTCTCAAAAGGTTACACACTATATGATTCCTTTTATGTGACCTTCTTAATAAAATATGGTAATGGAGAATAGATCAGATGTTGACAGGGGTTAGTGGTAAGGGGAGGCTGTGACTATAAAGGAATAGCAGAGGGAGTTTTCTGGGGTCATGAAACTGTGCTATATCCTATTTGTGGTGTTTGTTGCACAAATATACACAATACATGTTAAAATTATGGCATCTGCATGATACAGCCCAATACCAAGTTCTGCCTCCCCAAACTAGAGTCTAAGGATAACCAGAACAGATGTAAGAGACCCACCATCTGTGAAGGTGGAACTGAATTCAGACATGTCCTTTCTCCTCAAGGGTTTAGGGAAGGCTAGCTCCACTCTTATGAAGGTTTCACTTTGCTCAATGTAAGAGTAGCTTGGCATGAAGAATCTATTTTTTCTTTCCCTGGATTCTTTCAATCAATATCAGAAAAGATTAGGAATTGGAACCCATTCTTTCAAATTTTTCAGTTGAAGCAGCTCTTTAAAAACAGATCACATTTGTGGCTCGGTGCCTATAGCTTAACCGGCTAAGGCGCCAGCCATGTACACCTAAGGTGGCGGGTTCGAATTCCCAGCCCGGACCCTACAAACAACAATGACGGCTGCAACCAAAAAATAGCCGGGCGTTGTGGCGGGCGCCTGTGGTCCCAGCTACTTGGGAGGCGGAGGCAG
>NW_003852416.1:18294558-18295788 GCF_000181295.1 Otolemur garnettii
AAAAAAAAAAAAAAAAAAACAGATCACATTTGTGACAATGTCACCTCCATTGCTTATGGTTAAAGAAACCACTGTTTTTGTACATTAAGTCACTTGGCTTTGAGAGCTCACACCCTAAACTTTAGTTTTTTAAGATACAGGTATTAAAAGTTGAGAAAGAATTTACCAGGGCATAATTTATCTCCTATAATATCTGGCACAAAGGATACCAAATCCTAACTGGCTAAAAGCCATTGGTAATATCAACTTCACTAAGGGAAGTGCTGACTCCCATTGCACAGCTTCAAGGAGAAAAGGTAGAGGCAGGAAGCAAGGATGGGGAAGAATTTTTATCTGGTCCATAGCCTAACTACGCCTTACTCAAGAAGCATTTGGGCCACCAGAAGCACCCTTCCTGAAGATAAAGCTGTTCATTTACCTCCTTCAAATGTACCAGGTCATAGTATGTACATTGTCATGCAGCTATGTCCCGTAAAAGTCTATAATCGGGATCCATTAGATTAGCCCTGAATTTTCCTGGCAAAGCCTCAGCCTCTCAGAGAGTTGGCATCAAATAGGAAGGCTGGAGTAGAGTTTCAAACACCTGTTTCAGCTTTTTAAGTGTCCAATTCAGGCCACTGTGCTCTGGCAGCAGAGACTCTGATGATGTGGCTTCTTCTCTACTGCCAAATCCTCAACTTAAAGAGCCTAGGCCCTCAAGGAAGGAAAAGATAGAGCTGGGGGGTGGAAGTACAGCCACATTGAAGAATTATTTCTTTCAAAGTTAAACACTTATCTACCCTAGGACGCAGCAATTTCACTCTTAGTATTTAGTCAAGAAAAATTAAAACCTAAACTTACAGAAAAGATTTGTAGAGGAATATTTATAGCAGAATAGCCAAATATGGAAATAACACGAATGTTCTTCAATAAAAGAATGAATAAACTCTCTTATATCAATACAGTTAACCAGTACTCAGAAAAATAGAACAGAAAAAACTACTGATACATGCAACATGAATTTTTAAAACATGCTAAGCTAAAAGAAGCTGGATACAAGAATACAGTGTATGATTCTATTTTTATGAAACCCCAAACCAAAACTAATCAACAGTGATAGAACTCAGAAAGTGGTTTTGTGTGTGTGTGAGTGAGTGAAGGGGGCATCAGGGAACTTTTGAGGTGATGAAAATGTTTCATATCTTTTTTAAAAAATTGTGGTGACGGCTCGGCGCCTATAGCTCAACCGGC
>NW_003852416.1:18297854-18300800 GCF_000181295.1 Otolemur garnettii
AAAAAAAAAAAAAATCAGATGGGGAAGGCAAGCCTTGTAGTTCGTCTCAGTGTTCTTGCAGAGACCTATCTTTTAGTTTAATGAGGACTTTCAGAAGGATTCTGCATATCACATTAAATAATTCCTCTCCTCTAACACATATAGAGTTAGATTCAGGGAGAAGAACAATAAATCTAACATGTGAAAAACTGCTAACTGGGAAACCAAACGTGACATCAGATAAAAAGAGTAGACAACCTCAGAATCCAAGGGCATTATTAAAAATTTCCTTAAATTTTAGATCAATATGGAGGGCCCATATAATTAGAGTATATTGTTTGCATTTATAAGGTAAAGTCTGAGTTGTAACTTAGTTCTTCACTCAGGAAGTGTATCATATACTTCTACATTGTTCCTGTTGGGTGGAAACTTGCCAAACCTTCTGCTCCCTCTTCTTGAATTATCTCTTATGTGAACACATAGTTGTTAGTCCACTAGTTTTAATTTAGTATTGAGTACACATGATGTTTGCTTTTCCATTCTTGTGATCTTTTACTTAGGAAGTGTTCTCCAGATCCATCCAGGTTGCTACAAAAGATACAAAATCGCTGTCTTGTTTAATGGCTGAATAGTATTTCATGGTGTACATGTACCCCAGTAAATTAATCCATTCATGTGTTAAAGGGCACTTGGGTTGTTTCCACATCTTTGTGAATGTGAATTAGGTTGCTATAAACATTCAAGTGCAAGTTTATAGTAAAATGACCTTTTTCCTTTTGAGCAGATATCTAGTAATGGGATTGCAGGATCAAATGGAAGGTCTACTTTTAGTTCTTAGAGGATTCTCCATACTTCTTTACATAAAGGCTACAATAGTTTGCAGTCCCACCAATAGTGCATGAGTGTTTCCTTCTCTCCAAACGCATGCCAGCATCTGTTGCTTTGTGACCTTGAGATGTGGGCCATTCTCACTAGGGTTAGGTGATATCTCAAAGAGATTTTGATATGCATTTCTCTGATAAATAGAGATAATAAGCATTTTTTCATGTGAAGGCCATTCATCTGTCATCTGTTCAGGTCTCTTACCCAGTTTTTAATGGGGTTGTTCACTCTCTTTTTGTTTATCTGAGTTCTTCGTAGATTCTGGTTATTCGCCCTTTGTCAGATTCGTAGCATGCAAATATCTTTTCCCACTCTGAAGGGTTGATCTCTTTGCTTTGTTGATTATGTCCTTAGCTGAGCAGAAACTTTTTAGTTTGATCAGGTCCCATTTATTGTTTTTGTTGCTTCAATCATAAGGCAAGTTTTTATCCCTATATTGCAGATGGAAAAATGGAGGTTCAAAAAGATCAAGTAACTGCCCAAGCCCACACACTGGTAGAGATGGGATTTGAACCCAGGTCTATCTGACTCAAGTCTATGCTTTTTTCCACAACCATTTAGCAGTAAATACATTGGAGATCCTAGATTCTAAAGAAGCCCTGTGCCATTCTAGCATTTTTTCCTTCTTACAAATAACTCACTTTATATTTCTTAGGTAGCCCTTTGCACTAAATAGAAGAAAGGGTTAAAACTACAGTTAGGAAGAGAAAATTCCCTGGAATATTGAAATGCATGCTGTGGCTCTGACTAAATTTCATTCTGTTGAGCAACATCCTTATCGTGTGAGAAAAAACTCCTTCCCTTTCTAGCCACCCCTCCCATGCTTCACCTGCTGCTTTCCTTCAGACTAAGCTGAGGGAGAGGAATGGAGGAAGACTACACATCTTTGGTGCTTTGGTGCATATTTAAGTCAGGGGTTAGCAAGATCATGGTAGCAAGAGAAGTATTAGTGAAAAAAGAGAAGAAATAATACTCTTTTATTTCTATTCGGACCAGCTTAGGAGAGAGCTCTTATGACAAACCATAGTGAGGGAAGGGGTTGAACTTCTGCTGGGGAGGAAAGGGGGAGGCTGTCCTTCCTGGAGAGTAGGCAGAATTCAGGAGAACAAGGCCAATTTACACCTGTCTCCTTGTCTGGTATTTTATGTTCGTGTGAACTACATATTTTTGTTGAGAGTTATATCTTACTCAGGAAAACAAATGGAAAGATGGAAACATTTTTTAAAATATCTATCCTTGCTAACCCCTTCAACCAGATTCCTGCTTATCATAACAAATACAGTTATTTGCTACTGGAAATTGACTGGATAAAAGATTTAGTGTAGCCACTAGAAATTAAAAAAAAAAAGAAGAAAAGAAAGATGGCAAGGACAAATAAACAAATCCCATTCTAGTAGTCTCCAAAGACAGTCTCTTATAATGCCATCCCCTCACATGCTCCTCCTCCAAAGAAGAGGTGGAGCTTGTGTTTGTTCTCCTTGAATCTGATATGTCCCTGCTTTGACAGATGGAATGTAGAGAAAATGACAATCTGGAACTTCCATATCCAGGCACTAAAAAGACTTTGAAGTTTCTGTTTCTTCCATTTTGAAGATCTATGTACAAAATCTAAGGAAAGAGCAGTCACAAGGAAAAGCCCTGGAGACTGAAACTACATGGTACCAGACATCCAAGCCACAGCCATAGCTGATCCAACCAAAGGAGAGACCCAAGTGAGACCATTAGAAGAACTGCTAGCTGAGCCATAGACAACCCATAGAATTGTAAGATAAATAATAAATAAAATAATATAAAATAAAATAATAAATAAAATGATGGTTGTTCTAAGTCACAAAGTTTTCAGGTGGTTATGTAACAATAAATAACTGCAACACCTGGCACTTACTAAAAATGAAGACCCAGTTTTGGTAAGATAAAAGGAATTTATAATGGGAAGAAATACCACTTCCATTAGCAATTGAAAATAAAAAATATCTAAGTATAAACTTAACAAGAAATAGATATGGCTCGGCGCCTATAGCTCAACTGGCTAAGGCGCCAGCCACATACACCTAAGGTGGCGGGTTCGAATCCCCAGCCCGGACC
>NW_003852416.1:18300860-18302258 GCF_000181295.1 Otolemur garnettii
CCTGTGGTCCCAGCTACTTGGGAGGTGGAGGCAGGAGACTTGCTTGAGCCCAGGAGTTGGAGGTTGCTATGAGCTGTAATGCCACGACACTCTACCCAGGGGGACAGCTTGAGGCTCTGTCTCAAAAAAAAAAAAAAAGAAAAAGAAATAGATATAAACCAGGGAAAGAAGAACCTAACTTACAAACTTTTACCAAGGTCACAAGAAGTCTTGACTAAACATGTTCCTGAACTGGGGGGGGTGGGGTGAGGGGGTGGGGGGGATGGGGGTGTTCAAGTATATTAGAAGATGTCAATTCTTCATATATTAACTTATGTTTCTGAGTCAAAATCCAAAAGGGACTTACAAAAAGAACTTGACTAAGTGAAAGAAGAATCAGATGAGGCTCTGTCTCAAAAAAAGAAAAAAAAAAAAAAAAGAAAATTTAAAATAGTCATGAAAATGGCACTTAATAGGTCACTGAAACAATACTAGTCTTTCTGGATTTGAATCCCTCATCCTCTCTTTCAACAAATATTATTTTGTACCTCTTAGAGGCCTGCCACTATGTCATTAGAGATATAAAGATGAATAACCAGCTCAACACCCATAGCTCAGTGGTTAGGGCACTAGCCACAAACAACAACAACAAAAATTGCCAGGCATTGTGGCAGGCACCTGTAGTCCCAGCTACTTGGGAGGCTGAGGCAAGAGAATAGCTTCAGCCCAAAGAGTTTGAAGTTGTGAGCTGTGACGGCACTCTATCAAGGGTGACATAGTCTCAAAAAAAAAAAAGAGATGAATAACCAACCCATAGTCCTTGCTTACAGACCGCAGACTATGGCCAAACTTCACATTTTGTGGGTCTTAATTTATTACTGGTATATTTATCTATCTAAAAGGATAGGACTGGAAATGACTATCATAACTCTGAAATTCAATAACTATGATTTCTAATCGTTAGGCATACCAAGTATCCTACTTGTTAACTGGGGCAAGTTTTAAACTTGTAGCTGACACAAGACGTAAAAGGTGGTTCTATTCCTAATGCTTGTTGAGTAGTTACCAATATTGTGATGAGACAGAGTATGAAGCTAAGGGGAAGAAGATGATTGAAAATACCAAGTATAAGAAGTCCATTTTCTCACCTAAATTTACTCAAAAATTACAGAGGTAAGACAGGTACGGTGGCTTAAGTCTATAATCCTAGCACTTCAGGAGGTTGAGGTGGGAGGACTGCTTGAGGCGAGAAGTTGAAGGCTACCCTGTACAATATACCAAGACCCTGGCTTGGTGCCTGTGGCTCAAGTGGCTAAGGCACCAGCCACATACACCTAAGGTGGCGGGTTCGAATCCCCAGCCCGGACCTGCCAAAACAACAATGATGGCTGCAACCAAAAAATAGCCAGGCGTTGTGGC
>NW_003852416.1:18302322-18309950 GCF_000181295.1 Otolemur garnettii
TTGCTGTGAGCTGTGAAGCCACGGCACTCTACCCAGGGGGATAGCTTGAGGCTCTGTCTCAAAAAACAAACAAACAAACAAAAAAAAAAAACCACCATACCGAGACCCTGTCTCTACAAAAAAAAATTTTTTTAATTAGCTGAGTGTGGTAGCCCATGTCTGTAGCTTTAGCTACTCAGGAGGCTGGGGTGGATGGATCACTTGAGCCCAGCAGTTCAAGGCTATAGTGAACAATGATTGTGCCACTGCCCTCCAGCTGGGGTAATAGAGCGAGACTCTGTCTCAAAAAGAAAAATAAATAGGCTCAGTGCCTGTAGTTCAGTGGTTAGGACACCGGCCATATACACTAGGGATGGTGGGTTTGAACTGGCCTGGGCCTGCTAAACAACAATGACAACTACAACAACAAAAAATAGCCAGGCATTATTGTGGCAGGCACCTGTAGTCCCTGCTACTTGGGAGGCTGAGGCAAGAGAATCACTTAAGCTCAGGAGTTGGAGGTTGCTGTGAGCTATGACACCATAGCACTCTACTAAGGGTGATATAGTGAGACTCTGTCTCAAAAAAAAATAAAAGAAAATTAAATTAAAAATTTGTATTTTTGTATTAAAAAAATGTATTTGCTAAACACAGAAGTTACCGACAAGAGACTACTGTCCCTGTCTTGATAAGAATTTGTATACTACTTTGAAACAAAGGAAATAAAAGAAATGACAAAACAGATGAGTACAAGCAATGAAGAGGATTACTACTAACCATCTTTCAGTAAAAACACGAAGCACTATTGCCACCATGATCTGTCAAGATCCCTAATCTGGGTAAATTTTTAATCTATTGGTTCAGGGCACACAAGACCTCTGCTTTGATGGCAGTAACAACCCAAGCTCTTCTCAATGTCTAGGACTGCCTCTACCACTGCTCAGTTTCTCAATATCAACAAAGAAAGCTATTCTTGGTTTCTTGCTACTGGAATTAATCTCTTGCTTTTTGGTACTTCCACAGATTACTGTTGCTTTTTTTTTTTTTTTTTTTGAGACAGAGTCTCAAACTGTTGCCCTGGGTAGAGTGCTATGGTGTCATAGCTCACAGCAACCTTAAACTCTTGGGCTTAAGTGATTCTCTTGCCTCAGCCTCCCAGTAGCTTGAACTACAGGCGCCCACCACAATGCCTGGCTATTGTTTGGTTGCAGTTGTCACTGTTGTTTAGCAGGCCTGGGCTGGGTTCGAACCTGCCACCTTGGTGTATGTGGCTGGCACCCTGCTGAATGAACTACGGGTGCTGCCAGAGAATACTGTTGCTTTATTTTTTTTTTTAGAGACAGTGTCTTACTTTGTCACCCTTGGTAGAGTGCCGTGGCATCACAGCTCGCGGCAACCTCCAGCTTTTAGGCTTAGGCAATTCTCTTGCCTCAGCCTCCTGAGTAGCTGGGACCACAGGCACCTGCCACAACGCCCGGCTATTTTTGTTGCAGTATGGCCAGGGCCAGGATTGAGCCCACCACCCTCGGTATATGGGGCTAGTGCCCTACCCACTGAGCCACAGGCGCCACCCAGTACTGTTACTTTAGTAGAGCATATTTTGGTTTATGGAATAGCTAACTGTGGTCTGTAAAACCTTGCAAGGCAAAAAGGGACAAGGCTTTTTTGCTTTTCTATTACCTTCAATATATCTAATAGAGGACCATGAGCATAGTAGTGATCAACTAATTTTTTTTTTTAGACATAGTGTCATTATGTCACCCTCAGTAGAGTACCGTGGTGTCACAGCTCACAGCAGCCTCAAACTATTGGGCTTAAGCGATTCTCTTGCTTTAGCCTCCCGAGTAGCTGGGACTACAGGCGCCCACCACAACGCCTGGCTATTTTAAGGGGTGCGGTCTCGCTCTTGTTCAGGTTGGTCTTGAACCTGTGAGCTTAGGCAATCCACCTGCCTCACCCTCCCAGAGTGCTAGGATTACAGGCGTAAGCCACCTTGCCAGCTTCAACTAATGTTTTTGAATTAGTTGAAAAAGGTCATGTGGAAGTACTGAAGAAATCTACACTCTAATTTTCCTATCAAAGATTTCTTTTCATTTCCAGGAAAAATTGGTAATAAGTGATGTTTACAAGGAATAGGGCAGCACCTGAACAGAAGGTCCCCCCATATGTGACCAGTGGCTGGTGGCCAGGAGTGAGAGTTTAGAGAAGTAACATGTCTGAGCTCAGTCTGCCAATGATAATGGAAAGCAGCCTAAACTTTGAAGTGGCTGTATTTGGAGGGGAGGCCATTTTGTGCTCTTTGGGGAAAATGTTAATGAGAGGTTTCACAAATGTCAGACTTGCCTGATTAAACGAAGCCAGCTAGGTAGATGTTTTTCATATTAATGCCATCTCTGCTGAAAGAGCAAAGTGGGGGAAGAAAAGGGAGTTTGAGAAAGGAAAATGATAAACCTCAATTATTTACAAAAGAAATTATGCTTCTGCTAACTTGGGCAAGGATATCAGAGAACTGTTATATGGCTGGCCTGGCTGCTCTACTTTTGGACCTTTCAAAAGTAAAAATTCAAACCTTGAGACCGGGAGAGGAGATAGAACAGGATGACTACTGCCTATCCTAGGGTGTCTACTGATTAAGAACTTCAAGGAAGCTAAGGAAGTTAAGTTGTAGAGGAAGTTCCACTTGAATAGTTGCTTTTAAAGGAAGAAAAAGTATAGGAGGAACGTCATATAAAAATGATATGTTTAAGGGAGTTCTTCCTCCTTAGTATGAGCTTGTTTTTTTTTTTTAATTTCAGATGTGGGAGGCACGTGTGGCTCAGTGGGTAGGGCACCGGCCCCATATACTGAGGGTGGAGAATTCAAACCCGGCCCCAGCCAAATTGCAACAAAAAAATAGCCGGGCATTGTGGTGGGTGCCTGTAGTTCCAGCCTCCTCAGGAGGCTGAGGCAAGAGAATTGCCTGAGCCCAGGAGTTGGAGGTTGCTGTGAGCTGTGTGACGCCACAGCACTCTACCGAGGGCAATAAAGGGAGACTCTGTCTCTACAAAAAAAAAAAATAATAATAAAATAAAATAAAAATAAAAATAATTCATATGTTTTTGTAGTTTCTTTTCTCTTCTTAACTTTACAAACACAGAGTTGGATTTCTTATAATCCTTGTTCCTGACCCACTCTCATCACTGTTCCTAAAACTATTCCCAAGAGTTTTTTTATGATTTCTGTCACCTAAATTAAAGGGTAGGGGTGGGCAAATACTGTTGATTAAGAGAGCTCAGCCACCTTTTGCCCTTGTTTCTCCCCAGCCCAGCCTGCAATTGTGTCCCAATCAACCAGCATTAATACAGATACACAGAGGTATTTATTTGCTGCTGATTCTGCCTAGCTGTATTCAGACTCGATCTCCATGTGTATTTAATAAATCACACTAGTTAGGTGGACAGGATTAGTTCCAAGTCACCTAATGACTATATCATGAACTACAGCATTAAAGGGATTAATATTAATCTGAGCCATTGCAGTTCAGTGGAAAAGGCCAGTCCGTTCTCCAACAGGAGCTCCAGCCGGCAAGAAATCCTCAACAAGACCAGGAAGATTAATGAGGGCTTCTACATTCTGCCTGCAAATCTTCACCTACCAGGGTGTGGGGTAGTGAATCCCAGTCCAGACGAGCTCATAAATAACCTGCAATATCACAAGTATTTGGGGCAGCTGAGCCCCAGCAAGGGAGGCCAGCTAGCCCTCTCTATCTTCTCCTCCTGTAACCTACACCACCGAGATGGCACAGGAATTTTACAGGCCCACACAGCGGCTGGTTTTGTTTTCTTTCACGTAAGGGCCCACACCTCGTAAATCATTTTCTTATTTCAGGAAAAGAAGTATACTAACTGTAGTCCAGACTTAAGTGTACTCAGAAGAACATGAAGCTTCCCTGAAATTGGAAAAATAACCTGGGTTCCATGATACACGGAATGTGCTTGCAAGTCACTAAATCTTCCCTTGCTCAGTGGCACATTTCCTCTCCATTAGCACCCACAGAATTCAGAACTATTTTTCTTAGCTCTGCCAAAGTGACCACTCTCTAGAAAGAACTGCAACTGTAAGATACCTTGGCCCTCATTTCTCTATTAAGAGACCAATAAGGTGAACCTAGCCACACCTCAGATCTCCACAGGCCAAGGTACAGCTTGGATTTAACTGGCTTAGAAAGGAAACGTATGGCACCAGTATGAGATCCCGACAGAGAAAGCAATAAGCCACAATTAAACTCAATTTACTGGAAGACCTATTTCTTTCTCAGTGTCCCCAGAGGCACCTGAGAAAAATACCAGGAGTTGAATTTTATGGCCAGAGTTGTATCTGCTGGAGATACCAAACAAACAGCTGTTTCTACCTGAAGCACCACAGTTTCATAGTTTGAAAAAACTGAAAGTATAAGTTTACTCCAACAGAGACCCTTTAACTTTCCCTTGCAATGAAAAGGACTGCCAACTAGCACAGTTAGGCTCCTACCAATAAAAGTTACTGAACTGAAAGGTGAATTTCAGTAGCATTAAAATATAAGTGAACTGAGGCCCTACTGTCAGGTTATCTGAAGTTTAGAAATGCTTGCCAAACACCCTAAGTATAGAGCTACCATTGCTACAGCTGAGCAGGAGACAAAAGACTCATTAAGTGGGTTATTCCTCACTGCTACGGCAGAGTAGGGCAGAGAGAGATTTAACATCTAAGTTTGTAAATATTCCATCATATTTATAAGAGAGATAAAAGTGGAGTCCACTCAAAATCTCTATTAGGTAAAGAAGGAGATAAGATAATGAATGTTAAGGTGGGATCTCTATTTTTCAGCCAAGAAGCAAGGGAAGAAAAACCCTCATATTGCTGGGGGGAAACCCTGAGAGGTTAGGAAACCTATAAACCAGGGGTCCTCAAACTTTTAAACAGGGGGCCAGTTCACTGTCCCTCAGACCGTTGGAGGGCCAGACTGTGGGCCCCGGGATGAGTTGGTTGCTAAGCAGGACAGGCAGTGGTGGCAAAAACACCCGGCAGGCTGGATAAATGTCCTAGGCGGGCTGCATGTGCCCGCGGGCTGTAGTTTGAGGACGTCCAACCCTCAGTTCCACTA
This sequence comes from Otolemur garnettii, assembly GCF_000181295.1. NCBI lineage: Eukaryota > Metazoa > Chordata > Mammalia > Primates > Galagidae > Otolemur > Otolemur garnettii. The sequence continues at coordinate 18,307,424 of NW_003852416.1, forward strand.
GCGTACTTCAACTCTGGAGAAATTCATGGGGCACAGGAATGGGTGGCTCTACAACCAATAAAGGCAGTTCACTTGAGTGGGAAGAGAAGAAATTTGGCCTATTTAGCCACAATTCATGTTTTCCTGCCAGCCAGGCTGGCTGGTTTACATAAAGTCCCTAAGAGAGGGATGGGGTTAAGTGACAGAAGCTTTATCACCCTCACCAAACTAAAGCCCACTCCATCACACATCTTTGCTACCCACAAGATAAATAAAAAAGAAACAGTAGCATAAGATCATCCTGGAGAAACAGATATTTTCTTGGTAGCTGCAAAAAGTCTCCATTCTCTCTCTCTACCTACATGTCCTGTGCCATTCCTTCATCTTCTCATCCCCTGCAGCTTCTCTCTTGGTTCTGAGAAAATTAACTACGTCACACATAGAGTCTAACTCTCTCTTCACAGCTGAGTCAGGCTAACTTAAAGCTTAAGCCAGTAGACCCCAGAACAGCTAAAGACATTAACCTAAAGTTTTACCATACTAAGATCATCTATATATACCACAGCAATATGCAAAGACCTTCCTTCAGCCCCAATACAGAATAAATAGGAGTATTTATAGTTCTTAAGAGCTCCTCTGTCTCTTGCCAGACATTCTTGTTCCTCAAACCATCAGAAGAAAGATGCTCCCTGGACATGGAGGTACTTGAGTTATATAACTCTATGGGAAGGGGACGTCTATCAGTTGCAGCATTCTTTCCTCAAAGCACCCTCTAAAGGAGAGCATCCTGTACAATGCTGAGTCCCCAGGCCATCATGTACACAGGAACAGGGCCATGCAGCGGGATGCATCAGGCTCCAGGAATGCTGAAGTCCACATATTTGCCATTCAATACCAAAATGGCTTTTCAAGTTCAATCAGCTATAAATGTTGCTTTGTTTTAATTTTCCACTGAACTTCCTGGAACCTATTATCCAACTGTCAGGGATGTATATTTAGCAAGAGCAACATGGCCTCTTTGCCACTGCCCCACTGCTCATGTCACCTCTAATAAATAGAAAAATCAACCCCTTCCTCAATCCCCGTTGTAAATGTGGCTTGAGGCTGATAAACAATACTTTTGGTAGATAGGACACAAACTGATCAACCACTAAGAGTTACCTGCAAATCCCAACTCTTTCCTAGATTAATGCTGCTGCAAGGTTTTCTAATAGTCCAGGAAAACTCTCTAATGCTTGTACTCATTGGAATTTTGGGAATGCTAGTAGTAGAAATGACCTAAGAGAGAAATTTAATATAGGGATAGCAGACTTTAAATATTCAATCCTAATACAGCATATAATATTCAAGAGGAATAATCTGAAAAACCAAAATCAGGGCTAACAGGAATAAGGTAGGCTACTGTACAGCTTCAATTTCATCTCATGAAGCTAGTTTGAAAACATAACTTCCTCTTGGTCAACAGAACATGAGGCAAACAAAACGTTTTCCATTCTGTCAAGATTCTTTTGCCTTGGGTGGTGCCTATGGCTCAGTGGGTAGGGCGCTAGCCCCATATACCAAGGGTGGCGGGTTCAAACCCAGCTGTGGCCAAACTATAACAAAAAAATAGCCAGGCGTTGTGGTGGGTGCCTGTAGTCCTAGAAACTCGGAAGGCTGAGGCAAGAGAATCACCTAAGCCCAGGAGTTTGAGGTTGCTTTGAGCTGTGTGATGCCAGGGCACTCTACTGAGGGCAATAAAGTGAGACTCTGTCTCTACAGAAAAAAAAATAAAATAAAAGATTCTTTTGGGTTTTCCAGCTACTGATACTTTTTACTCTGATATCAAACAGTAAGAATAGACTAAACTTGAATGAGAAACACGTGTACCCTACCACTTTTCCAATTCACCACTTCTACCAACTAGAAATCCACCTAAATCCTGTAATTATCCACATGGCCTCTTTCCAGTTCCACAATATCCAGCACAACTCTTCAAGCCTAACAGAAGAGGCCTATATATTATATATTTAAAAATATAGCTGCAGCTAGGTGAGGTGGCTAACACCTATAATCCCAGCACTTTGGGAGGCCAACATGGGATGATTGCTTGAGACCAGGATTTCAAGACCAGCCTGGACAACATAGTGAGACCGCATCTCTACAAAAAAAATGTCAAAATTAGGCCAGGTGCAATGGCTCATGCCTATAATCCCAGCATTTGAAAGGCCAAGGTGGGTGGACTGTGTGAGCTTACAGGCTCCAGACCAGCCTGGCCTGAGCGAGACTTTGTCTCTTAAAAAAATAAATAAATAAACCCAGCTGGTTCAGCGCCTGTGGCTCAAGCGTCTAAGGCGCCAGCCACTTACACCTGAGCTGGTGGGTTCGAATCCAGCCCGGGCCCACCAAACAATGACTGCTACAACAAAAAATAGCCTGGAGTTGTGGCAGGCACCTGTAATCCCAGCTACTGTGGAGGCAGAGGCAGGAGAATCGCTTGAGCCCAGGAGTTGGAGGTTGCTGTGAGCTGTGATGCCACAGCACTCTACCCAGGGTGACAGCTTCAGGC
>NW_003852416.1:18310751-18312712 GCF_000181295.1 Otolemur garnettii
GCGCCTGTAGTCCCAGCTACTTGGGAGGCTGAGGCAAGAGAATCGCTTAAGCTCAAGAGTTTGAGGTTGCTGTGAGCTGTGACATCAAGGAACTCTACTGAGGGTGACAAAGTCAGACCCTGTCTCAAAAAAAAAAAAAAAGAAAGAAAGAAAGAAAGAAAGTAATTTCTAGTTAAATGCAGTGGCTCACTGTAACCCCAGTGCTTTGAGAGGCCAATGCAGGAAGATCAATTGAGGCCTGAAGTTAGAAATCAGCCACAGTAAGACCCTGTCTCTACAAAAAAAAAAAATCAAAGAATTAGTCGAGTAAGGTGGTGTGCAGGAAGATCAATTGAGGCCTGAAGTTTGAGATCAGCCACAGTGAGAACCTGTCTCTACAAAAAAAAAAAATCAAAAAATTAGTCAAGTGGGTGGTGTGTATGTGGCTCAGGAGGCTGAGGCAGGAGGATCCCTTGAGCTCAGGAGTTCAAGGTTACAGTGAGCTATGATCACGTCATTGCACTCCAGCCTGGATAGCAAAGAAAAACCCTGTCTCAAAAAAAAAGTCATTTCTAGGACTAATTCAGCATCACTAAATTAGCAGATCCAGAACAGGGAGAAAATTTAGAAGAGCAAAATAAAAATTTTCATTCCAAAATCAGTAAGTTCTAGATCCATAAAGACATTAAAAAATCATAACCAGGAAGGCCAAAAGTTTATTTTTAAAAACCCACCCAAAACAACAACATAAAACCTCAAACCAGCCTTAGCTGAACAAATACAGTACACAAGATCTCCTTATCAGCTATGGGAGGTGAACAAGCAGTATCTCAAGTACAAATGAGGACAGTGAGGCAAAGCAAAGAAAAGCTACAAACTGAGCTTACTAAAGAAAAAGAATAGGGGTGACACCTGTGGCTCAAAGGAGTAGGGTGCCAGCCCCATATGCCAGAGGTGGTGGGTTCAAACCCTGCCTGGCCAAAAACTGCAAAAAAAAAAAAAAAGAAAGAAAAAGAATAAGCTTCAGATTTATAACCTCTGGGCCCTGACCCAGACAAGGGGAAAATCTGTATTATCAGGGGAACAGTAGACCTCAGTCTTTCCATTTCATTTAAATATTCTTACGCTCATCTCCTCAAAAGCCATCTTATTAGTGCTGTTGACCAAAAATAATATAAATATACCCTTGCATCTATGGTTTGTGTATATGTGTATGTGACAGGTCTATCTCTGTTGCCGTGGCTAGACTAAGTGCAACCTCAAACTCCTGGGCTAAAGGGCTCCTCCTGCCTCAGCCTCCCAAGTAGCTAAAACTATAGGTGCAAGCCACCATGCCTGATTGATTTTTCTATGTTTTGTATAGATGGGGTCTTGTTCAGGCTAGCCTTGACCTCCTGAGCTTAAGTGATCCACCTGCCTCAGCCTCCTAAAGTGCTAGGATTACAGGCGTAAACCACTGTGCCCAGCCACAAGGTACAGGCACATCTGTTCTAGTATTCAGCCAGCTTTCCAATTTACATACTTACCCTCAGATATGAGAGTTTCAGTTGTTCTGCATCCTTGCTATCACTTGCTATTGTTTGTCTTTTTCATTTTAGCCACTCTGCTTTACATATAGTAGTATGCCATTCTGGTTTTGAATTTTTCTAACAACTGATCAAGTTCAGCACATTTTCTTATGTTTGCTGTTTACAGTGTTTACAGAGGTATCCTTTACTGTGAGGTGTCTCTGTTCAAGTCTTTTCCCCATTTTTCTTTTCTTTTCTTCTTTTATTTTATTTTTTTTTTTTTGAGACAGAGCCTCAAGCTGTCCCCCTGGGTAGAATGCCATGGCATTGCAGCTCACAGCAACCTCCAACTCCTGGGCTCAAGCAAGTCTACTGCCTTAGCCTCCCAAGTAGCTGGGACCACAGGTGCCCGCCACAACGCCCGGCTATTTTTTGGTTGCAGCCGTCATTGTTGTTTGGTGGGCCCAGGCTGGA
>NW_003852416.1:18312768-18314485 GCF_000181295.1 Otolemur garnettii
CTTGAGCCAAGGCGCCAAGCCCCCCATTTTTCTATTGTGAAATCTGTTTTTTTCTTATCAATTGATACAAGTTCTTATAGGGATTTTTTTTTATTAATCAAGTTTGGTAATTTGTGAGTATCACTAGAACTATTCCTCTCAAAAATCAAAAGTTTACTGTATTTCATACAGGTCTCTATAATTCACTGGGCAAAACAAAACTACAAATAAAGCTCATATTTCAATTTTTAAAAAATTCTTATATTTTTTCTTCTTTTTTTCTGCATGTCCACATAACCATACATATTCCAATTTTAAAACAGCAGTTCTAACCTTTGATTCTATCATGCTGAGGGCCCTGGCTTCTAAGAATAGCAGGATGCACTGACGTTTAGGTTCCACAAAAAACTGAAAATGATATTCCCAGTTTAACAGGAATGAAAGTGTGGGGATAGAGGAAGAGAGAAAGCAATACTTTTCCTGGGATGAAAGCCCCTACAGCACACAGGCCTGATTAGTAAATGGAAATTCCAGATAGCCTCTGAATAGAATCCTTTTCCACCTTTCAAATAATTTACAGCTTAATGTCAGCTAAACTTAGTAACTTCTCCCATTTGTCCATGGCAAGGAGATTCTTGGCAGGCTTTCCATGGTCATTACAGGCCTTTTCATAGATCCTTGAAATATGATGTGACCATCAAAATGTCAGCACTTACCTGCTGCCCACACTCTGGACACATGGTCTAACTCACAGGTCAGTGACTGATAACATGAGGAAAAAAAGACCAGCTTTAGATCTGATTCAAGAATAAACACCTGGCAATTGCCATGTTCTTGATAATATAAACTAAAAATGATAATGATGGTCAATTCCATGGTCATATCAGGAGCTATCTAAAGAGATAATCCCTTCCAAAGCAATCACATAGAGTGAAAGAAGCAACATTAATAAATAGAAATACCTAAGCAGTGGAATAGCAGTAATTCTGCTGATGAAAATGCCTATGTTCAGAGATCTTCAATGATTTTCCACTTCTACTGAATTAAGAATAACAGAATTTAAAGCTATAAGGAAGCAGGCATCCAGTCCACTTTCTATCCAATTTGTGTTTGTGTGCATTTGTGTGTCTATGTATGTACTGAGGTTATTCAAGTGATTTAACCTCTTTGAAATCATGACAATGCCCAGTCTATATCTCAAGTCTTCATACTTCTTTTTTTTTCTTTTTGAGACAGAGCCTCAAGCTGTCCCGCTGAGTAGAGTGACGTGACAGCATAGCTCACAGCAATCTCCAACTCCTGGGCTCAAGTGAGTCTCTTGCCTCAGCCTCCCAAGTAGCTGGGACCGCAGGCACCCGCCACAACACCTGGCTATTTTTTGGTTGCAGCCATCATTGTTGTTTAGCAGGCCCAGGCTGGATCTGAACCCACCACCTTAGGGGTATGTGGCTGGTGCCTTAGCCACTTGAGCCACAGGCACCAAGCCAAGTCTTCATACTTCTTGATAGGTATCTTTTAACTATACCTAGCAACCTTCTTTAGTTGGTGTTTAAGGCCCTATATAACATGAGTCCAGTCCTATCTATTTACCTTTCTTTCTCAATGGATTCCTTGTTCTTCCCCCAACTCTAGATTGTCCTCCCTCCATTCTTTTGGTATCCCTTTACCTCCATCCTTTTGACATTCTTTGGGCCAAAAGATTAGCCCACAAAGATTAGCCTTTACCTTTCTTTTTTTT
>NW_003852416.1:18314663-18318931 GCF_000181295.1 Otolemur garnettii
GGGCCCAGGCTGGGGATTCGAACCCGCCACCTTAGGTGTATGTGGCTGGCGCCTTAGCCGCTTGAACCACAGGCGCAGAGCCAGCCTTTACCTTTCCAAAATAGTACTTGACACTCAAATGTGATTATATTTTTATTCCACAAAGCACCAAAAAGTGTGCAAAAGCACCAAAAGACATGCAATAAAAATTTATTGAATGATTCTTTAAGATAGAAACAAGAGAGATTTTCCCAAAATCAGAAGTACAATATTATTTCACTGAGGAAACCACATATAAAGCAAATACTTCCTCAGGCATTTGAAACCAAGGATGCCAATTCATAGAGAAAAGGAAATCTTTAACACCAGGGGTAGAAGGAAACTAGGGTTCAGAGGACAGCTCTATCATTTTATAGGTGAAAGAAAATGAACCAAAGAAAGCTAAAGGTATTTGCCCAAGTTCACAAAGATTTATTTTTTATTTACTTATTTATTTATTTTTTGAGACAGAGTCTCACTATGTCGCCATGGGTAGAGTGCCGTGGGAATCTCAAATTCTTGGGCTTAAGTGATTCTTTTGTCTCAGCCTCCCAAGTAGCTGGAACAAGAGGTGCCCACTACAATGCCTGGCAATTTTTGGTTGTAGTTGTCATTGTTGTTTGGCAGGCCTGGGCTGAATTAGAACTTGCCAGCTCCAGTGTATGTGGCTGGCACCCTAGCCGCTGACTGTAGGCACCAAGCCCACAAAGATTTAGAGTTTAGAACATAATAGCACCTTCTGAGATTCTGGTGAGATACGGATCTTCTTCCCAGCAGAGTGTATATGTATGTGTGTGTATATACACACAAATAATTCTACTTATAATTTCACAGGGTCCATTCATCTCCTAAAGTCCATTCCTGGATCCTAGATCAGAATGCTTGATCTCAATCCTTCTTGGACCAACATCTTGCATTAAGAAATTTAGAGGGGGCAGGTGCAATGGCCCACACTTATAATCCAGCCAGGTCACACGTGGGAGGAGGATTGCATAAGGCCAGGAGTTCAAGACTAGCCTGGGCAACATAGTAAGACTCTGCTTATACAAAAAAATAAAATTAGCCGGGCACAGGTGCTTGTGGTCCCGGCTACTGAGGAGACTGATACTGAGGAGACTGAGGCGGGAGGATTGTTTGAGCCCAGGAGTTTGAGGTTACGATGAGTTATGATCACACCACTGCATTCCAGCCTGGGCAACAGGGCAAGACCTCATCTCTATAGAACATTTTTTAATTCTTTTTTTTTTTTTTTAAGAGACAAAGTTTTACTTTGTCACCCTCAGTAGAGTGCATGGCATCATAGCTCACAGCAATCTCCAGCTCTTGGGGATATGTGATTCTCTTACCTCAGCCTCCCAAGTAGCTGGGACTACAGGTGCCCACCACAACGCCCAGCTATTTTTTGTTGCAGTTTGGCCGGGGCCAGGCTCGAACCTGCCACCCTTGGTATATGGGGCTGGCCCCTACTCACTGAGCCACAGGTGCCCCCCAGGACATTTTTTAAAAAATAAAATAAAACAATTTTTAAGAGACAGGGTCCCACCCTGTCACCAAGGCTGGCCTCGAACTCCAAGGCTCAAGAAATCTTCTCATGCAGCTGAAACTATAGGTATGTACCACTACTCCTGGCCTGTATAAAATTTTATAAATTTACTTATAACCACATAAGGAACTTTTTCTTATATCTATCCTAGTTTGAAGATTATGTTCCTGAATTTTAGTATTCTAAAAGTTGACACTCTTTATTTCATTCCTCTCTGAAATTTTTCACGTTAGAAAACAAAATCTTTCTTAGATGCTGTAACTAGAACCATATAAGGCATTCAAGGTCTTGGCATGCTGTAATTTTGTTTTCAAAATCTTGTAGGGTGAGGCCCACAACAGTGAGGACATCTTTACCTATAAAGCAAATAAGTAATCAGAGAATAGACCACATTCCTGAAATCAGGATACAGACTATTAAAGGCCAAATAAATCTTAAATATATTTTAGATTTTCCCTGAAGTAAGTATTAGCTTAAACTTAAATCTCATATACCATTTTTCTGTCTGGATACATTTTTACAAGTTCTTTTATTCCTATTAGAAGAACTCAATTACATGCAAAGATGGAGAACTCATTATGTGTTCTCCAAAGGCAGAATGGCTTTGGAGGCAAAAAGACCTAGATTCAAATCCTATTCATAATATAATCATAGCAAATAAACTTCTCTTGGTGTTTTTTTTTTTTTGCAGTTTTGGCCAGGGCCGGGCTTGAACCTGCCATCTCTGGTATATGGGGCTGGCACCCTACTCCTTGAGCCACAGGTGCTCCCCTGCAAATAAACTTCTCTAAGCCACAGTTTCTGCACCTGTAAAATGAAGAAGGAAAAAACCCTACCTTATACACTTGAAAATTAAATGAAACAACGTATATGAAAACATTTAGTTAAGAACAGCTAAGAATATTTTTGAAAAAGCTAAGGACTAGGAGGGTACTTGCTCTGTATATTAAAATTTATGACCAGGCACAGTGGCTCATACCTATAACTCCAGCACTTTGGGAAGCTGAAGTCAGAGGATCACTTGAGGCCAAGTGTTCAAGACCAGACTGGGCATGACCCCATACAAGACCCCATCTCTTAAAAACAATTTTTTTTTTTTTTTAATCAGAAGTTGTAACATGTGCCTGTAGTACTAGCTACTCAGGAGGCTAAGGCAGGAAGATCAATTGATCACAAGAGTTCAAAGCTGAAGTGAGCTATGATCACATTATTGCACTCCAGCTTGGACAACAGAGCAAGATCAAATGTCTAAAAAATAAATACATAAAAATAAAAACAAAAATCATCATGAAAGAAAAACAACAATGGCTAATTTTTCTATATTCTTTAGTAGAGATGGGGTTTTGCTCTTACTCAGGCTGGTCTCAAACTCCAGAACTCAAGCAATCCTCCCACCTTGGCCTCCCTGAGTGCTAGGATTATAGGCATGAGCCACCATACCCAGCCTCCTTCATGATTTTAATGCCATGTCTTAGCCTGAGGAACCCTGAGACTGCATGTTGTGAGCTGCCTGATAGGAAGAGGCTGGGAGACACCTTAATCCTTAACCTGTTCTACTCTGGTATAGCAGCATCCATATGCAAACAACCTCAACTATTCTTTAGGTAGCTATAACAGTCAGGAATCACTGAAATTTTCTAAGATCTCAGGGAAGCCATGTAAGGCTTTTCTAGAAGAAATGTGTTATAGATATTAAAGTCATTTTACATTTGTGTCATTTATGATCAACTGACTTTGACAACAGTGCCTAGACCATTCAATGAAGAAAGAATTGTCGGGGCCGGGACTGGCCTGGTCTCCGGCCCCAGCCTATCTAATTGTCCGGACATGGACTGCTGTGCTATCTTGCACAGCACTCCCCTTAAGTGCAGGAAAGCAATTCATCTTAGTAGGAGGGAGAGAGAAAGAGACACAGTCTTAGTAGGAGAGCGAGTCTTAGCAGTCTTCATAGAATGGTGCCAAACAAGTGCCCTCCAAGCAGGAGCAAAAGAGTTAGAGTGAGTTGGGCAGTGCCTATGGCTCAAGGAGTAGGGCGCCGGCTCCATATGCTGGAGGTGGTGGGTTCAAACCCAGCCCCAGCCAAAAACTGCAAAAAAAAAAAAGTGTTAGAGTGAGCGAGTCCATGAAAGAATGAATATGTCATAGGTGTTTCTTACAATTACAGAGCATTCAAAACATAACTCTCGCTTCTCCTTCCCTTGAATCATCTGGTCTCCTACAAAGAATTGTCTTTTCAAAGAATGATGGTGGGACAACTAGATATCTATATGCAAAAGAATGAAGTTGGACTCCCTATCCTATGTCATTGGATCAAAGATCTAAATGTAAGACCTAAAATTATAAAACTCTTAAAAAAAAAAAAAGATAGGTGTAAATTTTGAACCAGGGTTTTTTAATCTTAGTACTAGTGACTGTTTGGGCCAGATAATTCTTTGTTGACGGAACTGTCCTGTGCATTGTGGGAAGTTTAGCAGCATCCTTCATGCCTTCAATCCATTAGATACCAATAGCACACCTCCCTGCAAGTTGAGACAATCAAAAGTATCTCCTGATATTGCCAGATTTCCTCTGGAGGGCAAAATCATATAGTTGAGAATCATTGTTTTAGACTAATTTGCGATCTTTATCTTCTTCCCTTGCAAAATTACCAATGTCTACACTATAACTATATGAATGGTTATCTTCTTAGTTCTCTTTTTTTTTTTTT
>NW_003852416.1:18319047-18322309 GCF_000181295.1 Otolemur garnettii
CCTCCCAAGTAGCTGGGACTACAGGCGCCCGCCACAACGCCTGGCCATTTTTTGGTTGCAGCCATCATTGTTGTTTGGTGGGCCCGGGCTGGGGATGCGAACCCGCCACCTTAGGTGTATGTGGCTGGCACCTTAGCCGCTTGAGCCACAGGCGCCGAGCCTCTTTTTTTTTTTTTTAAGACAGAGTCCCACTCTTCTTGCTCTGTTGCCCTCAGTAGAGTGCTGTGGCATCACAGCTCACAACCTCAAACTCTTGGGTTCAAGAGATCCTCTTGCTTCAGCCTCCCGAGTAGCTGGGACTATAGGTGTGAGCCACTACACCAGGTTAGTTTTTCTACTTACAGGTGTGCAACCAAATATTGTATGGTGATTTTTGAAAATACGGTTCTTTTTACATTTTAAATCATTGTCCTACTCAATTACTCTGAGCGTAACTAACAGGGAACTAAAAAACAAAACAAAAGTAAAACAACAGGCTAGTCACTTTGGCATTGTCTCTTCACAGTCAGAAAAGAATGACATTCCTGACAGCAATCAATAACTTAGGCACATTTGTACAAAATGACAAGCTATGAAAGAAGCAAATTGAACGACAGAGCTTTGTTTGAAATTTAGTGTTACTGCTATAAAGAAATTAGGAAAAACAGTCACTCCTAAACCAAGGTCCTATACTAGAAACCTCAAACACCTCCCCCCTCCTGAACTCTGGTGTCATTAGCTAAAATGAATGCATACACAGATCATTAAGTGTCAACTAGCATAGCAGGCATTGTAAGGTCAGAATTTTTTTAACATTTATTTAACCTGTTTTAATTCAGGTTCTGAGTTCCTGTGCAAGACAATTACTCTACTTGATAGAAGGTTAGGTTTCACTTTAGGACCTCTTTTGTACTGCTAGTACAACTGCAATGCCACTACGACCTTAACTTTTTTTTAGCTCTTGAATAATGCCTGACCTACTGCTGTCACTGTCTAATTCAGAGACTGAGGCTGGCAGAAGGAAATGGCTCTGGAAGCCACAGCTGTTACACAGAACAGCTACCATCTTCCAAGTATGAGAACCACTTCCAGCTCCTTCTTTGATCAGTTTGCTCAATATAAATTTCAGATCTAATCTGAAGCCAGTGAAAGGAGCTATGGCTTCTGAGACTAAAGCTATTTTGTTGAAGAATATTATCAAGGGAACTGTATATATAGCCAGACAAAAAGCCAAGATACTCCATAAATATGAGGCCTAATCTTCCCCTACCTTTCAGAAGACCTGAAACCCCTTGCCTAGTCATGTGAAAACATACTCCATCTGACTTAACCATCACTCATTTTTCGCACTGTTTACTGACCATACCCATACAGATGGTGTGAAAGTTATTCCATCTTCTTTTCAAAGAATGTGACTATATTTAGTATCATACTTTAAATAATAATAAAAACAATCATTTAATCACTATGTACTATATACCAGGTAGGTACTATGATAAACACTTGACTTACATTACCTTATTTTTAATTTTCACAATGATCTTAAAATAAAGGTTTTACATTTTCCCATTTTTTACATTTATTTTTAAAAATTAACATATAGGCTGGGCACAATGGCTCATGCCTATAACCCTAGCACTCTGGGAGACTGAGGCAGGAGGATCCTTGAGCTCAGGAGTTTGAGATCAGCCTGAGCAAGAGCAAGATCCCATCTATACTAAAAATAGAAAAGTTAGCTGGGCATTGTGGTGGGCACCTGTAGTCCCAGCTATGCAGGAGGCTGAGACAAGAGGATTGCCTGAACCCAGAAGTTTGAGGTTGCTGTGAACTAGGTGGACAATAGGGCACTCTAGTTCAGACAACAGAGTGAGACTCTGTCTTAAAAAAAACAAAAAACAAAACTAACACATAATAAATTGATTTGGGAGTATATGTATATTATCTATGAATTCTAATACACATATAGAGTCATATAAACATGAGAGCACGAAGGATTCAGAAAAATTTCCTTATCTCAAAAATCCCCTCATATTCTCCCTTGATAGTAGTCATACCTTTCCTCACCTCTATTCCCTGGCAATGCTCTGTTTCTTGTCTCCATGATTTTGCTTTTTCCAGAATCCCATATAACTGCAATCATTTACTCAGCATAATGGCTTTGAGATCCATCCAAGTCATTACACATCAATAATTCATTCCTGGCTCGGCGCTGTAGCACAGTGGTTACAGCGGAAGCCACATACACCAAGGGTGGTGGGTTTGAACCTGGCCTGGGCCAGCTAAACAACAATGACAAATGCAACAAAAAAAACAGCTGGGCATTGTGACAGGCGCCTATAGTCCCAGCTATTTGGGAGGCTGAGGCAAGAGAATCGCTTAAGCCCAAGAGTTGGAGGTTGCTATGAGCTGTGAGGCCAGGGCACTCTACTGAGGGCAACATAGTGAGACTCTGTCTCAAAAAAAAAAAATAATAATAATGATTCATTCCTTTTTAGTGGTGAGTAGTACTCTATGCTGTCACCATTTTTCAGATAAGGCACCTGAGATAAAGAAAGGTTAACCAACCTTCCCAAGGTGAGGTGAGGCTAGTATTCAATGCCAGGTCTGCATGGCTATAGAACCTGTATATACTCTTTACCACTATGCTATACTTCCCCTGTTAGCCTAGGCTCTGAGAAAAAGGAGACAATCCCTATTTAAGCATTAAAGATTCTTTTGGAACAACAGAGCAAATGATTTTCATATTTACCAAAAAGAAGCCAAGAAAAGTTTGTCAAAATCTCTAGCAAAACTATCAAAGGAGCATAATATAAAGGTATCGGGAGCTGTAATTATTGAAACAAGCCTAGTTTATAATCCCATTTCTGCTGCTTACTATGTATGTGACCTTACACAAGTTCTTCACCTCTGTTTCTTCTTCTATAAGATGAGGATAATATTATCTCGAAATATTCTTAGAAGTATTAAATAAGATGATATCTGCTCGATATTATTACCACCTATACTGAATAGACCCAATAAAGTCAGACCAAACCAAATACCTACTAAATATACAAGTATTTATTAAAGCTCTAAAAGATGTAGAAGGCATAGTCCTAGACTATGGTACAAGGAGAACATATTCTAGCTAGAAGACATACTTTCCTAAAAATACAATTGATACCATTATATAATATGATGCTAAATTATGTGGCTGTATCTATAAATGGAATATAGACATAAACTCATAATTTAATTTTAACCAACAGCTTTAACTTTCTATTTAATTTTTTTTTTTTTTTTT
>NW_003852416.1:18323049-18324777 GCF_000181295.1 Otolemur garnettii
ACAGGCGCCCGCCACAACGCCCGGCCATTTTTTGGTTGCAGCCATCATTGTTGTTTGGCGGTCTGTGCTGGGGATTCAAACCCGCCACCTTAGGTGTATGTGGCTGATGCCCTAGCCGCTTGAGCCACAGGAGCCGAGCCGTGAATCTTTCTAAAAGCAGAGCACAAATGTCTTGACTGAATAAGTAAGACAACGACAAGAAGGTTATGTGAACCAGTTTGATGAGAGTATTTCAAGACGTATATGAAAACAGCACACTGTACCCCATGATTGCATTAATGTACATAGTTAAGCTATAAGAAAAAAAAAACAAACTAGTTTTAACTTGAGCGGTGCCTGTGGCTCAGTGGGTAGGGGGCCGGCCCCATATACTGAGGGTGTCGGGTTCGAAACTGGCCTTGGCCAAACTGCAACAAAAAAAAAATAGCTGGGGGGTTCTGGTGGGCTCCTGTAGTCCCAGCTACTCAGGAGGCTGAGGTAGGAGAATCATCTAAGCCCAGGAGTTGGAGATTGGAGGTGGCATCACGGCACTCAGAGTGAGACCCTGTCTCTAAAAAAAAAACAAACAAACTAGTTTTAACTCTTTCATTCCAAGCACCTCCATCAATTTCAATATTTAATAATTTTTGACATCTGAGAGGAAAAAATTACATAAAAGGCCTGAGGTCTATACCACTTGATAAGTGATCAGCTTACAAAATTTTCAGATTCTTAGGGAAAACAGGGTATGCTTCAAAAGGGTTATATGAATGGAATTCCAAAAAGAACTCAAATTCTCAGAGAATTTAGTAATTTCTTTCACTCTGCTTCTTTTTGGTTTGAGTGGGAAAACATATGTATACAAACAAGAGTAGGGTAGGAAGGTAAAAAAGAAGAGAATAGCTGGAATGGTAGAAAAACTATTCAAATTTATCTACAAGAATCATTATACTTTCTTCTGTGTTCTATAAATCCTCTCCCTTCAATTGATGTTTACTATGTGAATCTTTTGATAGTACAGAAATGGCTCTTTGAAAGTCAGCTCAGGTTGTTAGGCTTTTACATTAAGCATGCTATTGGTAATAAAACATACACAAATCCTTATTTCCCAATTTGACCTGGAAGCAAAACCTAGTAATAGCAAAGAATCTCACCAAGGCTATGTCACAACTACTTAGCAACACATCCCCCACACTTGGCAAGTCCCTACATCTACACTGCTTTCTTAGTGGTTTGGACTTGGAGAAAAGAGTTACATTTTAAAAATAAAAGTTAAAACCCACACACAAAAATCATTTTTAGTTGCAGTGAAATCTCACTTAGGGACCAAATAACACCAATGGGTTCATTTTTCCAGTCCTGCCTCAACTTAAGTTTTATCCTTACAACTTGCTTAAACTGTGCAATTCCTTATCATCCAAAGAATTATAACCATCCCTAGGTTTGGATTTCTACCAGACTTTAAGGCTGAATCTCTTATCCCAATCACCTTACAAAAAGGGAGAAGTGGGCGGTGCCTGTGGCTCAAAGGAGTAGGGCGCTGGCCCCATATGCTGGAAGTGGCATGTTCAAACCCAGCCGCAGCCAAAAACTGAAAAAAAAAAAAGGAGAAGCCAAATCTCTACCCAATGTTCTAAAAACAAACAGCTAAGGTTAGAAAACAGAAGAAGGCTCGGCGCCTATAGCTCAACCGGCTAAGGCGCCAGCCACGTACACCTAAGGTGGCGGGTTCGAATCCCCAGCCCGGAC
>NW_003852416.1:18326286-18331801 GCF_000181295.1 Otolemur garnettii
GCTTGAGCCCAGGAGTTGGAGGTTGCTGTGAGCTGTGAAGCCACAGCACTCTACCCTGGGGGATAGCTTGAGGCTCTGTCTCAAAAAAAAAAAAAAGAATATAAATATTTATTTAAATGAGTATCCAAATAAACTTAACAGACTATATTTATATTCATATTCATTCAACTGAATATACTAATAAGGTTCTGGTGACAAAACTGTAATCAGTGTAACTAATAGAACTACCTTTATTCTAGCCTAATGTAGATTCCTTTTCTCCTCAGTCTAACATTCATCTTTTAAGGAGACCAGTTCTGAACCATATAACTTTTCTAAAAACATTCATTAGAATTTTCAAAAATACAGAAAAGTAAATAGACTAACAAAATGCCATATACCCCAAACCCAACCTTAGTAATTAATATCTCAGGGCTAATCCTGATTTTTCATTATTCCCTCCTATTCCCATATCATTTGGAAGCAAATCTTCCCCATCACCTATCATATTATTTCATATATGTATTGTTTTTTATCTTTTGAGACAGGGTCTCATTCTGTTGCCTGGACTAGAGTGCAGTGGTATCACCATGCTCACTGCAGCCTCAAACTCAAGTGATCCTCCTGGTCTCAGCCTCCCAGTAGCTGAGACTACAGGCATGCCCACCAGGCTCAGCTAATATCTAAAATTTTTTGTAGAGTTAGAGTCTTGCTATTGCCCAAGCTGGTCTCAAACTCCTGGGCTTAAGTGATCCTCCTGCCTTGGCCTCCAAAGTGCTCAGATTACAGGCCTTACATATATATATGCATTTTTTTGTAGAGACAGAGTCTCACTTTATCGCTCGCCCTCAGTATAGTGCCGTGGCGTTACAGCTCACAGCAACGTCCAACTCCGGGGCTTAGGTAATTCTCTTGCCTCAGCCCCTGAGTAGCTGGGACTACAGGCGCCTGCCACAACACCTGGCTACTTTTTTGTTGCTGTTTGGCCAGGGCCAGGTTTGATCCGCCACACCTTAGTATATGGGGCCAGTGCCCCATCCACTGAGCCACGGGCAGCACCCGGCCTTACATATTTTTAATATAACCATATTATGTTCACATCTGAAAGAGTAATATTGCTTTAATATCAAAGTTTTAGTTAGTGCTCAATTCACAATTATTCAATTTCTATAACTGTCATAAACTTTTTTTTTTGGCAGTTTTTGGCCGGGGCTGGGTTTGAACCTGTCACCTCCAGCATATGGGGCTAGCGCGCTACTCCTTTGAGCCACAGGTGCTGCCCCTAATTGTCATAAACTTTTAAAAATAGTTTGTTGTACTATGTATAAACCAGTATATAAACAAGCTCCATATATTATAATTATTTCATATATGCAGAGTTAAAAACTAAATTGAAAGTCCTCAGATGAGGGTAGCCTTCTAGTTTGCCACAGCCCACACTCCTCTCTATTCTTTTAAGTTACCTGCCAGGCCCCTGAAGTATTTTTACTTTAGGTCTCTGGAGGATCTGAGGTCTCTTCTAGCTGTTAGATAATTTGATTGTTGTAAACATTAACAGATAAACAAATGTTTTAAAGCAATAACTGAGAAAATGACATGAAGGCTGTGTTGACCAGTTGATGGAAGTATTTCAGATTGCATGTGAAAACCCCACACTGTACCCCAGAAGTGCATTAATGTACATAGTTACCGTTCAATAAAAAAAATTAAAAAAAAAATAAATAATAATAATAATAATAACAGATAAACAAAACAGATGAGCAGAATTCTACCTTTTAAGCTGAAAAACTAAGTAGCAGTTTATTTATTTGTTTGTTTACTGAGGGAGTAAGCCATCCATGGTGGCTCACGCCTGTAATCCCTAGGAGGCCGAGGCAAATGGATCACCTGAGCTTAGGAGTTTCAAACCAGTTTGAATAAGAGAAAGACTCCATCTATACTAAAAATAGAAAAACTAGCCAGGCATTGTGGTGGGTGCCTATAGTCTACCGGCATGCTACCAAGGGCAACAAAGTAGGACTCCGTCTCAAAAAAAAAAAAAAAGAGGGCGGCGCCTGTGACTCAAAGGAGTAAGGAGCAGGCCCCGTATGCCAGAGGTAGCAGGTTCAAACCCAGCCCCGGCTGAAAACTGCAAAAATAAATACATAAATAACAAAACAAACAAACAACAAAACAAAAAAACATGGAACTAACTTCTGAAAGAATATGCTAAAAGAGATGAAAGGAGTTGCCTCTCTGGGAGCAGGATATGATGGAAAGGATAAATATTGGGAATAGCTATTCTACATCCTCATACCTACCTCACAGGATTGTTGTGAGGCTCAAGTGATATACAGTTATTTGTTGCTTACTGATGGGGACATGTTCTAAGAAATGTGTCATTGTGGAAAAGAAAAAAAGAAATGCATCATTGTGTGATTTCATTATTGTGTCAATATCATAGTGTTTTTACACAAACCTAGATGGTACAGCCAGTAGTAGGCTACACACCTAAGCTACATGGTATAGTCTATTGCTCCTAGGCTACAAACCTGTATGATATTCTACTATAGTGAATACTGTAGGCAACTGTAATATAAAGGTAAACATAGAAAAGGGTAGCATTTTCTTTTTTTTTTTTTTTTTTTTTTTTTGAAAAAGAACCTCAAGCTGTCCCCCTGGGTAGAGTGCCATGGCATTACAGCTCACAGCAACCTCCAACTCCTGGGCTCCAGCAAGTCTCCTGCCTCTGCCTCCCAAGTAGCTGGGACCACAGGCGCCCACCACAACGCCCGGCTATTTTTTGGTTGCAGCCACCATTGTTGTTTGGCGGGTCCGGGCTGGGGATTCGAACCCGCCACCTTAGGTGTATGTGGCTGGCGCCTTAGCCAGTTGAGCTATAGGCGCCGAGCCAAGGGTAGCATTTTCCTTGAGATCAAGCATTTGAGATCAAAGTAAGACCCTGTCTCTGAATGAATGAATGAATGAATGCAAGCATGAATGAATGAATAAAATCAAAATAGAAAAATTAGCTAGGTGCAGTGCTAAGTCCTGTAGTACTAGTTACTTGGGAGGCTGAGGCAGGAGGATCTCTTGAGCCTAGGAGTTTAAGGTTGCAGTGAGCTATGATCAGGCCACTGCCCTCTAGCCAGGGTGACAGAATGAGACTCTGTCTCCTCAAAAAACCAACCAACTAAACAAACAAAAAACCCAAAACAGATAATGACCTCCAGTCTCATCCATGTTGCTGTAAAAGACATTTTTATGACTGAATAGTACTCCATTTTATATATATAAATAAGGCTATCCAGAAAGTATCTAGCTATGCAATATGAATACAAACACATACATGGCTGGATACTTTTTGGATAGCCTTCATATATACTGTGTTTTCTTCATCCATTCATCCATGGATGGACATTTAGATTGATTCCATATCTCTCCTACTGTGAATAGTGCTACAATGAACATATGAGTACAAGTTCAGATAACTTTTTGATATATTCCTTTGGGTAGATACCCAGTAGTGGGATTTCTGTATCAAATGGTAGTTCCTTAGTTCTTTCAGAAATCTCCATATCGTTTTCCATGTTAATTCACATTTCCACCAACAGTGTATAGTTTTCCCTTTTCTTGGCACCTGGGCACAGTGGCTTGTGCCTGTGATCCAAGCATTCTGGGAGACCAAGAGGACCTCTTGAGCTTAGGAGTTTGAGACCAGTCTAAGCAAGAGCAAGACGCCATCTATGCTAAAAATAGAAAAATTGGTCAGGCACAGTGGCTCACCCCTGTAATCCTAGCACTATGGGAGGTTGAGGCAGGTGGATTGCCTGAGCTCAGGAGTTTGAGAACAGCCTGAGCAAGAGCTAGATCCAGATCCAGTCTCTACAAACAGAAAAACTAGCCAGGTATTGTCACAGGCACCTATAGTCCCTATAGAGGATTGCTTGAGCCCAAGAGTTTGAGGTTGCTGTTAGCTATGATACCATGGCACCCAACTCCAGGGTAACTGAATGAGACTCCGTCTCAAAAAAAATTTTAAAAATAAAAATAAAAGGCCGAGTGTGGTGGCTCATGCCTATAATCCCACACTCTGGGAGGCCGAGGTGTGTGGATTGCCTGAGCTCACAGATCAGCCTAAGAGCAAAACCCTGTCTCTAAAAAAATAGCTGGGCTTTGTGGCAGGCACCTATAGTCCCAGCTACTTGGGAGGCTGAGAAAAAAGAATCACTTGAGCCCAAGACTTTGAGGCTGCTGTGAGCTGTGATGCCACATCACTCTACTGAGGACAACAAAGTGAGACTCTGTCTCAAAAAAAAAAAAAAAGACGCCCCTTTTCTTTGCAACCTCACCAACATCTGTTGTTTTTTTGTCTTTCTGATAATGGCCATTCTGACTAGAATAAGATGATATCTCATTGTGGTTTTGATTTGCGTTTCTCTGATTATTAGTAATGTTGAACATTTTTTTCATATATTTGTTGGCCTTCTATATTGTCTTCTTTTGAAAAATGTCTATTCATATCCTTCCCTACTTTTTTTTAAAGTTTTTCTTCTTTGCTTACTTCTTAATGAGATTATTTTGGAGGAGGGTTATTGTTGAGTTGTTTGAGTTCCTCATAGATTCTGGATATCAGATAAATAGTTTACAAATATTTTCTCCCATCTAACAGGTTGTCTTTTTATTCTGTTGATTATATCTTTTGCTGTGCAGAATCTTTTTAGTCTAATTAAGTCCCACTTGTCTATTTTTGTTGCCTGTGCTTTTGAGGTATTAGTCAAGTCATAAATTCTTTGCCTACAGAAATGTCCAGTAGAGTTCCTTAGGTTTTATTCCAGTATTTTTATAGTTTTGGGTCATGTTATACCTTTATATGACTGGCAGCACAGAAGGTTTGTTTATAGCACCATCACTACAAACACATGAGTAAGGTGCTGCACTACGATATTATGATGGCTAGACCATGTCTTTTCAGCTCCATTGTAATTTTTGTTTTTGGGGGGTTTTTTTGAGATAGTTGCCCTTGGAAGAGTGCCGTGGCATCATAGCTCACAGCACCCTCAAACTCCTGAGCTCAAGCAAACCTCTTGCTTCAGGCTCCCGAGTAGCTGGGACTATAGCCTCCCACCACAATGCCCAGCTATTTTTTTTAGAGATGAAACCTCATTCTTGCTCAGGCTGGTCTCAAACTTGTGAGCTCAAGCAATCAACCCATCTCAGCCTCCCAGAGTATTAGGATTATAGACGTGAGCCACCACGCCTGACTTTCATTATAATCTATGGTATCACCATCATCTATCACAGCGGTTCTCAACCTGTGGGTCACGACCCCTTTGTAACAATGAAAATATATCCTGCATATCAGATATTTATATTACAATTCATAATAGTAGCAAAATCATAGTTATGAAGTAGCAACAAACAAAATTTTGTGGGGGGGGAGACAGAGCCTTAAGCTGTGCCCCTGGGTAGAGTGCTGTGGCATCACAGCTCACAGCAACCTCCAACTCCTGGGCTCAAGCGAGTCTCCTGCCTCTGCCTCCCAAGTAGCTGGGAC
>NW_003852416.1:18333110-18350021 GCF_000181295.1 Otolemur garnettii
CCTGCCACAATGCCCAGCTATTTTTTTGGTTGCAGCCGTCATTGTTGTTTGGTGAGTCCAGACTGGATTCGAACCCGCCACCTTAGGTGTATGTGGCTGGCACCTTAGCCACTTGAGCCACAGGCGCTGAACTTGGAACTGCACTTCTTAGGAAGCTGGATATCATCTCTAAGTTAAGGTCTCCCTCCTATACTTTCCACTTAGCCACCTCAGTCTCATAGAAATGAGAAAATAACAAGGAGAACTGACAAATACCAACACTTTTCACTTTTCGGAGAGGTAAAAACAACATTTTCTCCAAAAGTCCTAACATCTCTTCTCCATGACCAACAAGTAAATAGCTTGGGGAAGACAATAAAAATGACCTAATTCCTATTTCAAAGTACTAAGTACTTTCAAAGTACTATTTCAAACTAAACCTTAGGGTATTTATAGGTCTAGTGTCAGCCTTGTCCTCATCTCCCCTCCTTACATCTCGGATAGCCTACTCTCTATACCCACTGCTCCCATACACATTCTGAAGCAAAGTCTCATCCAGAATCTCTTGTTCCTAAACTTCAAATGCAAATAAACTACTAGTTGATGCATAAGCACCTCTCTGTAAAGATCAAAAACACCACCATCTGTGATTTTTTTCATAGTAATAGGAATAAATATGGCAAAAATACGAACAGATTAAAAAGGATTATCCAGATATGGAAGAAACTGATACAAATCTGAAAAGATACTATTTAATTTCTGTTAAATAAGTGGCCAAGAGATAAGAACTGACAATTCACATAGAAAAAAGCCCAAACAGTAAAACATTTAAGAAAATATTAGTAATTAAAGAAATGTAAAACAAATTGTAAAGGGATCATCTTGTCAATTAGCAAAAATAAATGGAAATTATTTGTTAGTATATAACAAACATAGTATAAAATTCAGTCATTTTACTAATGGGACTATTATTTCATGAAAATAATTAAAAAGAAAAACAATGTTATCGGTATATGAAAAATTAAAATTAAAAAGAGGTAATTAATCTATGGCATGCTAATCAATATATATTTATTTTTTAATTTTATTTATTTATTTTTTGAGACAAAGCCTCAAGCTGTCACCCTGGGTAGAGTGCTATAGCATCACAGCTCACAGCAACCTCCAACTCCTGGGCTCAAGCGATTCTCCTGCCTGCACCTCCCAAGTAGCTGGGACCACAGGCTCCTGCCATAATGCCCGGCTATTTTTTGGTTGCAGCCGTCATTGTTTGGTGGGCCCAGGTTGGATTCAAGCCCACCAGCTCAGGTGTATGTGGCTGACGCCTTAGCCACTTGAGCCACAAGGCACCAAGCCAATATATATATTTATACTGTTATTAAAGATGATAAATATATAGGAAAATGCATATAAAATTCTGTATAAAATTATGCTAAATGAATAAAAGGAACAAAAATAATATGGCATAGTAGTTAAAACTATTAAATTATGTTTATATAATGATAAAGGTTAGGGAAGGTAAATAGTGATTTTGTGGTACACATTTTTTTGTTCTTGTTTGCCTGTTTTGTTACTTTTATTTATAGTCTTCTATAGAGTTAAAACAAAATTCTGGATCCTCTCTGGCTCTGTAAAGCCTCAACCAAAAAACATCCAGTGGATTTTCCTATGTATTCTGAAGTCAGAGTCCATTTATAGCCTCACGTTATTTCCTAGGAAACCACAGATGCTCTGGAGTTTTGGGGAAAGTCAAATAATTCTCTATCTCAAGAACCTCCAACCCTCAAACTACCCCAGCTAAACAAGTTCATTATTACAACAAGGATTTTTGTTATCAGGTATAGAGTTAGGTATTTACTGAGGTGGGGGTGAAATATGTCAGTATAACAGCATAGATAAAGGACAGTGCCGCCAGTTAGCTTTGGGGTCTACCTGTACATTTTTTATCACTATGACTATAGACCTGCCTGTCCTACAAAGATGCAGAATAGCAAATGACTTCTTGGGCTCTTAGACTGTTACACAGAGAATCCACTGTTACCAGATGAATCCATCAAGTGATAGACAAGTAATTTAGTTTTTAAATATCTCCCAAGGATTGGGTCTTTATTTCCATTTCAGAGGTCCTGGATAGAATCCAAAAAGAGTTCACATCATTATATATTTTAACCTAGGGCAGCGCCTGTGGCTCAAGTAGTAGGGAGCCACATATGCCAAGGGTGTTGGGTTCAAACCCAGCCCTGGCCAAAAAAAAAAAAATCTGATATATATTTTAGTCTAAAGAACCATGTAGCCCTATAACTCTAGCCAGTCCAGTTTATCTGCACCAAATTTTAGACGATAGGTTGAAGAAGCACAAAGGATTATCTGAATCCAACTGAAGGGCTTTCGTGAGCAAAAGTTTCCTTTGACCAGTTGCCATAGATGTCCCAGCAGAAGACGGGAGGGGAAGGAAGACAGATCATGCTAGCCTTGCTTAAGGAAAGAAGAGAGTCTTTACTAGTGCTTAAGGCCAAGGAAAAGAAAAAGATTCACATGTTGAAGGGGTACTCACACACACGTTTACTGTATATACCCTGGATAATTTCAGAGATATAAGAGTTTGAGATAAGGCAGGGAGAAAGGGCTGAGTGGGAAGAACAAAATTTTATATCAGTTTTATATCAATTCTTAATTCCCAATGGGCATCTAAAAATTTCTACTTAACTCTCTGCAAGGCCAATCTCTAAGATGACTCCCAATTATATCCCCAGCAATTATAATTTTGTGCAGTACCCTGACAGATTGTATTAGGGTTTGTCTATGTGACTAACATAATATGGCAGGAGTGATGGTATGTTATTTCTGAAGTTGAGTCAGGAAAGAAAGTGTGATTTCTGATCTTTTTCTGGGATCATCTGCCTGGGGGAAGCCAGTTTCCATGTTGTGAGAGGCCCACATTGTGAGGAACTGAGGTCTCTGGCCAACATTCACGTGAGCAAACTTGGAAATATATCCTCCAGCCCAGGCAAGCTTTCAACTGACTACATTCCTAGCTGACATCTTGAGGGATCCCAAGCCAGAACCACTAGCTAAGCAGCTCCCGATTTCTGATCCTCAGAAACTGCATAAAATGTTTAAAAACGTTTAAGTTGCCATATTTGGGATTTGTTATACAGTGATAAGATAATGTGGTAATATCACACCAAATGAAGCAAGTTTGGTGGGGAAATGTACCATATGATATTATGATTTCAACTACTGGGTGAGAAAGAATCATCTTCAAATTAAAAGTGACCCATTGCCCAAGAGCTATTGACCAAAAGCTAAGGAAGGCTAAAGAAGGGTCTCCACTGGGGCAAATGAATTGTCCTTCTCTCTGGCACTAATCTAAGGATTGTCACAGTCAAAAAGGCCCCATCAGGTTCGGTGCCCATAGCACAGTGGTTACAGTGCCAGCCACATACACTGAGGCCAGGGCCAACTGCAACAACAACAAAAAAATAGCCGGGCATTATGGTGGGTGCCTATAGTCCCAGCTACTGGGAAGCTGAGGCAAGAGAATCGCTTAAGCCCAGGAGTTTGAGGTTGCTGTGAGCTGTGACGCCACGGCACTCTACCAAGGGCGACACAGTGAGACTCTTGTCTGGGGAAAAAAGAAAAGCCCCATCAGAAGAGTCCAACAGTCTTCTTCCACTAATTATATTACCTGTCCTACAGCCATAGATGTAGGTTAGTTAAGGGTAGGTTTCACATACAAGGCAGCTACTGTGAGGGTTTTGTCTCATACTAGAGAAGTCAAGGGGTTAAAGTTGAGGCAGCAAATTTATCCCCAGAGATATACATCCAACACTAAGCTGAGATTCACAAGATTCTCCCTGAGTTTCCCTTACCTCTAAATGCTGGGATAACTGATGCTCACTGAATTCCGATATTTGTATGAATAAAAATGAAGGGATTTAGCAAATCTTGTTCCTGCACACAGTTGTCAAAAAAAATCTGACCTTTACAACAGGAAAAAGAGGGAGGATTTAAAGATTTAAAGAAGAGGCAGTGCCTGTCTGATGTATAACAAACCTTTGAAAAATTATGAAGCAGTGAAAATCCCCTACAGGTCCCAACAAAATGTGTCCAATTTGCATTCCAGCAAAGCTTTCCATCCATACCATTTGGCTTCTGTGTGTACTTCTAGGCAAATAAATCCCAAGGAATAATCCCAGTGGGACCTAAGTCTGATCTCTGATATATTACTGCTGCACAGCTCCAGACCAGTCTCCACAAACTGCCTTTTTGGTTCCAAATAACTAAATCAAAGTCATCCTGATAAGCTTTGAAAACAGGGAACATGAGGAGTGGTTTAATGAATGTTACAACTCAACCTATTACAGACCACAGTACACTACAGAAAGAGAAAAAGGAAAAAATCTCATGCTTTTACATCCCTAAATCTCTCAAGACCAAATCCAGACATACCTGTCATTCACCACACCTGACTATAAAGCCTATTCAAAGCCCGATTTTGATCAAATGCTTAGGATACATTTGCAGAGGACACAAGTGTGTATGGGGGGGGGGGCACAAGGAGAAGGTACAGTAGAGACTACTATTTTGTGTTTACTTTGAAAACTAGCTCAATTTTTTTAAACAAAACAGTCAATAATTGTTCAGTAGCAATAAACACTGAAATGTATTCTGAGTTATATTTCAAGGAAAAACACAGCAAACACATTAAGTAGCAAAAAACAATTTTTGTAAAAGTTAGAAAAATCCACCATTTAACATATAAAGTGGAGAAAATAATGCCAAGAAGTGAAGAAAAGCAAGAATTCTAAAAACTGAGAGAGGGAGGTTCCTGTGGCTCAGTGGGTAGGGCACCAGGCCCATATACCAAGGGTTGTGGGTTCAAACCTTGCCTTGGCCAAACTGCAACAACAAATAGCCAGGCGTTGTGGCGGGTACCTGTGGTCCCAGCTACTCAGGAGGCTGAGGCAAGAGAATCACCTAAGCCCAGGAGTTGGGGGTTGCTGTAAGCTGTGACACCACAGCAGTCTACTGAGGGCGATAGAGTAAGACTCTGTCTCTATAAAAAATAATAATAATAAAATAAAAACTGAGAGAATTAAAAGTTCCTATGTCCTACATTCCTGCATCAATTTTCTCCCTTCACAAGAAGAAAATAATTTTCACAAAAGAAAATAAACTTAGAGAAGATCTACTAAAATATTAATCATAGAATCATAGTGACTACTATTAGACAAATCATAAAATATATAGACATGAGGAAGAGAATTTAATGAACTAAAAAAAGAGAAGCTCAGAAGAGAATTTAGAAACTCAACAGTTTGATGCAGAAGACATCACAATAAGAAACCACCTTGCCACATGGCAAAAAGATGGGAACATTACAGTTTTGGTACCTGTATATAATGTCATTATAAGTAGCAGTGGGGTAACAACTGAAATTAGTTTAGATAGCACCTTCGAAAGAACCAGTCTCTAATCAGGAATTAGAGTTAACCCTCCAGAAGGTTATTCTACAAGCAGGAAGATATGCTGGCAATCTGTAAGCAAACTGAACCTCCTATACAGTCAGTCAGCAAGTCATAGCCCATTGCCTGGCCAAATATTCGGATGGCAGATGAAAACAGAAATATCACCATCTACCCCAAAATCCAAAGTGTAACTGTCACTTTTTTTTAGCAAGTCATTATTTCAATTCTGGCTAGTCAATCCTTTATAATCTGTGATCATTGTTTGCTGCATATTTTGGAAGAAAGTCATTCTTAACAAGTTAGAACCTCAACATCTTATTTGGCCCAGAGGAGCCATCTAGTTTACTTCAGGAGAGAAGCATGTCAGAAGATTCAAAAGAAGTAAAAGGAGATTATCAGAGTTCCATCTAGTCTCAAAAGCTTTTGAAGCTATAATAAAAAAACAAAAATCAGGCCGGGCATGGTGGCTCACACCGGTAATCCTAGCACTCTGGGAGGCCAAGGCGGGTAGATTGCCCCGAGCTCAGAGGTTGAGACCAGCCTGAGCCAGAGACCCCCTCTCTACAAAAAAAAAAAAAAAAAAAAAGCCAGAAGAGAAGGAAGCTATTGCCTATCATCCCAACTACTTGGGAGGCTGAGGCAAGAGAATCACTTGAGCCCAAGAGTTGGAGGTTGCTGTGAGCTATGATGCCATACCACTCTACCAAGGGCCACAAAGTGAGACTCTGTCTCAATTAAAAAACAAACAAACAAATAACAAAAAACAAAAACAAAAACTAGAAAAGAGAGGTCAGGCACAGTGGCTCATGCCTGTAATCCTGGCATTCTGGGAGGCTGAGGCAGGTGGATTGCTGAGCTCAGAGGTTCGAGCCTAGCCTAAGCAAGAGCGAGACCCCATCTCTAAAAATAGCCAGACATTATGGCGGGCACCTGTAGTCCCAGCTACTCCAGAGGCTGAGACGACAGAATCATTTGAGCCCAAGAGTTTGAGGTTGCTGTGAGCTGTGATGTCAGGGTACTCTACCCAGGGTGACATAATGAGACTCTGTCCCAAAAAAAGAAAAAAACACTAGAAAAGAGAAAATAACAACTGTTGGTGAGGAGGTAGGAAAATTGGAACCTCATGCATTACTGGTGGGAATGTAAAATGTTTAGCTGCTATAGAAGACTGTTGGGCAATTCCTCAACAAGTTAAACACAGAATTGCCATATGACCCAGCAATTCCACTCCTAGATATATATCCAGAAAAAATGAAAACAAGTACTCAAATACGTGTATACACGTATTTGAGAAGTACTCACAACAACTAAAAGGCAGAAATAGCTGAAATGTCTATCAACAGATAAATGGCTAAACAAATTGTGGTATGTGTTATACACACACACAAAAAATATTACTCAGTCATAAAAAGGAAGGAAATACTGATTCATGCTACAGCATGGATAAACCTCAAAAACATTATGCTAAGTGAAAGAAACTAGACATGAAATCATGAGTTCCTTTATATGAAATATGAAGAATAGGTAATGCTATAGAGACAGAATGCAGATTTGTGGTTGCCAGGGGTTGCAGGAAAAATAGGTAGCAACTGCTTAATGGGAAGATTTCTTTTAGGGATAATGAAAATGTTTTGAAACTAGATAGAAGTGGTGGTAGAACAACATTGTGAATATACTAAATGCCACTAAATTACTCACTTTATAATAGTAATTTTGTGTTTAAAAGAGCCTTGAAAATCAAAGTACAAGATTCTCTTACATCTAATTTGACTTTATTTTTTTAAAGTGCTTTAACAGGTTATGAGCTTCCTTCCCTTCTGGGAAAACACCAACCAGTTCCAATTAAAGCCTATAGCGAAGGGCCGGGCTCAGTGGTTCACACCTGTAATCCTAGCACTCTGGGAGGCCAAGGCGGGTGGACTGCTTGAGCTCACGAATTGGAGACCAGCTTGAGCAAGTGTGAGACCCCACACCTCTAAAAATAAATAAATAAATAACCATGAGTTGTGGCAGGTTCCTATAGTCCCAACTACTCAGGAGGCTGAGGTAAGAACGTCTCTTGACCCCAAGAGTTTGAGGTTGCTGTGAGCTATGATGCCACAGCACTTTACTAGGGGCAAGAAAGTGAGACTCTATCTCAAAAAATAAAATAAAAAAAAAGCCTATAGAGTCTCCCTTATAGTGCTTGTAGAGATAAGTAGATACCTCAGTTCATCATAGTGCAAAGATTTCTTTGGATTCTTGCAAAAGCGAAGTATACCTGGTAGTTTTCCACTCACCAAAACTGGTTGCCCGGAAGTAGAAATATCAATGGGCCATCTCTCTCTGTTCTCCTTTTGGAGGCTTTCTGAACCTTACCTTCTTTAGCCTGCTACAAAGTCCTCCTGGAGACTTAGATCTATTGAGACCTCATGAAGATTTCACATTATACATGACCACAGGGAAAAATTTCCCCTTCCTCGATCACAGCTCAATTCAGAATTCTCTAGAAACAAGAGTACTTCACTGTCTCCTATCCCTGTAAAGGAGATCTTTTCCAGGGCTTTTCTCGTACCTATGGATGGTTTTAATCTTACCAACAGAATTTTCTGGTAGAAGTGCTTTAACAGTCATTCTTCACACCATCACTTTTGTCATTCATATTTTCTCTTTCAAATTGTTAAAGCAAAAGCATTTTCAGAGTATGAGGTCCATCTTGTACCATTTAATAATACCTATTGTCATCTTTGCTCCCACTGATAACTTCATACTCTCCTATTGGAGACCCTCAGTCATCCATCCCCTTAAAAGACTCCTATAACTAATGGCCTATAATTTCTCCTCTGTCCCTATCTTACTCCATAATGCCATGAAGATACACAAATCTCCTAAAACTCTTCTTCATTGTTTTAATTATTGCAATCACTACAGCTTCTTTTTAGAGAAAAAATCAGGCCCTTCCTGGCCTCAGAGTTAACCAAAGAGGGCAACAGTCACTTATTACCAAAGCATCCCAAAACAGTCTTTACGCTCACAGCTGTATTTAATAAAAGCATCAACTGAGAATCATTCCTTTTCCCATTAATTAAAAAAAAGGCTCCAATAAAAAGTGGTCATCCATGGTTAATAAACTGCTCTCTGTCAGCTTAATTTGGAGCACTGGTTTTTGAGGGTTTTTTTGAGACAGTAAAAAAAAAGTTTACTCATTTTGAGTAAAAAAAAAAATACACAATTTAAGTGTTCTGCAGAAGCTTAACTGTAAGTTCAAGTGTGCTGTGAGATAAAAAAACATTGAAAAACAGTGTGTTAGTGTATATGTCATATCCTCAGGAGGCCTTCCTACTGAATTTGGAATCGAACAAGAACCAGTAAGCAGCCTAAAGTGGACTGCCAGAGAACAAAGTTGACTAGACAACCAGCCCACCATTCTGTGATCAGTTTCTTTGGTAAACACAGCAGTATCACCAAGAGAAAAAGATTTACCCCATAGCATTGTGACTAAAATAATAATGTTAATTTGTATCCAGGAAGACAGAAGAGTCCAGAAAAGTTAAATTCACCGGTCTCTTGCTCCTCTTCCGTAACTGACCTACCTCAAGGCTATAGTTCTGCTCTCATCCATATAAAAAGCAAATAACTTACCTCATTGTCTTTTTCCATAATAATAATCACTTTTTTTTTTTTGAGACAGTCTCACTGTGTCGCCCTTGGTAGAGTGCCGTGGCGTCAGAGCTCACAGCAACCTCAAACTCTTGGGCTTAAGAGATTCTCTTGCCTCAGCCTCCCAGCAGCTGGGACCACAGACACCTGCCACAACGCCCAGCTATTTTTTGTTGCAGTTGTCATTGTTGTTTAACTGGCCTGGGCCAGGTTCAAACCCAGCTCCCTCGGTATATATGGCTGGCACCGTAACCACTGTGCCATGGGCACCAAGCCATAATCACATGTTTAATAGTAGCTTTTACTGTGTAACCCCAAACGTGTAACTTAATCGTTCTGGAACCTAAGCTTTACCTGTAAAAGGGGGATGCTAATAAAGACACTGTCTATTTTTTGAGTTGCTACAAAACTTAAATGAAGAAAATATAGGCAAACTGTTGTAGCCAAGTGGAGCCTAAGAAAACATGATGACTAAATGTAATGTAGTGTCCTGGACAGAATCCTGAAATAGAAAAAGACTATTAGATAAAAACCTAATGGCAATCTGAATAAATGATGGACTTCAATAATAATGTAATAACATTAGTTCATTGTGAGAAATGTTCCATATTAATGTCAGATGTTAATAATAGGTGAAACTGGGTGTGGGGTATGTGAGAACTTTGTAACTTTTCCATAAATCTAAGTCTACTTTAAAATTAAAAAACTATAATACAAAACCACTTTATAAATTGTAAAGTTCTAGTGAATTGTAAAATATCACACAATTTAGTAGATTTACTCTTTTATGTAGACTGCTGGTCATTAGACAAGCCATCTTAAGAGTTAAGTTCTGGTGTGGAAGTCTCTAGCCCCCAGAAACATCCCAGCTGTTTCCTGCCAGCTGGTGCCTCATGTCTGACTTTCAATAGAGTTGGTTTTCTTTGTATAATTATTTTTCCCTCCCAATCTATTTCATCAAAATAATAGCTACTTTTTAAAAAGAGGATCTAAGCAAGTAGGTGCTTTAAGACTGTAAAAAGTGAAATGTAAGGCATGGGTACAACAATTTATTGCGCCCATTTCCTAACTGACTGAAACAGATCTGATTTCTACTCCCAACTTCAAATGTAGAAACACACAGACACACAGAGATAGAATTCAACAAATGAACCCAACCCCTGCCAACTCCTGCTCTGCCCTGGAAAAAAAAAAAAGAAAAAAGAAAGCAAAAGTCCCAGAAGTGCAGGAAATTGTTTCTCAGACGAAAGACAACACTTCCTTTCCCAGAACAATCCATCTCCCACACTGACATCCTGCTCCTGCTATATTTACCCAACCCAAATCTGCCGATGATATACTTCCAGCTGCACTCCTACCACATGGTCCTGTCACTCAACTGGAGCACTCAGAGAGGAATCTGTCCAGAGGGCAGAGCCTAGAAATCACTACACACTAATCCATGCTTCCTCTACTGTTGCCTTCAGAGTAAAGTGAGACAAAATACGGACAGTATTACTCCCTGTTTATTTTGGAAATGACTGGAGCAACAAGAGGTACTTCATTTTATATAGTTGCTAATTTTGACTGCTTTCATAGGAGCTAGTGGAGGAGCCTAAACAATGAAGAGATTGAAATGGGAAGTTAAAAATAACTCTGTTAATGCTAGCCAGCCAAAAAACATCACTAATAGCTTCTTCCACACCAACACACTAGGATCAGGCTATCAAGTCACCTTATTACAGAGTCCCTTCACTTTTGGGCAGATAGTCCAAGGAATCAAGAATGGGACCATCTCATTCACCCCACCTCACCCTACCTCATAGCATACTCTACTGAAAGGAAAAAACCCAAACACTGGACGTGTAAAGGTAAATGTTAGAGCTGACTCCCATTTTCCTATTTTAGCACCTCTGTATTCTTGGTCTTTTATCTCTCACCACCACCTCAAGTTATTTTCTTCTGCCCCTTTCTGTTCATTCCTCCTTACTTTCCATCTCTCTAGTTGCTTTTCTTTTCTTTCTCTCATAATCTCTCTCTCTCTCTCTCTCTTCAATATGAGCAAGGTTCCCTCAACAAAATATAACTGATAGCTGACAAGACTTTTATTAGTAAGTAAGGGTCTTATCATTAGCCTATTTTCCCAGTAAGAACAGCAAAAAAACCTAAGATTCAAGAGTATTACCTTCTCTTCTCTCAAAATTTCTGCCTTTTCTAAAGAGGCTCGGTCATGCTACTAATCAGATTCTACAAAGAAATGAAAGGAAAGAAATAGGGAAACTGCAAAGAAGTGAGAGGGAAAGAAAGAAAAGGGTATAAGTAGAGGAGAATGGGGAAATTTTTTTCTATTTCTAACCTTTTCTCTCTTAAAGCTCCTAGACAATGGGCATTTCTAAACTTTACAGATTTTTAAAAGATGAAATGAAAGTTCTTTGGATTTTTTTTTTTTTTGAGACAGAGTCTCATTTTGTCACCCTCAGTAGAGTGCTGTGGCATTACAGCTTACAGCAACCGTAAAGTCTTGGGCTCAAGCGATTCTCTTGCCTCAGCCTCTCTAGTTAGCTGGGACTATAGGCACTCGCTACGATGTCCCGCTATGTTTTTGTCTGTTTGTTTGTTTTGTTTTTTTAGCAGGCTCAGGCCAGTTCAAACCCACCAGCATGTGGCCAGTGCCCTAACTGCTAAGCTACGGGCGCCGCGCCTAAATGGAAGTTCTTAATTAGATCAATCAAGCTTTTAAAATAGATTCAAGAATAAAAGCTGAAATATGAGGATGAATTCATAGCAAATCCCACTTTTAAAAGGCAGGGGAAAAAGAAAAAAGAGAGGTCGCTCTCATGTTCTCTCCTTCATGAGAGGGACCCACTTCCAAGTCTCTTTGGATCTGCTCTAACTTTTTCTTTCTTTCCTGATTTTTTTCTCTTTTTTGAGACAAGAGTCTCACTGCGCCACCCTCAGTAGAGTACTGTAGCGTCACAGCTCACAGCAACCTCAAACTCCTGGGCTTAAGTGATTCACAAGAGGCACCTGCCACAACACCCGGCCATTTTTTGTTGTAGTTGTCACTGTTGTTCAGCTGGCCCTGGCCAGTTTTGAACCCATCAGCCTGGGTGTATGTGGCTGGCACCACAACCACTGTCCTATGGGTGCCAAGCCCTAACTTTCTCTTTGCTCTTCCTAAATAAAATTTCTCTTTGTAAAAACAAAACACAAAATAAAAAGGAAAAGAAAAAAAGAGAGAAAAAAAAAAGGAAGGGAATTGGTGTCACCTGGCTATTGTCAGTCTGGCTTAGAGGAAAAACATTCATGCTGTTGGTTGAGTGTAGAACAAATTCTACTGGGTAATGTTGCCACAATCTAGGAAATTACCAAACCCCAAGTCAAGCCTCATTGAGTTAAACTTTTTTCCAATTTTCAGAACTCTTTATAGTTACTAAATGTTTAAAAAAAAAAAAACCCATCAACAAATCCACAAAGAAATACAGAATTTTAGGGCATGCAATTGTTTTTTTTTTTTTTATTTTTTATTTTTTTGAGACAGAGCCTCAAGCTATCCCCCCAGGTAGAGTGCCATGGCATCACGCTCACAGCAACCTCCAACTCCTGGGCTCAAGCGAGTCTCCTCCCCCACCCCCCAAAGTAGCTGGGCCTACAGGCACCCGCCACAATGCCTGGCCATTTTTTGGTTGCAGCCATCATTGTTGTTTGGCAGGCCCAGGCCGGGGATTCGAACCCGCCACCTTAGGTGTATGTGGCTGGCGCCTTAGCCGCTTGAGCCACAGGTGCCGAGCCTGCAATTATGTTTTTTACAGGAAGAGAAACTAACTCAAGCAATCTAGCAAGACAGTTTGTGTCCACACCTAAGAATAAGTTCTTTTTTGGTAGGGGAGCAGATTACAGAAAGGGTAAAAGGAATAAATGCTTTAATTTTTTTTTTTTTTGAGACAGTCTCCCTTTGTCACCCTCAGTAGAGTATCATGGCATCATAGCTCACAGCAACCTCAAACTCTTGAGCTCAAGCGACCCTCTTGCCTCAGCCTTCCAAGTAGCTGGGACTACAGGCACCTACCACATTGCCCAGCTATTTTTAGAAACAGGGTCTCACTCTGGCTCAGGCTGGTCTTGAACTCCTGAGCTCAGGCAATCCAACCACCTCACTTTCCCAGAGTGCTAGGATTACAGGTGTGAGCTACCGTGCCTGGTGGGAACAAGTCCTTCAAGAACAATTACACTGGCCAGGCTCCATGACTCATGCCTGTAATCCTATAGCGCTCTGGGAGGTCAAGATGGGTGGAATGCTTAAGTTCAGGAGTTTGAGACTAGCCTCAGCAAGAGTGAGTCACTGTATCTACTAAAAATAGAAAAACTAACCTGGCTCACACCTGTAGTTCCACCTACTCAGGAGGGTGAGGCAAGAGGATTGCTCAAGCCCAAAAATTTCAGGTAGCTGTAAGCTATGACACCATGGTACTCTACCAAGGGCAGCAGAGTGAGACTGTCTCAAAAAAAAAAATAAAAGAACAATTACATTAAGCTACCACTCAAAATTCACCATGATTGCAACCTGAAATTGGTTCAGGCAAGAATTATCAATGTATGACAAATCTTGAGGGGCAAAGTTTAAAGATGAATATGATCTGGGTGGCACCTGTGGCTCAGTGAGTAGGGCACCGGCCCCATATACCGAGGGTGGCAAGTTCAAACCTGGCCCCAGCCAAACTGCAACAAAAAAATAGCCAGACATTGTGGCAGGCGCCTGTAGTCCCAGCTACTCAGGAGGCTGAGGCAAGAGAATCACCTAAGCCCAGGAGTTGGAGGTTGCTGTAAGCTGTGACACTACGGCACTCTACTGAGGACAACAAAGTGAAACTCTGTCTCTTAAAAAAAAAAAAAAAGATGAATATGGTCTTCAAGTATTTCTCTATAGATTGCTTATTAGTTGCAAGGGGAAAACTGTACCTACATAGTAAAGAAGCCAGGTAACACTTGATCAGGTGATCAATATGAATACCACCAATGAGAGGCACCTACAGATGTGATACCCTGAGAAGGACACTACATCATTAGTGACATACAGATTCATGCCAGACACATATAACCTATATAACCTGAACCTTATCATGAGTAAACATTGGATAAACCCAAAATGAGGACCATTTTTGAAAGAAATTAGGGTGACCATGATCAACAAAATGTATTGCATGTTTTCAAATAGCTAGAAGATTTAAAATGTTTCCAACACAAAGAAATGATAAATGTCTGGATATCCTAAATACCCTGATGTGATCATTACCCATTGTATACATGTATCAAAATAGTACATGGATCCCAGAAATTTGCACAATTATTATTTTGTAGAGATAATGTCTTACTTTTCCACCAGCAGGATCTGTAGAGGCTTGATCACAACTCACTACAGCCTCAAACTCCTGAGCTCACGTGATCCTCCTGCCTTAGCCTCCTAAGTAGCTAGGACTACAAATGTATATCATCATGCCTGGCTAACTGTTTTATTTTCTTTGTAAAAATGGAGTCTGCTATGTTGCCCTGGCTAGTTTTGAACTCCTGGCCTCAAGTGATGCTCTTGCTTCAGTTTCCCAAGGTGGCATTTTCCACAGTGCAATTATTACTGATCCTGTACAATTATTATATATTGAAAGAAAGAAAGGTAGGGGATGGGGAAGAGAACAACAATGGGAGCAAAAGAGAGAGAAAGAAAGGAAGGAAGGAACAAAGAGAAAAAGCCAGTAGTTATAAAAAATGTCAGTATCATAAAGGTAAAGAATGTCTAAAGAACTGTTTCAGATTAAAGGAAACTAAAAAAAATGACAACTAAACACAATACATGCTCCTTGGCTGAAAGGAAAATAAACCCAAATACTAAAAGTGTATTGACAAAATTACAGTATGAATAGTTAAATTGTCATATCAATGTTAAATTTCTTGAATTTGATAAATGTACTTAGATTAAGAGAATATTCTTGTTCTTAGGAAATATACACTGAAATATTGAGAAAAAAGGTCTTGATGTATACTACATATAACCTACTCTCCAAAATATTTAGAAAAAATAACTTTATATACATTCATACCTGTGTGTATGGGTGTGTAATGAGAAAGAAACTAATAAAAGCAAGTAGTAAAAGGATACCTTGGAGACCTCTGTATTATTATTGCAACTTTTTTAAGTTTGAAATCATTTCAAAATAAAAATTCAAAAAATTCACTATCAGTTAATCAGTTAAATGTCCTGACTTCAATTAGGCAAAAGAAGAAATAGAGATGAACTCACATTCTAGCTGTAAAACAACCTCTGGTAGCCAGCTTTCTCCTTCTCTTTGGAGCTTTTGGAGGAAAAACATTACCAACATAAATATTTCCCATTCTTCACTGTATGCATACAAACAGTTTTGTTGACTATTGAGCCTGCAGCCTGCCTAGGATCCCTTAAGATCCTCGCAACAGGCTTGGCGCCTGTAGCTCAAGCGGCTAAGCGCAAGCCACATACACCTGAGCTGGCGGGTTCGAATCCAGCCCGGGCCCGCCAAACAACAATGATGGCTGCAACCAAAAAATAGCCAGGCGTTGTGGTGGGTGCCTGTGGTCCCAGCTAGTTGGGAGGCAGAGGCAGGAGACTCGCTTGAGCCCAGGAGTTGGAGGTTGCTGTGAGCTGTGATGCCATGGCACTCTAGCCAGGGCGACAGCTTGAGGCTCTATTTCAAAAAAAAAAAAAAAAAAAAAGATTCTTGCAACATCTCCCATCCCCTAAATAAAAAAATAGGTCTTGGCTGGGCACCCATAGCTCAGTGGTTAGGGCGCCAGCCAAATACACTGGGGCTAGTGGGTTTGAACCTGGCCTGGGCCGGCTAAACAACAATGACAACTAAAACAAAAAAAAATAGCCAAGTGTTGTGGTGGATGCCTGTAGTCCCAGCTACTTGGGAGCTGAGGCAAGATAATCGCTTAAGCTCAAGAGGTTGAGGATGCTGTGAGCTGTGATGCCATGGCACTCTACCAAGGGGAAGGGTGACATAGTGAGAATCTGTCTCAAAAACAAAAACAAAAACAAAAACAAAAAACAGGTCTACCAAAGGCAACTACTGCTCAGTTTCTCCTTTACAGAACCTAGAGAACAGAATGAGTCTTTAAAACCCCTGAAATGTGACTGATTAAGACACTAATCTTGGGCTCACTAGGGAGAATTAATGAGCCCTATTTGGATTCTGACAACAGAAGTCCATTTTCCCTTGACTACTTTCCCTACAATGCTTCTGTCCAGGTGGGCTTAACCAGGAATTTCTCTTCTTGGACCAGAGAGAACCAGGATCTTCTGCCAGAGTCAACAGGCTCTGGTCACAGAAAGTACCTGGCTATACAGTAGGTATTAATAATGTACCTTAGATGTGGACTCATCCTAGGGACAAAAAAAGAAAAGAGGCAAAAGAGAAAGAACTATACTTTAAATTCAGGAAACAATAAGCTATCAAGCAAATGACAGATGACAGGTCTTCTTGTGGAGTATCTCCACTTCAATTTTCTCTTTTAGAAAGACCTTAACTACTCTTTAAGTGCTTCACAGCCTCACTATCTTTCTGCCCTTGAAAATCCTAGGAATGCTATTCCTAAGGAAGGGGACATTCTCTCTGAGGTCCCAAAGTTTTCTTCTTCTAAGCACTTTCTCTGGGATTCAAAAGACAAATATGTAATATATGATGGAATATTCTACAGATCATGATGCCAAATCCTGTCTGAAGTTCTAAGGGCTTTGGTACCTTTTTCCTCATGTGAGACCCTTGGGGTAAAGACAGTAGGTTGCGGCTCGGCGCCTGTGGCTCAAGCGGCT
>NW_003852416.1:18350470-18353161 GCF_000181295.1 Otolemur garnettii
AGGCACCCACCACAACATCTGGCTGTTTTTTTGTTGCAGTTGTCATTGTTGTTTAGCTGGCCCAGGCTGAGTTCAAACCTGCCATCTTTGGTGTTGTATGTGGCTGGCGCTGTAACCACTGTGCTATGGGCACCGAACCAAAACTGTTATTTTTGAACTGGGACTATTATACCCTGGTTGGAGAAAAGGGCTTTCTTCATTCTTGTAGCAACTTAGCTAAATAGCTACTAAAATCTTTATATTATGCCCCTAGACTTCAAGATCCTAACAATCCAAGCAGAGATGACCCAAATGAAAGAATTTTATTACAAAAGACAATCAGCCACTGATACTTATCCTATGGTACAATTATATCAGTTTATTTCTGACATACACATGATTAATAACCCTCAAGACATCCAAGGTCCTAAAACAGCTAATGAAGCTGCCATACAAATAGTATTTCCATGGCCACTTCAAGGCAGTGAGTGCTAGGGCAGAGGATGGGGATAGGCTGAACAAGGTGGTCAACACTATTGCTGTCTATTCTTCTGACCACCCTACAACTTCTTTCAGCAAACCAGGGCATACAACAATTTCCTGAGGTTACATGTGGACACTAGGCAGACTTCAAACCAGTACCCAGTTGTCCACTCTAATTCCAGAGCTTCACAAATCACCAGCCCACTAGACCATAAACATTATGAGAACAGGAACTGTGTCAATCTCCTTGAAAACTAGGTCCCTAGTATCTAGTTCAGTTCCTGACACAATAGTAAGTACTCACAAAATAATTGTTGACTGAATATATAAATGAACTTCTACTAAGAGAAAAGTTCCTGGAGAAAAGGCTGTTTTAGAGTCTTTATAGTATAAATATTCCCTCCTTGACCCACCAAAAGGACTCCAAAAGGACTCAAAATGTCTAACAGATATGTCTAAACAAGTTTAACATCACATCACATAAGAGATAAAATACAAGGTAAAAAATGACTATTCAGTCATAATTACACCTATAATCTATTTCCTTGGGACAATATACTTAATCTAATAAAATCCAGGATTATGACTCAAATGGGCTCAAGTTAACTTCTGCCTATCAAAACCTAATTCATCTAGAAACAACTATCTAAATAGAATTATTTTACTAAAACCAGAGTTGATAGGGTATGAATAATCCACTGATTCCCAAAAGCCAAGAGGAGAGTCCCTCACGGAATACCAAGAATGTGGTAAGAGGGGTACCCTGACTCAGTATCCCTTTGACACCTTGCCCCAAAATAACAGCACAGAGAGACACATTCAATCCAGTGGTGGAACAGAAGTAAACCAAAAGCTTTCTCTACTATAGTTTTCAAACTTGTATGACTATGATTGATAGAAATACAGTTTATACTGCAACCCACGACATACACATTTCTAACTAAAACAAAAGTTTCACAGCACAATGCTTATCCTTATTGTGGTGATAAACTGATACTTTCTATTCCCTTTTTTCTCTTAATGCTAGCTGTAAAAGAAAGCAAGAAGTGCTGAAAGAGATCATGGTAAAAGAACAAAGGAACCAGTTTAGAGGGGTTCTTACTGGCCAAACTTGAAAAATCTAAGAACTAAAAACAGTAACGTGTAATTAATTATAAAACATTGAATAATTTAATATTTGCAAGTAAAAAAAGGGAGGTAGGGCACCCATATTTGACACCATTAGTGGTCATTAACACTAACTTCTTACTCTGAAATTGACAATTAAAGGGAAAGAATTAAGCATTTACCCTTACATTTAGAAGAAACTGTGGTTTATCCTCCAGTTTATGAGAGAAAGTTCTTTACAGAGCAGGCAAATTAATGTAAGTTAATAAATGTAGAAAGAATGACAGAACTAGAAAAATCATCATTCTGTGACCCCCTAGTGAAATAAATGATTCAGGCAAAGGTTCATCAGTGGATGACCATTAGGTAAAAGGATATTAGAGAACAAGATATTCACAAGGTGCCAAATTATTATTTAATGGATTACTTAACTAATTACAAAAAGAAAAACTACATTTTTTTACAATGAGGAGCTACAGCAGTCACCATCAGAAGCAAGTACTAAAACTTAACATCACCAGTTACAAGACAACCTGTGCCTCCTAAGCCTCCTGTGGTGATATGATGATATGAAGTACACGGTATCATCTATGAAGTATTCTTGCCAAAAACATTTAATCTGGATCTAACAAAGACTTTAATCCTAACTTCTAGAATATAGAAAATATGTGAGATAGAGGAATAAGTTAAATGATACTACAAGGACACCAAAAAAACCCAGAACAAAGAACATTCTAAAAATAAATGACCTGACCTACTCAAAAAGTCAATGCCAAGAGAAGAAAAAAAAGGCAGAGAAAATTTTATCAGATTTTAAAGTCCAAAGAGACATAACTACCTAATGAAATGAGAATTTTGCTTGGATTTTGGTTTGTAAAACTAACTATAGCTATAAAAGGTAGTCTGGGGCCAGGCACAATAATCAAACCTGTCATCTCAAATACTTGGGAGGCTAAGGCAAGAGAAACATTTGAACCCAAGAGTTCAAGTCCAGCCTGGACAACATAGTAGACTCTATCTCTAAAAACAGTTAGAATTAAAAAGTTTTAATTAAAAAATTTAATTAAAAAAAAGAACAAGTGGCTCGGCGCTTATAGCTCAACCGGCTAAGGCGCCAGCCAC
>NW_003852416.1:18353963-18355105 GCF_000181295.1 Otolemur garnettii
AAAGAAAAAAGGACAATTTGGAGACAAATGAGAAATATTTAATATAGAGTGGATATTAGCTAATTAATGACAAATTATTGTTAGGTTTCTTAGATGTGATAATGATACTATAACTATGTAGAACTATGAAATGTCAACATGTCTATAACTTATTTTCAAATGGCTCATAAAAAAATACATATATATGAATAAAGCAAATATGGATAAATGTTAATAATTTTGACTCTATCTGGGACATAGATGTTCATTATATCATTCTTTCAATTTTTGCTAGGTTTAAATTTTTTCATTATGAAAACTCAAGTGAAAATACCACGCAACTCATTCAAATGATATAATGCACTAACAGAGAGCAACCTGTATCTGAAAAATACCACTCTAGCCCATGGTTGGCCAGTCATAATACCATTTCAGCTCTTATTTTATTTAATCAATTTGGTACCATTTTCTTAAACCTGTTGTTTGTGCAAAGAGAGGAATGAAAATTCATGAAAACCTCTTGTCAAGAGTCCCTGAGTTTTAGATTTTTTTCTGACAATTAATAACATAAGCATTACTTGAAAATGAAAAATAATCAGTGGAGAAATTCCTACCAGAGACAGGTAAAACTCATTTATCTCTCTACTTTTTTAAGACTTTACCTGATTCAGGGCCAATCCCAGATAACACTGAAGTGCTTTTGATCCTTTCCCTCCCAGATTAATGTCCCCAACTACCCTTAGCCTCCAGTTCCCAAGCTGCTTTCCAGGACACCTGGAAACAAGCTGCATGGCTGACTGCTAAAAAACTCCAGCTCCCACACCACATCTGGCCCTGCCTTTCCACCAAATCAAATGCCAATTTATTGCCCTCTGATGTACAGTCTATCAGACCACTTCCTGGATGCCTTCACTTCACACAGGGCCAGAAACTTAAGGCAATAATGTGAGTTCCACAAACGGGCAAGTAATTGCTCAATAAGCGTAGAACAAGGAAAGGTCAGTTATGATTTGTGCACATGTGGCAGCCCTTCACAATTCAATATACAGTGGTAACAGAAGGCTGGTGTTACAGAAGAGACATGTCATGAGAAACAAGCCAACAGGCATCCAGGAGTGCTTGTCCATCTAAGTCCTTCAAGATTTTCTTCTTTTTTTTTTTTT